>NC_060149.1:4127318-4448553 GCF_021461385.2 Schistocerca piceifrons | reverse complement strand
CCCACGCTACATATGAAAGCAGATTGGCAGGAACACCGGGACTAAGACCCCTGGTACGAAATATTCTGAGGCATTCAACATTGGTACAGAGCGCCCCTGCCACGTAACATCGTTAGAAACACCCTCCCCCACGCTACATGTGCAAGCTGAATGGCAGGAACACCGGTACTAAGACCCCTGGTACGAAATATTCTGAGGCATTCAACATTGGTACAGAGCGCCCCTGCCATGTAACATCGGTAAGAAACACCCTCCCCCACGCTACATATGCAAGCTGAATGGCAGGAACACCGGTACTAAGACCCCTGGTACGAAATATTCTGAGGCATTCAACATTGGTACAGAGCCCCCCTGCCACGTAACATCGGTAAGAAACACCCTCCCCCACGCTACATATGCAAGCTGAATGGCAGGAACACCAGTACTAAGACCCATGGTACGAAATATTCTGAGGCATTCATCATTGGTACAGAGCGCCCCTGCCACGTAACATCGGTAAGAAACACCCTCCCCCACGCTACATATGCAAGCTGAATGCCAGGAACACCGGTACTAAGACCCCTGGTAAGAAATATTCTGAGGCATTCAACATTGGTGCAGAGCGCCCCTGCCACGTAACATCGGTAAGAAACACCCTCCCCCACGCTACATATGCAAGCTGAATGGCAGGAACACCGGTACTAAGACCCCTGGTACGAAATATTCTGAGGCATTCAACATTGGTACAGAGCGCCCCTGCCACGTAACATCGGTAGAGAGCGCCCCTGCCACGTAACATCGGTATGAAACACCCTCCCCCACGCTACATATGCAAGCTGAATGGCAGGAACACCGGTACTAAGACCCGTGGTACGAAATATTCTCAGGCATTCAACATTGGTACAGAGCGCCCCTGCCACGTAACATCGGTAAGAAACACCCTCCCCCACGCTACATATACAAGCTGAATGGCAGGAACACCGGTACTAAAACCCCTGGTACGAAGTATTCTGAGGAATTCAACATTGGTACAGAGCGCCCCTGCCACGTAACATCTGTATGAAACACCCTCTCCCACGCTACATATGCAAGCTGAATGGCAGGAACACCGGCACTAAGACCTCTGGTACGAAATATTCTCAGGCATTGAACATTGGTACAGAGTGCCCCTGCCACGCAACATCGGTAGGAAACACCCTCCCCACGCTACATATGCAAGCTGAATGGCAGGAACACCGGTACTAAGACCCCTGGTACGAAATATTCTGAGGCATTCAACATTGGTACAGAGCGCCCCTGCCACGTAACATCGGTATGAAACACCCTCCCCCACGCTACATATGCAAGCAGATTGGCAGGAACACCGGTACTAAGACCCCTGGTACGAAATATTCTGAGGCATTCAACATTGGTACAGAGCGCCCCTGCCACGTAACATCGGTAAGAAACACCCTCCCCCACGCGACATATGCAAGCTGAATGGCAGGAACACCGGTACTAAGACCCCTGGTACGAAATATTCTGAGGCATTCAACATTGTTACAAAGCGCCCCTGCCACGTAACTTCGGTATGAAACACCCTCCCCCACGCTACATGTGCAAGCTGAATGGCAGGAACACCGGTACTAAGACCCCTGGTACGAAATATTCTCAGGCATTCAACATTGGTACAGAGCGCCCCTGCCACGTAACATCGGTATAAAACACCCTCCCCCACGCTACATATGCGAGCTGAATGGCAGGAACACCGGTACTAAGACCCGTGTTATGAATTATTCTCAGGCATTCAACATTGGTACAGAGCGCCCCTGCCACGTAACATCGGTATGAAACACCCTCCACCACACTACATATGCAAGCTGAATGGGTCAAACAATAGTACAAAGAACACTGGTACGAAATTGTCTCCGGCATTAAAAATCGGTACAGAGCGACCTTGCCACGTAAAATTGGTAAGAAAGCCTATCCACCACGCTATATATGCAAGCTGAATGGCAGGAACACCGGTACTAAAGCCACTGGTACGAAATATTCGCTGGCATTCAACATTAGTACAGAGCCACCTTGCCACGTAAAATTGGTAAGAAACACCCTCCACCACGCTACATAGGCAAGCTGAATGGCAGGAACACCGGTACTAAGACCACTGGTACGAAATATTTGCAGGCATTCGACTTTAGTACAGAGCGACCTTGCCACGTAAAATTGGTAAGACACACCCTCCACCACGCTATATATGCAAGCTGAATGGCAGGAACACCGGTACTAAGACCCGTGGTACGAAATATTCTCAGGCATTCAACATTGGTACAGAGCGCCCCTGCCACGTAACGTCGGTAAGAAACACTCTCCCCCACGCTACATATACAAGCTGAATGGAAGGAACACCGGTACTAAGACCCCTGGTACGAAATATTCTGAGGCATTCAACATTGGTACAGAGCGCCCCTGCCGCTTAACATCGGTAAGAAACACCCTCCCCCACGCTACATATGCAAGCTGAATGGCAGGAACACCGGTACTAAGACCCGTGGTACGAAATATTCTCAGCCATTGAACATTGGTACAAAGTGCCCCTGCCACGTAACATCGGTATGAAACACCCTCCACCACACTACATATTCAAGCTGAATGGGTCAAACAATAGTACAAAGAACACTGGTACGAAATGGTCTCCGGCATTAAAAATCGGTACAGAGCGACCTTGCCACGTAAAATTGGTAAGAAACACTATCCACCACGCTATATATGCAAGCTGAATGGCAGGAACGCCGGTACTAAAGCCACTGGTACGAAATATTCGCTGGCATTCAACATTAGTACAGAGCGACCTTGCCACGTAAAATTGGTAAGAAACACCCTCCACCTCGCTACATATGCAAGCTGAATGGCAGGAACACCGGTACTAAGACCACTGGTACGAAATATTCGCAGGCATTCAACATTAGTACAGAGCGACCTTGCCATGTAAAATTGGTAAGAAACAGCCTCCACCACGCTACATATGCAAGCTGAATGGCAGGAACACCGGCACTAAGACCCCTGGTACGAAATATTCTCAGGCATTGAACATTGGTACAGAGTGCCCCTGCCACGCAACATCGGTAGGAAACACCCTCCCCACGCTACATATGCAAGCTGAATGGCAGGAACACCGGTACTAAGACCCCTGGTACGAAATATTCTGATGCATTCAACATTGGTACAGAGCGCCCCTGCCACGTAACATCGGTATGAAACACCCTCCCCCACGCTACATATGCAAGCAGATTGGCAGGAACACCGGTACTAAGACCCCTGGTACGAAATATTCTGAGGCATTCAACATTGGTACAGAGCGTCCCTGCCACGTTACATCGGTAGAAACACCCTCCCCCACGCTACATATGCAAGCTGAATGGCAGGAACACCGGTACTAAGACCCCTGGTACGAAATATTCTGAGGCATTCAACATTGGTACAGAGCGCCCCTGCCACGTAACTACGGTATGAAACACCCTCCCCCACGCTACATGTGCAAGCTGAATGGCAGGAACACCGGTACTAAGACCCCTGGTACGAAATATTCTGAGGCATTCAACATTGGTACAGAGCGCCCCTGCCATGTAACATCGGTAAGAAACACCCTCCCCCACGCTACATATGCAAGCTGAATGGCAGGAACACCGGTACTAAGACCCCTGGTACGAAATATTCTGAGGCATTCAACATTGGTACAGAGCCCCCCTGCCACGTAACATCGGTAAGAAACACCCTCCCCCACACTACATATGCAAGCTGAATGGCAGGAACACCGGTACTAAGACCCATGGTACGAAATATTCTGAGGCATTCATCATTGGTACAGAGCGCCCCTGCCACGTAACATCGGTAAGAAACACCCTCCCCCACGCTACATATGCAAGCTGAATGCCAGGAACACCGGTACTAAGACCCCTGGTACGAAATATTCTGAGGCATTCAACATTGGTACAGAGCGCCCCTGCCACGTAACATCGGTAAGAAACACCCTCCCCCACGCTACATATGCAAGCTGAATGGCAGGAACACCGGTACTAAGACCCCTGGTACGAAATATTTTGTGGCATTCAACATTGGTACAGAGCGCCCCTGCCACGTAACACCAGTAAGAAACACCCTCCCCCACGCTACATATGCAAGCTGAACGGCAGGAACACCGGTACTAAGACCCCTTGTACGCAATATTCTGAGGCATTCAACATTGGTACAGAGCGCCCCTGCCACGTAACATCGCTATGAAACACCCTCCCCCACGCTACATATGCAAGCTGAATGGCAGGAACACCGGAACTAAGACCCTTGGTACGAAATATTCTGAGGCATTCAACATTCGTACAGAGCGCCCCTGCCACGTAACATCGGTAAGAAACACCCTCCCCCACGCTACATATGCAAGCTGAATGGCAGGAACACCGGTACTAAGACCCGTGGTATTAATTATTCTCAGGCATTCAACATTGGTACAGAGCGCCCCTGCCACGTAACATCGGTATAAAACACCCTCCCCCACACTACATATGCAAGCTGTAAGGCAGGAACACCGGTACTAAGACCCGTGGTATGAATTATTCTCAGGCATTCAACATTGGTACAGAGCGCCCCTGCCACGTAACATCGGTATAAAACACCCTCCCCCACGCTACATATGCAAGCTGAATGGCAGGAGCACCGGTACTAAGACCCCTGGTACGAAATATTCTGAGGCATTCAACATTGGTACACAGCGCACCTGCCACGTAACATCGGTAAGAAACACCCTCCCCCACGCTACATGTGCAAGCTGAATGGCAGGAACACCGGTACTAAGACCCCTGGTACGAAATACTCTGAGGCATTCAACATTGGTACAGAGCGCCCCTGCCACGTAACATCGGTAAGAAACCCCCTCCCCCACGCTACCTATGCAAGCTGAATGGCAGGAACACCGGTACTAAGACCCCTGGTACGAAATATTCTGAGGCATTCAACATCGGTACAGAGCGCCCCTGCCACGTAACATCGGTAAGAAACAACCTCCCCCACGCTACATATGCAAGCTGAATGGCAGGAACACCGGTACTAAGACCCGTGGCAGGAAATATTCTGAGGCATTCAACATTGGTACAGAGCGCCCCTGCCACGTAACATCGGTATGAAACACCCTCCCCCACGCTACATATGCAAGCTGAATGGCAGGAACACCGGTACTAAGACCCGTGGTACGAAATATTCTCAGGCATTCAACATTGGTACAGAGCGCCCCTGCCACGTAACATCGGTAAGAAACACTCTCCCCCACGCTACATATACAAGCTGAATGGCAGGAACACCGGTACTAAAGCCCCTGGTACGAAATATTCTGAGGAATTCAACATTGGTACAGAGCGCCCCTGCCACGTAACATCTGTATGAAACACCCTCTCCCACACTACATATGCAAGCTGAATGGCAGGAACACCGGCACTAAGACCCCTGGTACGAAATATTCTGAGGCATTCAACATTGGTACAGAGCGCCCCTGCCACATAACATCGGTAAGAAACACCCTCCCCTACGCTACATATGCAAGCTGAATGGCAGGAACACCGGTACTAAGACCTCTGTTACGAAATATTCTGAGGCATTCAACATTGGTACAGAGCGCCCCTGCCACGTAACATCGGTATGAAACACCCCTCCCCACGCTACATATACAAGCTGAATGGAAGGAACACCGGTACTAAGACCCCTGGTACGAAATATTCTGAGGCATTCAACATTGGTACAGAGCGCCCCTGCCGCTTAACATCGGTAAGAAACACCCTCCCCCACGCTACATATGCAAGCTGAATGGCAGGAACACCGGTACTAAGACCCGTGATACGAAATATTCGCAGCCATTGAACATTGGTACAAAGCGCCCCTGCCACGTAACATCGGTATGAAACACCCTCCACCACACTACATATTCAAGCTGAATGGGTCAAACAATAGTACTAAGAACACTGGTACGAAATGGTCTCCGGCATTAAAAATCGGTACAGAGCGACCTTGCCACGTAAAATTGGTAAGAAACACTATCCACCACGCTATATATGCAAGCTGAATGGCAGGAACGCCGGTACTAAAGCCACTGGTACGAAATATTCGCTGGCATTCAACATTAGTACAGAGCGACCTTACCACGTAAAATTGGTAAGAAACACCCTCCCCACGCTACATATGCAAGCTGAATGGCAGGAACACCGGTACTAAGACCCCTGGTACGAACTATTCTGAGGCATTCAACATTGGTACAGAGCGCCCCTGCCACGTAACATCGGTATGAAGCACCCTCCCCCACGCTACATATGAAAGCAGATTGGCAGGAACACCGGGACTAAGACCCCTGGTACGAAATATTCTGAGGCATTCAACATTGGTACAGAGCGCCCCTGCCACGTAACATCGTTAGAAACACCCTCCCCCACGCTACATGTGCAAGCTGAATGGCAGGAACACCGGTACTAAGACCCCTGGTACGAAATATTCTGAGGCATTCAACATTGGTACAGAGCGCCCCTGCCATGTAACATCGGTAAGAAACACCCTCCCCCACGCTACATATGCAAGCTGAATGGCAGGAACACCGGTACTAAGACCCCTGGTACGAAATATTCTGAGGCATTCAACATTGGTACAGAGCCCCCCTGCCACGTAACATCGGTAAGAAACACCCTCCCCCACGCTACATATGCAAGCTGAATGGCAGGAACACCAGTACTAAGACCCATGGTACGAAATATTCTGAGGCATTCATCATTGGTACAGAGCGCCCCTGCCACGTAACATCGGTAAGAAACACCCTCCCCCACGCTACATATGCAAGCTGAATGCCAGGAACACCGGTACTAAGACCCCTGGTAAGAAATATTCTGAGGCATTCAACATTGGTGCAGAGCGCCCCTGCCACGTAACATCGGTAAGAAACACCCTCCCCCACGCTACATATGCAAGCTGAATGGCAGGAACACCGGTACTAAGACCCCTGGTACGAAATATTCTGAGGCATTCAACATTGGTACAGAGCGCCCCTGCCACGTAACATCGGTAGAGAGCGCCCCTGCCACGTAACATCGGTATGAAACACCCTCCCCCACGCTACATATGCAAGCTGAATGGCAGGAACACCGGTACTAAGACCCGTGGTACGAAATATTCTCAGGCATTCAACATTGGTACAGAGCGCCCCTGCCACGTAACATCGGTAAGAAACACCCTCCCCCACGCTACATATACAAGCTGAATGGCAGGAACACCGGTACTAAAACCCCTGGTACGAAGTATTCTGAGGAATTCAACATTGGTACAGAGCGCCCCTGCCACGTAACATCTGTATGAAACACCCTCTCCCACGCTACATATGCAAGCTGAATGGCAGGAACACCGGCACTAAGACCTCTGGTACGAAATATTCTCAGGCATTGAACATTGGTACAGAGTGCCCCTGCCACGCAACATCGGTAGGAAACACCCTCCCCACGCTACATATGCAAGCTGAATGGCAGGAACACCGGTACTAAGACCCCTGGTACGAAATATTCTGAGGCATTCAACATTGGTACAGAGCGCCCCTGCCACGTAACATCGGTATGAAACACCCTCCCCCACGCTACATATGCAAGCAGATTGGCAGGAACACCGGTACTAAGACCCCTGGTACGAAATATTCTGAGGCATTCAACATTGGTACAGAGCGCCCCTGCCACGTAACATCGGTAAGAAACACCCTCCCCCACGCGACATATGCAAGCTGAATGGCAGGAACACCGGTACTAAGACCCCTGGTACGAAATATTCTGAGGCATTCAACATTGTTACAAAGCGCCCCTGCCACGTAACTTCGGTATGAAACACCCTCCCCCACGCTACATGTGCAAGCTGAATGGCAGGAACACCGGTACTAAGACCCCTGGTACGAAATATTCTCAGGCATTCAACATTGGTACAGAGCGCCCCTGCCACGTAACATCGGTATAAAACACCCTCCCCCACGCTACATATGCGAGCTGAATGGCAGGAACACCGGTACTAAGACCCGTGTTATGAATTATTCTCAGGCATTCAACATTGGTACAGAGCGCCCCTGCCACGTAACATCGGTATGAAACACCCTCCACCACACTACATATGCAAGCTGAATGGGTCAAACAATAGTACAAAGAACACTGGTACGAAATTGTCTCCGGCATTAAAAATCGGTACAGAGCGACCTTGCCACGTAAAATTGGTAAGAAACCCTATCCACCACGCTATATATGCAAGCTGAATGGCAGGAACACCGGTACTAAAGCCACTGGTACGAAATATTCGCTGGCATTCAACATTAGTACAGAGCCACCTTGCCACGTAAAATTGGTAAGAAACACCCTCCACCACGCTACATAGGCAAGCTGAATGGCAGGAACACCGGTACTAAGACCACTGGTACGAAATATTTGCAGGCATTCGACTTTAGTACAGAGCGACCTTGCCACGTAAAATTGGTAAGACACACCCTCCACCACGCTATATATGCAAGCTGAATGGCAGGAACACCGGCACTAAGACCCCTGGTACGAAATATTCTCAGGCACTGAACATTGGTACAGAGTGCCCCTGCCACGCAACATCGGTAGGAAACACCCTCCCCACGCTACAGATGCAAGCTGAATGGCAGGAACACCGGTACTAAGACCCCTGGTACGAAATATTCTGAGGCATTCAACATTGGTACAGAGCGACCCTGCCACGTAACATCGGTATGAAACACCCTCCCCCACGCTACATATGCAAGCAGATTGGCAGGAACACCGGTACTAAGACCCCTGGTACGAAATACTCTGAGGCATTCAACATTGGTTCAGAGCGCCCCTGCCACTTAACATCGGTAAGAAACACCGTCCCCCATGCTACTTATGCAAGCTGAATGGCAGGAACACCGGTACTAAGACCCCTGGTACGAAATATTCTGAGGCATTCAACATCGGTACAGAGCGCCCCTGCCACGTAACATCGGTAAGAAACAACCTCCCCCACGCTACATATGCAAGCTGAATGGCAGGAACACCGGTACTAAGACCCGTGGTAGGAAATATTCTGAGGCATTCAACATTGGTACAGAGCGCCCCTGCCACGTAACATCGGTATGAGACACCCTCCCCCACGCTACATATGCAAGCTGAATGGCAGGAACACCGGTACTAAGACCCGTGGTACGAAATATTCTCAGGCATTCAACATTGGTACAGAGCGCCCCTGCCACGTAACATCGGTAAGAAACACCCTCCCCCACGCTACATATACAAGCTGAATGGCAGGAACACCGGTACTAAAACCCTGGTACGAAATATTCTGAGGAATTCAACATTGGTACAGAGCGCCCCTGCCACGTAACATCTGTATGAACCACCCTCTCCCACGCGACATATGCAAGCTGAATGGCAGGATCACCGGCACTAAGACCCCTGGTACGAAATATTCTGAGGCATTCAACATTGGTACAGAGCGCCCCTGCCACGTAACATCGGTATGAAACACCCTCCCCCAAGGTACATATACAAGCTGAATGGAAGGAACACCGGTACTAAGACCCCTGGTACGAAATATTCTGAGGCATTCAACATTGGTACAGAGCGCCCCTGCCGCTTAACTTCGGTAAGAAACACCCTCCCCCACGCTACATATGCGAGCTGAATGGCAGGAACACCGGTACTAAGACCCGTGGTACGAAATATTCTCAGCCATTGAACATTGGTACAGAGCGCCCCTGCCACGTAACATCGGTATGAAACACCCTCCACCACACTACATATGCAAGCTGAATGGGTCAAACAGTAGTACAAAGAACACTGGTACGAAATGGTCTCCGGCATTAAAAATCGGTACAGAGCGACCTTGCCACGTAAAATTGGTAAGAAACACTATCCACCACGCTATATATGCAAGCTGAATGGCAGGAACACCGGTACTAAAGCCACTGGTACGAAATATTCGCTGGCATTCAACATTAGTACAGAGCGACCTTGCCACGTAAAATTGGTAAGAAACACCCTCCACCACGCTACATATGCAAGCTGAATGGCAGGAACACCGGTACTAAGACCACTGGTACGAAATATTTGCAGGCATTCGACTTTAGTACAGAGCGACCTTGCCACGTAAAATTGGTAAGAAACACCCTCCACCACGCTATATATGCAAGCTGAATGGCAGGAACACCGGCACTAAGAACCCTGGTACGAAATATTCTCAGGCATTGAACATTGGTACAGAGTGCCCCTGCCACGCAACATCGGTAGGAAACACCCTCCCCACGCTACATATGAAAGCTGAATGGCAGGAACACCGGTACTAATACCCCTGGTACGAAATATTCTGAGGCATTCAACATTGGTACAGAGCGCCCCTGCCACGTAACATCGGTATGAAACACCCTCCCCCACGCTACATATGCAAGCAGATTGGCAGGAACACCGGTACTAAGACCCCTGGTACGAAATATTCTGAGGCATTCAACATTGGTACAGAGCGCCCCTGCCACGTAACATCGGTAGAAACACCCTCCCCCACGCTACATATGCAAGCTGAATGGCAGGAACACCGGTACTAAGACCCCTGGTACGAAATATTCTGAGGCATTCAACATTGGTACAGAGCGCCCCTGCCACGTAACTTCGGTATGAAACACCCTCCCCCACGCTACATATGCAAGCTGAATGGCAGGAACACCGGTACTAAGACCCCTGGTACGCAATATTCTGAGGCATTCAACATTGGTACAGAGCGCCCCTGCCACGTAACATCGCTATGAACCACCCTCCCCCACGCTACATATGCAAGCTGAATGGCAGGAACACCGGTACTAAGACCCCTGGTAAGAAATATTCTGAGGCATTCAACATTGGTACAGAGCGCCCCTGCCACGTAACATCGGTAAGAAACACCCTCCCCCACGCTACATATGCAAGCTGAATGGCAGGAACACCGGTACTAAGACCCCTGGTACGAAATATTCTGAGGCATTCAACATTGGTACAGAGCGCCCCTGCCACGTAACTACGGTATGAAACACCCTCCCCCACGCTACATGTGCAAGCTGAATGGCAGGAACACCGGTACTAAGACCCCTGGTACGAAATATTCTGAGGCATTCAACATTGGTACAGAGCGCCCCTGCCATGTAACATCGGTAAGAAACACCCTCCCCCACGCTACATATGCAAGCTGAATGGCAGGAACACCGGTACTAAGACCCCTGGTACGAAATATTCTGAGGCATTCAACATTGGTACAGAGCCCCCCTGCCACGTAACATCGGTAAGAAACACCCTCCCCCACGCAACATATGCAAGCTGAATGGCAGGAACACCGGTACTAAGACCCATGGTCGAAATATTCTGAGGCATTCATCATTGGTACAGAGCGCCCCTGCCACGTAACATCGGTAAGAAACACCCTCCCCCACGCTACATATGCAAGCTGAATGCCAGGAACACCGGTACTAAGACCCCTGGTAAGAAATATTCTGAGGCATTCAACATTGGTACAGAGCGCCCCTGCCACGTAACATCGGTAAGAAACACCCTCCCCCACGCTACATATGCAAGCTGAATGGCAGGAACACCGGTACTAAGACCCCTGGTACGAAGTATTCTGAGGCATTCAACATTGGTACAGAGCGCCCCTGCCACGTAACATCGGTATGAAACTCCCTCCCCCACGCTACATATGCAAGCTGAATGGCATGAACACCGGTACTAAGACCCGTGGTACGAAATATTCTCAGGCATTCAACATTGGTACAGAGCGCCCCTGCCACGTAACATCGGTAAGAAACACCCTCCCCCACGCTACATATACAAGCTGAATGGCAGGAACACCGGTACTAAAACCCCTGGTACGAAGTATTCTGAGGAATTCAACATTGGTACAGAGCGCCCCTGCCACGTAACATCTGTATGAAACACCCTCTCCCACGCTACATATGCAAGCTGAATGGCAGGAACACCGGCACTAAGACCCCTGGTACGAAATATTCTCAGGCATTGAACATTGGTACAGAGTGCCCCTGCCACGCAACATCGGTAGGAAACACCCTCCCCACGCTACATGTGCAAGCTGAATGGCAGGAACACCGGTACTAAGACCCCTGGTACGAAATATTCTGAGGCATTCAACATTGGTACAGAGCGCCCCTGCCACGTAACATCTGTATGAAACACCCTCCCCCACGCTACATATGCAAGCAGATTGGCAGGAACACCGGTACTAAGACCCCTGGTACGAAATATTCTGAGGCATTCAACATTGGTACAGAGCGCCCCTGCCACGTAACATCGGTAAGAAACACCCTCCCCCACGCGACATATGCAAGCTGAATGGCAGGAACACCGGTACTAAGACCCCTGGTACGAAATATTCTGAGGCATTCAACATTGTTACAAAGCGCCCCTGCCACGTAACTTCGGTATGAAACACCCTCCCCCACGCTACATGTGCAAGCTGAATGACAGGAACACCGGTACTAAGACCCCTGGTACGAAATATTCTGAGGCATTCAACATTGGTACAGAGCGCCCCTGCCACGTAACATCGGTATAAAACACCCTCCCCCACGCTACATATGCAAGCTGAATGGCAGGAACACCGGTACTAAGACCCGTGTTATGAATTATTCTCAGGCATTCAACATTGGTACAGAGCGCCCCTGCCACGTAACATCGGTATAAAACACCCTCCCCCACGCTACATATGCAAGCTGAATGGCAGGAGCACCGGTACTAAGACCCATGGTACGAAATATTCTGAGGCATTCAACATTGGTACACAGCGCCCCTGCCACGTAACATCGGTAAGAAACACCCTCCCCCACGCTACATATGCAAGCTGAATGGCAGGAACACCGGTACTAAGACCCCTGGTACGAAATATTCTGAGGCATTCAACATTGGTACAGAGCCCCCCTGCCACGTAACATCGGTAAGAAACACCCTCCCCCACGCTACATATGCAAGCTGAATGGCAAGAACACCGGTACCAAGACCCATGGTACGAAATATTCTGAGGCATTCATCATTGGTACAGAGCGCCCCTGCCACGTAACATCGGTAAGAAACACCCTCCCCCACGCTACATATGCAAGCTGAATGCCAGGAACACCGGTACTAAGACCCCTGGTACGAAATATTCTGAGGCATTCAACATTGGTACAGAGCGCCCCTGCCACGTAACTTCGGTATGAAACACCCTCCCCCACGCTACATGTGCAAGCTGAATGGCAGGAACACCAGTACTAAGACCCCTGGTACGAAATATTCTGAGGCATTCAACATTGGTACAGAGCCCCCCTGCCACGTAACATCGGTAAGAAACACCCTCCCCCACGCTACATATGCAAGCTGAATGGCAGGAACACCGGTACTAAGACCCATGGTACGAAATATTCTGAGGCATTCATCATTGGTACAGAGCGCCCCTGCCACGTAACATCGGCAAGAAACACCCTCCCCCACGCTACATATGCAAGCTGAATGCCAGGAACACCGGTACTAAGACCCCTGGTACGAAATATTCTGAGGCATTCAACATTGGTACAGATCGCCCCTGCCACGTATCATCGGTAAGAAACACCCTCCCCCACGCTACATATGCAAGCTGAATGGCAGGAACACCGGTACTAAGACCCCTGGTACGAAATATTTTGAGGCATTCAACATTGGTACAGAGCGCCTGTGCCACGTAACATCGGTAAGAAACACCCTCCCCCACGCTACATATGCAAGCTGAATGGCAGGAATACCGGTACTAAGACCCCTGTTACGAAATATTTTGAGGCATTAAACATTGGTACAGAGCGCCCCTGCCACGTAACATCGGTAAGAAACACCCTCCCCCACGCTACATATGCTAGCTGAATGGCAGGGACACCGGTACTAAGACCCCTGGTACGAAATATTCTGAGGCATTCAACATTGGTACAGAGCGCCCCTGCCACGTAACATCGCTATGAAACACCCTCCCCCACGCTACATATGCAAGCTGAATGGCAGGAACACCGGTACTAAGACCCCTGGTACGAAATATTCTGAGGCATTCAACATTGGTACAGAGCGCCCCTGCCACGTAACATCGGTAAGAAACACCCTCCCCCACGCTACATATGCAAGCTGAATGGCAGGAACACCGTTACTAAGACCCGTGGTATGAATTATTCTCAGGCATTCAACATTGGTACAGAGCGCCCCTGCCACGTAACATCGGTATAAAACACCCTCCCCCACGCTACATATGCAAGCTGAATGGCAGGAACACCGGTACTAAGACCCGTGGTATGAATTATTCTCAGGCATTCAACATTGGTACAGAGCGCCCCTGCCACGTAACATCGGTATAAAACACCCTCCCCCACGCTACATATGCAAGCTGAATGCCAGGAGCACCGGTACTAAGACCCCTGGTACGAAATATTCTGAGGCATTCAACATTGGTACACAGCGCACCTGCCACGTAACATCGGTAAGAAACACCCTCCCCCACGCTACATGTGCAAGCTGAATGGCAGGAACACCGGTACTAAGACCCCTGGTACGAAATACTCTGAGGCATTCAACATTGGTACAGAGCGCCCCTGCCACGTAACATCGGTAAGAAACACCCTCCCCCACGCTACATTTGCAAGCTGAATGGCAGGAACACCGGTACTAAGACCCCTGGTACGAAATATTCTGAGGCATTCAACATCGGTGCAGAGCGCCCCTGCCACGTAACATCGGTAAGAAACAACCTCCCCCACGCTACATATGCAAGCTGAATGGCAGGAACACCGGTACTAAGACCCGTGGTAGGAAATATTCTGAGGCATTCAACATTGGTACAGAGCGCCCCTGCCACGTAACATCGGTATGAAACACCCTCCCCCACGCTACATATGCAAGCTGAATGGCAGGAACACCGGTACTAAGACCCGTGGTACGAAATATTCTCAGGCATTCAACATTGGTACAGAGCGCCCCTGCCACGTAACATCGGTAAAAAACACCCTCCCCCACGCTACATATACAAGCTGAATGGCAGGAACACCGGTACTAAAACCCCTGGTACGAAATATTCTGAGGAATTCAACATTGGTACAGAGTGCCCCTGCCACGTAACATCTGTATGAAACACCCTCTCCCACGCTACATATGCAAGCTGAATGGCAGGAACACCGGCACTAAGACCCCTGGTACGAAATATTCTGAGGCATTCAACATTGGTACAGAGCGCCCCTGCCACATAACATCGGTAAGAAACACCCTCCCCTACGCTACATATGCAAGCTGAATGGCAGGAACACCGGTACTAAGACCCCTGGTACGAAATATTCTGAGGCATTCAACATTGGTACAGAGCGCCCCTGCCACGTAACATCGGTATGAAACACCCTCCCCCACGCTACATATACAGGCTGAAAGGAAGGAACACCGGTATTAAGACCCCTGGTACGAAATATTCTGAGGCATTCAACATTGGTACAGAGCGCCCCTGCCGCTTAACATCGGTAAGAAACACCCTCCCCCACGCTACATATGCAAGCTGAATGGCAGGAACACCGGTACTAAGACCCGTGGTACGAAATATTCTCAGCCATTGAACATTGGTACAGAGCGCCCCTGCCACGTAACATCGGTATGAAACACCCTCCACCACACTACATATGCAAGCTGAATGGGTCAAACAATAGTACAAAGAACACTGGTACGAAATGGTCTCCGGCATTAAAAATCGGTACAGAGCGACCTTGCCACGTAAAATTGGTAAGAAACACTATCCACCACGCTATATATGCAAGCTGAATGGCAGGAACACCGGTACTAAAGCCACTGGTACGAAATATTCGCTGGCATTCAACATTAGTACAGAGCGACCTTGCCACGTAAAATTGGTAAGAAACACCCTCCACCACGCTACATATGCAAGCTGAATGGCAGGAACACCGGTACTAAGACCACTGGTACGAAATATTTGCAGGCATTCGACTTTAGTACAGAGCGACCTTGCCACGTAAAATTGGTAAGAAACACCCTCCACCACGCTATATATGCAAGCTGAATGGCAGGAACACCGGCACTAAGAACCCTGGTACGAAATATTCTCAGGCATTGAACATTGGTACAGAGTGCCCCTGCCACGCAACCTCGGTAGGAAACACCCTCCCCACGCTACATATGCAAGCTGAATGGCAGGAACACCGGTTCTAAGACCCCTGGTACGAAATATTCTGAGGCATTCAACATTGGTACAGAGCGCCCCTGCCACGTAACATCGGTATGAAACACCCTCCCCCACGCTACATATGCAAGCAGATTGGCAGGAACACCGGTACTAAGACCCCTGGTACGAAATATTCTGAGGCATTCAACATTGGTACAGAGCGCCCCTGCCACGTAACATCGGTAGAAACACCCTCCCCCACGCTACATATGCAAGCTGAATGGCAGGAACACCGGTACTAAGACCCCTGGTACGAAATATTCTGAGGCATTCAACATTGGTACAGAGCGCCCCTGCCACGTAACTTCGGTATGAAACACCCTCCCCCACGCTACATGTGCAAGCTGAATGGCAGGAACACCGGTACTAAGACCCCTGGTACGAAATATTCTGAGGCATTCAACACTGGTACAGAGCGCCCCTGCCACGTAACATCGGTAAGAAACACCGTCCCCCACGCTACATATGCAAGCTGAATGGCAGGAACACCGGTACTAAGACCCCTGGTACGAAATATTCTGAGGCATTCAACATTGGTACAGAGCCCCCCTGCCACGTAACATCGGTAAGAAACACCCTCCCCCACGCTACATATGCAAGCTGAATGGCAGGAACACCGGTACTAAGACCCATGGTACGAAATATTCTGAGGCATTCATCATTGGTACAGAGCGCCCCTGCCACGTAACATCGGTAAGAAACACCCTCCCCCACGCTACATATGCAAGCTGAATGCCAGGAACACCGGTACTAAGACCCCTGGTACGAAATATTCTGAGGCATTCAACATTGGTACAGAGCGCCCCTGCCACGTAACATCGGTAAGAAACACCCTCCCCCACGCTACATATGCAAGCTGAATGGCAGGAACACCGGTACTAAGACCCCTGGTACGAAATATTTTGTGGCATTCAACATTGGTACAGAGCGCCCCTGCCACGTAACACCGGTAAGAAACACCCTCCCCCACGCTACATATGCAAGCTGAACGGCAGGAACACCGGTACTAAGACCCCTGGTACTCAATATTCTGAGGCATTCAACATTGGTACAGAGCGCCCCTGCCACGTAACATCGCTATGAACCACCCTCCCCCACGCTACATATGCAAGCTGAATGGCAGGAACACCGGTACTAAGACCCCTGGTAAGAAATATTCTGAGGCATTCAACATTGGTACAGAGCGCCCCTGCCACGTAACATCGGTAAGAAACACCCTCCCCCACGCTACATATGCAAGCTGAATGGCAGGAACACCGGTACTAAGACCCCTGGTACGAAATATTCTGAGGCATTCAACATTGGTACAGAGCGCCCCTGCCACGTAACATCGGTATGCAACACCCTCCCCCACGCTACATATGCAAGCTGAATGGCAGGAACACCGGTACTAAGACCTGTGGTACGAAATATTCTCAGGCATTCAACATTGGTACAGAGCGCCCCTGCCACGTAACATCGGTAAGAAACACCCTCCCCCACGCTACATATACAAGCTGAATGGCAGGAACACCGGTACTAAAACCCCTGGTACGAAATATTCTGAGGAATTCAACATTGGTACGGAGCGCCCCTGCCACGTAACATCTGTATGAAACACCCTCTCCCACGCTACATATGCAAGCTGAATGGCAGGAACACCGGCACTAAGACCCCTGGTACGAAATATTCTGAGGCATTCAACATTGGTACAGAGCGCCCCTGCCACATAACATTGGTAAGAAACACCCTCCCCCACGCTACATATGCAAGCTGAATGGCAGGAACACCGGTACTAAGATACCTGGTACGAAATATTCTGAGGCATTCAACATTGGTACAGAGCGCCCCTGCCACGTAACTTCGGTATGAAACACCCTCCCCCACGCTACATGTGCAAGCTGAATGGCAGGAACACCGGTACTAAGACCCCTGGTACGAAATATTCTGAGGCATTCAACATTGGTACAGAGCGCCCCTGCCACGTAACATCGGTAAGAAACACCCTCCCCCATGCTACATATGCAAGCTGAATGGCAGGAACACCGGTACTAAGACCCCTGGTACGAAATATTCTGAGGCATTCAACATTGGTACAGAGCGCCCCTGCCACGTAACATCGGTATGAAACACCCTCCCCCACGCTACATATACAAGCTGAGTGGAAGGAACACCGGTACTAAGACCCCTGGTACGAAATATTCTGAGGCATTCAACATTGGTACAGAGCGCCCCTGCCGCTTAACATCGGTAAGAAACACCCTCCCCCACGCTACATATGCAAGCTGAATGGCAGGAACACCGGTACTAAGACCCGTGGTACGAAATATTCTCAGCCATTGAACATTGGTACAGAGCGCCCCTGCCACGTAACATCGGTATGAATCACCCTCCACCACACTACATATGCAAGCTGAATGGGTCAAACAATAGCACAAAGAACACTGGTACGAAATGGTCTCCGGCATTAAAAATCGGTACAGAGCCACCTTGCCACGTAAAATTGGTAAGAAACACTATCCACCACGCTATATATGCAAGCTGAATGGCAGGAACACCGATACTAAAGCCACTGGTACGACATATTCGCAGGCATTCATCATTGGTACAGAGCGCCCCTGCCACGTAACATCGGTAAGAAACACCCTCCCCCACGCTACATATGCAAGCTGAATGCCAGGAACACCGGTACTAAGACCCCTGGTACGAAATATTCTGAGGCATTCAACATTGGTACAGAGCGCCCCTGCCACGTAACATCGGTAAGAAACACCCTCCCCCACGCTACATATGCAAGCTGAATGGCAGGAACACCGGTACTAAGACCCCTGGTACGAAATATTTTGTGGCATTCAACATTGGTACAGAGCGCCCCTGCCACGTAACACCGGTAAGAAACACCCTCCCCCACGCTACATATGCAAGCTGAACGGCAGGAACACCGGTACTAAGACCCCTGGTACTCAATATTCTGAGGCATTCAACATTGGTACAGAGCGCCCCTGCCACGTAACATCGCTATGAACCACCCTCCCCCACGCTACATATGCAAGCTGAATGGCAGGAACACCGGTACTAAGACCCCTGGTAAGAAATATTCTGAGGCATTCAACATTGGTACAGAGCGCCCCTGCCACGTAACATCGGTAAGAAACACCCTCCCCCACGCTACATATGCAAGCTGAATGGCAGGAACACCGGTACTAAGACCCCTGGTACGAAATATTCTGAGGCATTCAACATTGGTACAGAGCGCCCCTGCCACGTAACATCGGTATGCAACACCCTCCCCCACGCTACATATGCAAGCTGAATGGCAGGAACACCGGTACTAAGACCTGTGGTACGAAATATTCTCAGGCATTCAACATTGGTACAGAGCGCCCCTGCCACGTAACATCGGTAAGAAACACCCTCCCCCACGCTACATATACAAGCTGAATGGCAGGAACACCGGTACTAAAACCCCTGGTACGAAATATTCTGAGGAATTCAACATTGGTACGGAGCGCCCCTGCCACGTAACATCTGTATGAAACACCCTCTCCCACGCTACATATGCAAGCTGAATGGCAGGAACACCGGCACTAAGACCCCTGGTACGAAATATTCTGAGGCATTCAACATTGGTACAGAGCGCCCCTGCCACATAACATTGGTAAGAAACACCCTCCCCCACGCTACATATGCAAGCTGAATGGCAGGAACACCGGTACTAAGATACCTGGTACGAAATATTCTGAGGCATTCAACATTGGTACAGAGCGCCCCTGCCACGTAACTTCGGTATGAAACACCCTCCCCCACGCTACATGTGCAAGCTGAATGGCAGGAACACCGGTACTAAGACCCCTGGTACGAAATATTCTGAGGCATTCAACATTGGTACAGAGCGCCCCTGCCACGTAACATCGGTAAGAAACACCCTCCCCCATGCTACATATGCAAGCTGAATGGCAGGAACACCGGTACTAAGACCCCTGGTACGAAATATTCTGAGGCATTCAACATTGGTACAGAGCGCCCCTGCCACGTAACATCGGTATGAAACACCCTCCCCCACGCTACATATACAAGCTGAGTGGAAGGAACACCGGTACTAAGACCCCTGGTACGAAATATTCTGAGGCATTCAACATTGGTACAGAGCGCCCCTGCCGCTTAACATCGGTAAGAAACACCCTCCCCCACGCTACATATGCAAGCTGAATGGCAGGAACACCGGTACTAAGACCCGTGGTACGAAATATTCTCAGCCATTGAACATTGGTACAGAGCGCCCCTGCCACGTAACATCGGTATGAATCACCCTCCACCACACTACATATGCAAGCTGAATGGGTCAAACAATAGCACAAAGAACACTGGTACGAAATGGTCTCCGGCATTAAAAATCGGTACAGAGCCACCTTGCCACGTAAAATTGGTAAGAAACACTATCCACCACGCTATATATGCAAGCTGAATGGCAGGAACACCGATACTAAAGCCACTGGTACGACATATTCGCAGGCATTCAACATTAGTACAGAGCGACCTTGCCACGTAAAATTGGTAAGAAACACCCTCCACCACGCTACATATGCAAGCTGAATGGCAGGAACACCGGTACTAAGACCACTGGTACGAAATATTCGCAGGCATTCAACATTAGTACAGAGCGACCTTGCCACGTAAAATTGGTAAGAAACACCCTCCACCAAGCTATATATGCAAGCTGAATGGCAGGAACACCGGCACTAAGACCCCTGGGATAGAAATATTCTCAGGCATTGAACATTGGTACAGAGTGCCCCTGCCACGCAACATCGGTAGGAAACACCCTCCCCACGCTACATATGCAAGCTGAATGGCAGGAACACCGGTACTAAGACCCCTGGTACGAAATATTCTGAGGCATTCAACATTGGTACAGAGCGCCCCTGCCACGTAACATCGGTATGAAACACCCTCCCCCATGCTACATATGCAAGCAGATTGGCAGGAACACCGGTACTAAGACCCCTGGTACGAAATATTCTGAGGCACTCAACATTGGTACAGAGCGCCCCTGCCACGTAACATCGGTAAGAAACACCCTCCCCCACGCTACATATGCAAGCTGAATGGCAGGAACACCGGTACTAAGACCCCTGGTACGAAATATTCTGAGGCATTCAACATTGGTACAGAGCGCCCCTGCCACGTAACATCGGTAAGAAACACCCTCCCCCACGCTACATATGCAAGCTGAATGGCAGGAACACTGGTACTAAGACCCCTGGTACGAAATATTCTGAGGCATTCAACATTGGTACAGAGCCCCCCTGCCACGTAACATCGGTAAGAAACACCCTCCCCCACGCTACATATGCAAGCTGAATGGCAGGAACACCGGTACTAAGACCCTGGTACGAAATATTCTGAGGCATTCATCATTGGTACAGAGCACCCCTGCCACGTAACATCGGTAAGGAACTCACTCCCCCACGCTACATATGCAAGCTGAATGCCAGGAACACCGGTACTAAGACCCCTGGTACGAAATATTCTGAGGCATTCAACATTGGTACAGAGCGCCCCTGCCACGTAACATCGGTAAGAAACACTCTCCCCCACGCTACATATGCAAGCTGAATGGCAGGAACACCGGTACTAAGACCCCTGGTACGAAATATTTTGAGGCATTCAACATTGGAACAGAGCGCCCCTGACACGTAACATCGGTAAGAAACACCCTCCCCCACGCTACATATGCAAGCTGAACGGCAGGAACACCGGTACTAAGACCCTTGGTACGCAATATTCTGAGGCATTCAACATTGGTACAGAGCGCCCCTGCCACGTAACATCGCTATGAACCACCCTCCCCCACGCTACATATGCAAGCTGAATGGCAGGAACACCGGTACTAAGACCCCTGGTAAGAAATACTCTGAGGCATTCAACATTGGTACAGAGCGCCCCTGCCACGTAACATCGGTAAGAAACACCCTCCCCCACGCTACATATGCAAGCTGAACGGCAGGAACACCGGTACTAAGACCCCTGGTACGCAATATTCTGAGGCATTCAACATTGGTACAGAGCGCCCCTGCCACGTAACATCGCTATGAACCACCCTCCCCCACGCTACATATGCAAGCTGAATGGCAGGAACACCGGTACTAAGACCCCTGGTAAGAAATATTCTGAGGCATTCAACATTGGTACAGAGCGCCCCTGCCACGTAACATCGGTAAGAAACACCCTCCCCCACGCTACATATGCAAGCTGAATGGCGCAGGAACACCGGTACTAAGACCCCTGGTACGAAATATTCTGAGGCATTCAACATTGGTACAGAGCGCCCTGCCACGTAACTACGGTATGAAACACCCTCCCCCACGCTACATGTGCAAGCTGAATGGCAGGAACACCGGTACTAAGACCCCTGGTACGAAATATTCTGAGGCATTCAACATTGGTACAGAGCGCCCCCTGCCATGTAACATCGGTAAGAAACACCCTCCCCCACGCTACATATGCAAGCTGAATGGCAGGAACACCGGTACTAAGACCCCTGGTACGAAATATTCTGAGGCATTCAACATTGGTACAGAGCCCCCCTGCCACGTAACATCGGTAAGAAACACCCTCCCCCCACGCAACATATGCAAGCTGAATGGCAGGAACACCGGTACTAAGACCCATGGTCGAAATATTCTGAGGCATTCATCATTGGTACAGAGCGCCCCTGCCACGTAACATCGGTAAGAAACACCCTCCCCACGCTACATATGCAAGCTGAATGCCAGGAACACCGGTACTAAGACCCCTGGTAAGAAATATTCTGAGGCATTCAACATTGGTACAGAGCGCCCCTGCCACGTAACATCGGTAAGAAACACCCTCCCCCACGCTACATATGCAAGCTGAATGGCAGGAACACCGGTACTAAGACCCCTGGTACGAAGTATTCTGAGGCATTCAACATTGGTACAGAGCGCCCCTGCCACGTAACATCGGTATGAAACTCCCTCCCCCACGCTACATATGCAAGCTGAATGGCATGAACACCGGTACTAAGACCCGTGGTACGAAATATTCTCAGGCATTCAACATTGGTACAGAGCGCCCCTGCCACGTAACATCGGTAAGAAACACCCTCCCCCACGCTACATATACAAGCTGAATGGCAGGAACACCGGTACTAAAACCCCTGGTACGAAGTATTCTGAGGAATTCAACATTGGTACAGAGCGCCCCCTGCATCGTAACATCTGTATGAAACACCCTCTCCCACGCTACATATGCAAGCTGAATGGCAGGAACACCGGCACTAAGACCCCTGGTACGAAATATTCTCAGGCATTGAACATTGGTACAGAGTGCCCCTGCCACGCAACATCGGTAGGAAACACCCTCCCCACGCTACATGTGCAAGCTGAATGGCAGGAACACCGGTACTAAGACCCCTGGTACGAAATATTCTGAGGCATTCAACATTGGTACAGAGCGCCCCTGCCACGTAACATCTGTATGAAACACCCTCCCCCACGCTACATATGCCAAGCAGATTGGCAGGAACACCGGTACTAAGACCCCTGGTACGAAATATTCTGAGGCATTCAACATTGGTACAGAGCGCCCCTGCCACGTAACATCGGTAAGAAACACCCCTCCCCACGCGACATATCTGCAAGCTGAATGGCAGGAACACCGGTACTAAGACCCCTGGTACGAAATATTCTGAGCATTCAACATTGTTACAAAGCGCCCCTGCCACGTAACGTCGGTATGAAACACCCTCCCCCACGCTACATGTGCAAGCTGAATGACAGGAACACCGGTACTAAGACCCCTGGTACGAAATATTCTGAGGCATTCAACATTGGTACAGAGCGCCCCTGCCACGTAACATCGGTATAAAACACCCTCCCCCACGCTACATATGCTAAGCTGAATGGCAGGAACACCGGTACTAAGACCCGTGTTATGAATTATTCTCAGGCATTCAACATTGGTACAGAGCGCCCCTGCCACGTAACATCGGTATAAAACACCTCCCCACGCTACATATGCAAGCTGAATGGCAGGAGCACCGGTACTAAGACCCATGGTACGAAATATTCTGAGGCATTCAACATTGGTACACAGCGCCCCTGCCACGTAACATCGGTAAGAAACACCCTCCCCCACGCTACATATGCAAGCTGAATGGCAGGAACACCGGTACTAAGGACCCTGGTACGAAATATTCTGAGGCATTCAACATTGGTACAGAGCCCCCCTGCCACGTAACATCGGTAAGAAACACCCTCCCCCACGCTACATATGCAAGCTGAATGGCAAGAACACCGGTACCAAGACCATGGTACGAAATATTCTGAGGCATTCATCATTGGTACAGAGCGCCCCTGCCACGTAACATCGGTAAGAAACACCCTCCCCCACGCTACATATGCAAGCTGAATGCCAGGAACACCGGTACTAAGACCCCTGGTACGAAATATTCTGAGGCATTCAACATTGGTACAGAGCGCCCCTGCCACGTAACTTCGGTATGAAACACCCTCCCCCACGCTACATGTGCAAGCTGAATGGCAGGAACACCAGTACTAAGACCCCTGGTACGAAATATTCTGAGGCATTCAACATTGGTACAGAGCCCCCCTGCCACGTAACATCGGTAAGAAACACCCTCCCCCACGCTACATATGCAAGCTGAATGGCAGGAACACCGGTACTAAGACCCATGGTACGAAATATTCTGAGGCATTCATCAGTGGTACAGAGCGCCCCTGCCACGTAACATCGGCAAGAAACACCCTCCCCCACGCTACATATGCAAGCTGAATGCCAGGAACACCGGTACTAAGACCCCTGGTACGAAATATTCTGAGGCATTCAACATTGGTACAGATCGCCCCCTGCCACGTATCATCGGTAAGAAACACCCTCCCCCACGCTACATATGCAAGCTGAATGGCAGGAACACCGGTACTAAGACCCCTGGTACGAAATATTTTGAGGCATTCAACATTGGTACAGAGCGCCTGTGCCACGTAACATCGGTAAGAAACACCCTCCCCCACGCTACATATGCAAGCTGAATGGCAGGAATACCGGTACTAAGACCCCTGTTACGAAATATTTTGAGGCATTAAACATTGGTACAGAGCGCCCCTGCCACGTAACATCGGTAAGAAACACCCTCCCCCACGCTACATATGCTAGCTGAATGGCAGGGACACCGGTACTAAGACCCCTGGTACGAAATATTCTGAGGCATTCAACATTGGTACAGAGCGCCCCTGCCACGTAACATCGCTATGAAACACCCTCCCCCACGCTACATATGCAAGCTGAATGGCAGGAATACCGGTACTAAGACCCCTGGTACGAAATATTCTGAGGCATTCAACATTGGTACAGAGCGCCCCTGCCACGTAACATCGGTAAGAAACACCCTCCCCCACGCTACATATGCAAGCTGAATGGCAGGAACACCGTTACTAAGACCCGTGGTATGAATTATTCTCAGGCATTCAACATTGGTACAGAGCGCCCCTGCCACGTAACATCGGTATAAAACACCCTCCCCCACGCTACATATGCAAGCTGAATGGCAGGAACACCGGTACTAAGACCCGTGGTATGAATTATTCTCAGGCATTCAACATTGGTACAGAGCGCCCCTGCCACGTAACATCGGTATAAAACACCCTCCCCCACGCTACATATGCAAGCTGAATGCCAGGAGCACCGGTACTAAGACCCCTGGTACGAAATATTCTGAGGCATTCAACATTGGTACACAGCGCACCTGCCACGTAACATCGGTAAGAAACACCCTCCCCCACGCTACATGTGCAAGCTGAATGGCAGGAACACCGGTACTAAGACCCCTGGTACGAAATACTCTGAGGCATTCAACATTGGTACAGAGCGCCCCTGCCACGTAACATCGGTAAGAAACACCCTCCCCCACGCTACATATGCAAGCTGAATGGCAGGAACACCGGTACTAAGACCCCTGGTACGAAATATTCTGAGGCATTCAACATCGGTGCAGAGCGCCCCTGCCACGTAACATCGGTAAGAAACAACCTCCCCCACGCTACATATGCAAGCTGAATGGCAGGAACACCGGTACTAAGACCCGTGGTAGGAAATATTCTGAGGCATTCAACATTGGTACAGAGCGCCCCTTGCCACGTAACATCGGTATGAAACACCCTCCCCCACGCTACATATGCAAGCTGAATGGCAGGAACACCGGTACTAAGACCCGTGGTACGAAATATTCTCAGGCATTCAACATTGGTACAGAGCGCCCCTGCCACGTAACATCGGTAAAAAACACCCTCCCCCACGCTACATATACAAGCTGAATGGCAGGAACACCGGTACTAAAACCCCTGGTACGAAATATTCTGAGGAATTCAACATTGGTACAGAGTGCCCCTGCCACGTAACATCTGTATGAAACACCCTCTCCCACGCTACATATGCAAGCTGAATGGCAGGAACACCGGCACTAAGACCCCTGGTACGAAATATTCTGAGGCATTCAACATTGGTACAGAGCGCCCCTGCCACATAACATCGGTAAGAAACACCCTCCCCTACGCTACATATGCAAGCTGAATGGCAGGAACACCGGTACTAAGACCCCTGGTACGAAATATTCTGAGGCATTCAACATTGGTACAGAGCGCCCCTGCCACGTAACATCGGTATGAAACACCCTCCCCCACGCTACATATACAGGCTGAAAGGAAGGAACACCGGTATTAAGACCCCTGGTACGAAATATTCTGAGGCATTCAACATTGGTACAGAGCGCCCCTGCCGCTTAACATCGGTAAGAAACACCCTCCCCCACGCTACATATGCAAGCTGAATGGCAGGAACACCGGTACTAAGACCCGTGGTACGAAATATTCTCAGCCATTGAACATTGGTACAGAGCGCCCCTGCCACGTAACATCGGTATGAAACACCCTCCACCACACTACATATGCAAGCTGAATGGGTCAAACAATAGTACAAAGAACACTGGTACGAAATGGTCTCCGGCATTAAAAATCGGTACAGAGCGACCTTGCCACGTAAAATTGGTAAGAAACACTATCCACCACGCTATATATGCAAGCTGAATGGCAGGAACACCGGTACTAAAGCCACTGGTACGAAATATTCGCTGGCATTCAACATTAGTACAGAGCGACCTTGCCACGTAAAATTGGTAAGAAACACCCTCCACCACGCTACATATGCAAGCTGAATGGCAGGAACACCGGTACTAAGACCACTGGTACGAAATATTTGCAGGCATTCGACTTTAGTACAGAGCGACCTTGCCACGTAAAATTGGTAAGAAACACCCTCCACCACGCTATATATGCAAGCTGAATGGCAGGAACACCGGCACTAAGAACCCTGGTACGAAATATTCTCAGGCATTGAACATTGGTACAGAGTGCCCCTGCCACGCAACCTCGGTAGGAAACACCCTCCCCACGCTACATATGCAAGCTGAATGGCAGGAACACCGGTTCTAAGACCCCTGGTACGAAATATTCTGAGGCATTCAACATTGGTACAGAGCGCCCCTGCCACGTAACATCGGTATGAAACACCCTCCCCCACGCTACATATGCAAGCAGATTGGCAGGAACACCGGTACTAAGACCCCTGGTACGAAATATTCTGAGGCATTCAACATTGGTACAGAGCGCCCCTGCCACGTAACATCGGTAGAAACACCCTCCCCCACGCTACATATGCAAGCTGAATGGCAGGAACACCGGTACTAAGACCCCTGGTACGAAATATTCTGAGGCATTCAACATTGGTACAGAGCGCCCCTGCCACGTAACTTCGGTATGAAACACCCTCCCCCACGCTACATGTGCAAGCTGAATGGCAGGAACACCGGTACTAAGACCCCTGGTACGAAATATTCTGAGGCATTCAACACTGGTACAGAGCGCCCCTGCCACGTAACATCGGTAAGAAACACCGTCCCCCACGCTACATATGCAAGCTGAATGGCAGGAACACCGGTACTAAGACCCCTGGTACGAAATATTCTGAGGCATTCAACATTGGTACAGAGCCCCCCTGCCACGTAACATCGGTAAGAAACACCCTCCCCCACGCTACATATGCAAGCTGAATGGCAGGAACACCGGTACTAAGACCCATGGTACGAAATATTCTGAGGCATTCATCATTGGTACAGAGCGCCCCTGCCACGTAACATCGGTAAGAAACACCCTCCCCCACGCTACATATGCAAGCTGAATGCCAGGAACACCGGTACTAAGACCCCTGGTACGAAATATTCTGAGGCATTCAACATTGGTACAGAGCGCCCCTGCCACGTAACATCGGTAAGAAACACCCTCCCCCACGCTACATATGCAAGCTGAATGGCAGGAACACCGGTACTAAGACCCCTGGTACGAAATATTTTGTGGCATTCAACATTGGTACAGAGCGCCCCTGCCACGTAACACCGGTAAGAAACACCCTCCCCCACGCTACATATGCAAGCTGAACGGCAGGAACACCGGTACTAAGACCCCTGGTACTCAATATTCTGAGGCATTCAACATTGGTACAGAGCGCCCCTGCCACGTAACATCGCTATGAACCACCCTCCCCCACGCTACATATGCAAGCTGAATGGCAGGAACACCGGTACTAAGACCCCTGGTAAGAAATATTCTGAGGCATTCAACATTGGTACAGAGCGCCCCTGCCACGTAACATCGGTAAGAAACACCCTCCCCCACGCTACATATGCAAGCTGAATGGCAGGAACACCGGTACTAAGACCCCTGGTACGAAATATTCTGAGGCATTCAACATTGGTACAGAGCGCCCCTGCCACGTAACATCGGTATGCAACACCCTCCCCCACGCTACATATGCAAGCTGAATGGCAGGAACACCGGTACTAAGACCTGTGGTACGAAATATTCTCAGGCATTCAACATTGGTACAGAGCGCCCTGCCACGTAACATCGGTAAGAAACACCCTCCCCCACGCTACATATACAAGCTGAATGGCAGGAACACCGGTACTAAAACCCCTGGTACGAAATATTCTGAGGAATTCAACATTGGTACGGAGCGCCCCTGCCACGTAACATCTGTATGAAACACCCTCTCCCACGCTACATATGCAAGCTGAATGGCAGGAACACCGGCACTAAGACCCCTGGTACGAAATATTCTGAGGCATTCAACATTGGTACAGAGCGCCCCTGCCACATAACATTGGTAAGAAACACCCTCCCCCACGCTACATATGCAAGCTGAATGGCAGGAACACCGGTACTAAGATACCTGGTACGAAATATTCTGAGGCATTCAACATTGGTACAGAGCGCCCCTGCCACGTAACTTCGGTATGAAACACCCTCCCCCACGCTACATGTGCAAGCTGAATGGCAGGAACACCGGTACTAAGACCCCTGGTACGAAATATTCTGAGGCATTCAACATTGGTACAGAGCGCCCCTGCCACGTAACATCGGTAAGAAACACCCTCCCCCATGCTACATATGCAAGCTGAATGGCAGGAACACCGGTACTAAGACCCCTGGTACGAAATATTCTGAGGCATTCAACATTGGTACAGAGCGCCCCTGCCACGTAACATCGGTATGAAACACCCTCCCCCACGCTACATATACAAGCTGAGTGGAAGGAACACCGGTACTAAGACCCCTGGTACGAAATATTCTGAGGCATTCAACATTGGTACAGAGCGCCCCTGCCGCTTAACATCGGTAAGAAACACCCTCCCCCACGCTACATATGCAAGCTGAATGGCAGGAACACCGGTACTAAGACCCGTGGTACGAAATATTCTCAGCCATTGAACATTGGTACAGAGCGCCCCTGCCACGTAACATCGGTATGAATCACCCTCCACCACACTACATATGCAAGCTGAATGGGTCAAACAATAGCACAAAGAACACTGGTACGAAATGGTCTCCGGCATTAAAAATCGGTACAGAGCCACCTTGCCACGTAAAATTGGTAAGAAACACTATCCACCACGCTATATATGCAAGCTGAATGGCAGGAACACCGATACTAAAGCCACTGGTACGACATATTCGCAGGCATTCAACATTAGTACAGAGCGACCTTGCCACGTAAAATTGGTAAGAAACACCCTCCACCACGCTACATATGCAAGCTGAATGGCAGGAACACCGGTACTAAGACCACTGGTACGAAATATTCGCAGGCATTCAACATTAGTACAGAGCGACCTTGCCACGTAAAATTGGTAAGAAACACCCTCCACCAAGCTATATATGCAAGCTGAATGGCAGGAACACCGGCACTAAGACCCCTGGATAGAAATATTCTCAGGCATTGAACATTGGTACAGAGTGCCCCTGCCACGCAACATCGGTAGGAAACACCCTCCCCACGCTACATATGCAAGCTGAATGGCAGGAACACCGGTACTAAGACCCCTGGTACGAAATATTCTGAGGCATTCAACATTGGTACAGAGCGCCCCTGCCACGTAACATCGGTATGAAACACCCTCCCCCATGCTACATATGCAAGCAGATTGGCAGGAACACCGGTACTAAGACCCCTGGTACGAAATATTCTGAGGCACTCAACATTGGTACAGAGCGCCCCTGCCACGTAACATCGGTAAGAAACACCCTCCCCCACGCTACATATGCAAGCTGAATGGCAGGAACACCGGTACTAAGACCCCTGGTACGAAATATTCTGAGGCATTCAACATTGGTACAGAGCGCCCCTGCCACGTAACATCGGTAAGAAACACCCTCCCCCACGCTACATATGCAAGCTGAATGGCAGGAACACTGGTACTAAGACCCCTGGTACGAAATATTCTGAGGCATTCAACATTGGTACAGAGCCCCCCTGCCACGTAACATCGGTAAGAAACACCCTCCCCCACGCTACATATGCAAGCTGAATGGCAGGAACACCGGTACTAAGACCCTGGTACGAAATATTCTGAGGCATTCATCATTGGTACAGAGCACCCCTGCCACGTAACATCGGTAAGGAACTCACTCCCCCACGCTACATATGCAAGCTGAATGCCAGGAACACCGGTACTAAGACCCCTGGTACGAAATATTCTGAGGCATTCAACATTGGTACAGAGCGCCCCTGCCACGTAACATCGGTAAGAAACACTCTCCCCCACGCTACATATGCAAGCTGAATGGCAGGAACACCGGTACTAAGACCCCTGGTACGAAATAATCTGAGGCATTCAACATTGGAACAGAGCGCCCCTGACACGTAACATCGGTAAGAAACACCCTCCCCCACGCTACATATGCAAGCTGAACGGCAGGAACACCGGTACTAAGACCCTTGGTACGCAATATTCTGAGGCATTCAACATTGGTACAGAGCGCCCCTGCCACGTAACATCGCTATGAACCACCCTCCCCCACGCTACATATGCAAGCTGAATGGCAGGAACACCGGTACTAAGACCCCTGGTAAGAAATACTCTGAGGCATTCAACATTGGTACAGAGCGCCCCTGCCACGTAACATCGGTAAGAAACACCCTCCCCCACGCTACATATGCAAGCTGAATGGCAGGAACACCGGTACTAAGACCCCTGGTACGAAATATTCTGAGGCATTCAACATTGGTACAGAGCGCCCCTGCCACATAACATCGGTAAGAAACACCCTCCCCCACGCTACATATGCAAGCTGAATGGCAGGAACACCGGTACTAAGACCCGTGTTATGAATTATTCTCAGGCATTCAACATTGGTACAGAGCGCCCCTGCCACGTAACATCGGTATAAAACACCCTCCCCCACGCTACATATGCAAGCTGAATGGCAGGAACACCGGTACTAAGACCCCTGGTACGAAATATTCTGAGGCATTCAACATTGGTACAGAGCGCACCTGCCACGTAACTTCGGTAAGAAACACCCTCCCCCACGCTACATGTGCAAGCTGAATGGCAGGAACACCGGTACTAAGACCCCTGGTACGAAATACTCTGAGGCATTCAACATTGGTACAGAGCGCCCCTGCCACGTAACATCGGTAAGAAACACCCTCCCCCACGCTACATATGCAAGCTGAATGGCAGGAACACCGGTACTAAGACCCCTGGTACGAAATATTCTGAGGCATTCAACATCGGTACAGAGCGCCCCTGCCACGTAACATCGGTAAGAAACACCCTCCCCCACGCTACATATGCAAGCTGAATGGCAGGAACACCGGTACTAAGACCCGTTTTAGGAAATATTCTGAGGCATTCAACATTGGTACAGAGCGCCCCTGCCACGTACCATCGGTATGAAACACCCTCCCCCACGCTACATATGCAAGCTGAATGGCAGGAACACCGGTACTAAGACCCGTGGTACGAAATATTCTCAGGCATTCAACATTGGTACAGAGCGCCCCTGCCACGTAACATCGGTAAGAAACACCCTCCCCCACGCTACATATACAAGCTGAATGGCAGGAACACCGGTACTAAAACCCCTGGTACGAAATATTCTGAGGCATTCAACATTGGTACAGAGTGCCCCTGCCACGTAACATCTGTATGAAACACCCTCCCCCACGCTACATATGCAAGCTGAATGGCAGGAACACCGGCACTAAGACCCCTGGTACGAAATATTCTGAGGCATTCAACATTGGTACAGAGCGCCCTTGCCACATAACATCGGTAAGAAACACCCTCCCCCACGCTACATATGCAAGCTGAATTGCAGGAACACCGGTACTAAGACCCCTGGTACGAAATATTCTGAGGCATTCAACATTGGTACAGAGCGCCCCTGCCACGTAACATCGGTATGAAACACCCTACCCCACGTTACATATACAAGCTGAATGGCAGGAACACCGGTACTAAGACCACTGGTACGAAATATTCGCAGGCATTCAACGTTAGTACAGAGCGACCTTGCCACGTAAAATTGGTAAGAAACACCCTCCACCACGCTATATATGCAAGCTGAATGGCAGGAACACCGGCACTAAGACCCCTGGTACGAAATATTCTCAGGCATTGAACATTGGTACAGAGTGCCCCTGCCACGCAACATCGGTAGGAAACACCCTCCCCACGCTACATATGCAAGCTGAATGGCAGGAACACCGGTACTAAGACCCCTGGTACGAAATATTCTGAGGCATTCAACGTTGGTACAGAGCGCCCCTGCCGCTTAACATCGGTAAGGAACACCCTCCCCCACCCTACATATGCAAGCTGAATTGCAGGAACACCGGTACTAAGACCCGTGGTACGAAATATTCTCAGCCATTGAACATTGGTACAGAGCGCGACTGCCACGTAACATCGGTATGAAGCACCCTCCACCACACTACATATGCAAGCTGAATGGGTCAAACAATAGTACAAAGAACACTGGTACGAAATGGTCTCCGGCATTAAAAATCGGTACAGAGCGACCTTGCCACGTAAAATTGGTAAGAAACACTATCCACCACACTATATATGCAAGCTGAATGGCAGGAACACCGGTACTAAAGCCACTGGTACGAAATATTCGCAGGCATTCAACATTAGTACAGAGCGACCTTGCCACGTAAAATTGGTAAGAAACACCCTCCACCACGCTACATATGCAAGCTGAATGGCAGGAACACCGGTACTAAGACCACTGGTACGAAATATTCGCAGGCATTCAACGTTAGTACAGAGCGACCTTGCCACGTAAAATTGGTAAGAAACACCCTCCACCACGCTATATATGCAAGCTGAATGGCAGGAACACCGGCACTAAGACCCCTGGTACGAAATATTCTCAGGCATTGAACATTGGTACAGAGTGCCCCTGCCACGCAACATCGGTAGGAAACACCCTCCCCACGCTACATATGCAAGCTGAATGGCAGGAACACCGGTACTAAGACCCCTGGTACGAAATATTCTGAGGCATTCAACATTGGTACAGAGCGCCCCTGCCATGTAACATCGGTATGAAACACCCACCCCCACGCTACATATGCAAGCAGATTGGCAGGAACACCGGTACTAAGACCCCTGGTACGAAATATTCTGAGGCATTCAACATTGGTACAGAGCGCCCCTGCCACGTAACATCGGTAAGAAACACCCTCCCCCACGCTACATATGCAAGCTGAATGGCAGGTACACCGGTACTAAGACCCCTGGTACGAAATATTCTGAGGCATTCAACATTGGTACAGAGCGCCCCTGCCACGTAACTTCGGTATGAAACACCCTCCCCCACGCTACATGTGCAAGCTGAATGGCAGGAACACCGGTACTAAGACCCCTGGTACGAAATATTCTGAGGCATTCAACATTGGTACAGAGCGCCCCTGCCACGTAACATCGGTAAGAAACACCCTCCCCCACACTACATATGCAAGCTGAATGGCAGGAACACCGGTACTAAGACCCCTGGTACGAAATATTCTGAGGCATTCAACATTGGTACAGAGCGCCCCTGCCACGTAACATCGGTAAGAAACACCCTCCCCCACGCTACATATGCAAGCTGAATGGCAGGAACACCGGTACTAAGACCAATGGTACGAAATATTCTGAGGCATTCATCATTGGTACAGAGCGCCCCTGCCACGTAACATCGGTAAGAAACACCCTCTCCCACGCTACATATGCAAGCTGAATGCCAGGAACACCGGTACTAAGACCCCTGGTACGAAATATTCTGAGGCATTCAACATTGGTACAGAGCGCCCCTGCCACGTAACATCGGGAAGAAACACCCTCCCCCACGCTACATATGCAAGCTGAATGGCAGGAACACCGGTACTAAGACCCCTGGTACGAAATATTCTGAGGCATTCAACATTGGTACAGAGCGCCCCTGCCACGTAACATCGGTAAGATACACCCTCCCCCACGCTACATATGCAAGCTGAATGGCAGGAACTCCGGTACTAAGACCCCTGGTACGAAATATTCTGAGGCATTCAACATTGGTACAGAGCGCCCCTGCCACGTAACATCGGTATGAAACACCCTCCCCCACGCTACATATGCAAGCTGAATGGCAGGAACACCGGTACTAAGACCCCTGGTACGAAATATTCTGAGGCATTCAACATTGGTACAGAGCGCCCCTGCCACGTAACATCGGTAAGAAACACCCTCCCCCACGCTACATATGCAAGCTGAATGGCAGGAACACCGGTACTAAGACCCGTTTTACGAAATATTCTCAGGCATTCAACATTGGTACAGAGCGCCCCTGCCACGTAACATCGGTATGAAACACCCTCCACCACACTACATATGCAAGCTGAATGGGTCAAACAATAGTACAAAGAACACTGGTACGAAATGGTCTCCGGCATTAAAAATCGGTACATAGCGACCTTGCCACGAAAAATTGGTAAGAAGCACTATCTACCAAGCTATATATGCAAGCTGAATGGCAGGAACACCGGCACTAAGACCCCAGGTACGAAATATTCTCAGGCATTCAACATTGGTACAGAGTGCCCCTGCCACGTAACATCGGTAAGAAACACCCTCCACCACACTACATATGCTAGCTGAATGGGTCAAACAATAATATAAATAACACTGGTACGTAATTGTCTCCGGCATTCAACATTGGTACAGAGCGACCTTGCCACGTAAAATTGGTAAGAAACACCCTCCACCACGCTATATATGCAAGCTGTATAGCAGGAACAATGGTACTACGACCCCTGGTACGAAATTTTCTCAGGCATTCAACATTAGTACAGAGCGCCCCTGCCACGTAACATCGGTAAGAAACACCCTCCACCTCACTACGTATGCAAGCTGAATGGGTCAAACAATAGTACAAAGAGCACTGGTACGAAATGGTCTCCGGCATTAAAAATCGGTACAGAGCGACCTTGCCACGTAAAATTGGTAAGAAACACTATCCACCACGCTATATATGCAAGCTGAATGGCAGGAACACCGGCACTAAGACCCCTGGTACGAAATATTCTCAGGCATTGAACATTGGTACAGAGTGCCCCTGCCACGCAACATCGGTAGGAAACACCCTCCCCACGCTACATATGCAAGCTGAACGGCAGGAACACCGGTACTAAGACCCCTGGTACGAAATATTCTGAGGCCTTCAACTTTGGTACAGAGCGCCCCTGCCACGTAACATCGGTAAGAAACACCCTCCCCCACGCTACATATGCAAGCTGAATGGCAGTAACACCGGTACTAAGACCCCTGGTACGAAATATTCTGAGCCATTCAACATTGGTACAGAGCGCCCCTGCCACGTATCATCGGTAAGAAACACCCTCCCCCACGCTACATATGCTAACTGAATGGCAGGAACACCGGTACTAAGACCCCTGGTACGAAATATTCTGAGGCATTCAACATTGGTACAGAGCACCCCTGCCACATAACATCGGTAAGAAACACCCTCCCCCACGCTACATATGCAAGCTGAATGCCAGGAACACCGGTACTAAGACCCCTGGTACGAAATATTCTGAGGCATTCAACATTGGTACAGAGCGCCCCTGCCACGTAACATCGGTAAGAAACACCCTCCCCCACATTACATAAGCAAGCTGAATGGCAGGAACACCGGTACTAAGACCCCTGGTACGAAATATTCTGAGGCATTGAACATTGGTACAGAGCGCCCCTGCCACGTAACATCGGTAAGAAACACCCTCCCCCACGCTACATATGCAGGCTGAATGGCAGGAACACCAATACTAAGACCCCTGGTACGAAATATTCTCAGGCATTCAACATTGGTACAGAGCGCCCCTGCCACGTAACGTCGGTAAGAAACACCCTCCCCCACGCTACATATGCAAGCTGAAAGGCAGGAACACCGGTACAAAGACCCGTGGTACGAAATATTCTCAGGCATTCAACATTGGTACAGAGCGCCTCTGCCACGTAACATCGGTAAGAAACACCCTCCCCCACGCTACATATGCAAGCTGAATGGCAGGAACACCGGTACTAAGACCCCTGGTACGAAATATTCTGAGGCATTCAACATTGGTACAGAGCGCCCCTGCCACGTAACATCGGTAAGAAACACCCTCCCCCACGCTACATATGCAAGCTGAATGGCAGGAACACCGGTACTAAGACCCCTGGTACGAAATATTCTGCGGCATTCAACATTGGTACAGAGCGCCCCTGCCACGTAATATCGGTAAGAAACACCCTCCCCCATGCTACAAATGCAAGCTGAATGGCAGAAACACCGGTACTAAGACCCCTGGTACGAAATACTCTGAGGCATTCAACATTGGTACAGAGCGCCCCTGCCACGTAACATCGGTATGAAACACCTTCCCCGACGCTACATATGCAAGCTGAATGGCAGGAACATCGGTACTAAGGCCCCTGGTACGAAATATTCTGAGGCATTCAACATTGGTACAGAGCGCCCCTGCCACGTAACATCGGTATGAAACACCCTCCCTCACGCTACATATGCAAGCAGATTGGCAGGAACACCGGTACTAAGACCCCTGGTTCGAAATATTCTGAGGCATTCAACATTGGTACAGAGCGCCCCTGCCACGTAACATCGTTAAGAAACAGCCTCCCCCACGCTACATATGCAAGCTGAACGGCAGGAACACCGGTACTAAAACCCCTGGTACGAAATATTCTGAGGCATTCAACATTGGTACAGAGCGCCCCTGCCACGTAACATCGGTAAGAAACACCCTCCCCCACACTACATATGCAAGCTGAATGGCAGGAACACCGGTACTAAGATCCCTGGTACGAAATATTCTGAGGCATTCAACATTGGTACAGAACGCCCCTGCCACGTAACATCGGTAAGAAACACCCTCCCCCACGCTACATATCCAAGCTGAATGGCAGGAACACCGGTACTAAGACCCATGGTACGAAATATTCTGAGGCATTCATCATTGGTACAGAGCGCCCCTGCCACGTAACATCGGTAAGAAACACCCTCCCCCACGCTACATATGCAAGCTGAACGGCAGGAACACCGGTACTAAGACCCCTGGTACGCAATATTCTGAGGCATTCAACATTGGTACAGAGCGCCCCTGCCACGTAACATCGCTATGAACCACCCTCCCCCACGCTACATATGCAAGCTGAATGGCAGGAACACCGGTACTAAGACCCCTGGTAAGAAATATTCTGAGGCATTCAACATTGGTACAGAGCGCCCCTGCCACGTAACATAGGTATGAAACACCCTCCCCCACGCTACATATGCAAGCTGAATGGCAGGAACACCGGTACTAAGACCCGTGGTACGAAATATTCTCAGGCATTCAACATTGGTACAGAGCGCCCCTGCCACGTAACATCGGTAAGAAACACCCTCCCCCACGCTACATATACAAGCTGAATGGCAGGAACACCGGTACTAAAACCCCTGGTACGAAATATTCTGAGGCATTCAACATTGGTACAGAGTGCCCCTGCCACGTAACATCTGTATGAAACACCCTCCCCAACGCTACATATGCAAGCTGAATGGCAGGAACACCGGCACTAAGACCCCTGGTACGAAATATTCTGAGGCATTCAACATTGGTACAGAGCGCCCCTGCCACGTAACATCGGTAAGAAACACCCTCCCCCACGCTACATATGCAAGCTGAATGGCAGGTACACCGGTACTAAGACCCCTGGTACGAAATATTCTGAGGCATTCAACATTGGTACAGAGCGCCCCTGCCACGTAACTTCGGTATGAAACACCCTCCCCCACGCTACATGTGCAAGCTGAATGGCAGGAACACCGGTACTAAGACCCCTGGTACGAAATATTCTGAGGCATTCAACATTGGTACAGAGCGCCCCTGCCACGTAACATCGGTAAGAAACACCCTCCCCCACACTACATATGCAAGCTGAATGGCAGGAACACCGGTACTAAGACCCCTGGTACGAAATATTCTAAGGCATTCAACATTGGTACAGAGCGCCCCTGCCACGTAACATCGGTAAGAAACACCCTCCCCCACGCTACATATGCAAGCTGAATGGCAGGAACACCGGTACTAAGACCCATGGTACGAAATATTCTGAGGCATTCATCATTGGTACAGAGCGCCCCTGCCACGTAACATCGGTAAGAAACACCCTCTCCCACGCTACATATGCAAGCTGAATGCCAGGAACACCGGTACTAAGACCCCTGGTACGAAATATTCTGAGGCATTCAACATTGGTACAGAGCGCCCCTGCCACGTAACATCGGGAAGAAACACCCTCCCCCACGCTACATATGCAAGCTGAATGGCAGGAACACCGGTACTAAGACCCCTGGTACGAAATATTCTGAGGCATTCAACATTGGTACAGAGCGCCCCTGCCACGTAACATCGGTAAGATACACCCTCCCCCACGCTACATATGCAAGCTGAATGGCAGGAACTCCGGTACTAAGACCCCTGGTACGAAATATTCTGAGGCATTCAACATTGGTACAGAGCGCCCCTGCCACGTAACATCGGTATGAAACACCCTCCCCCACGCTACATATGCAAGCTGAATGGCAGGAACACCGGTACTAAGACCCCTGGTACGAAATATTCTGAGGCATTCAACATTGGTACAGAGCGCCCCTGCCACGTAACATCGGTAAGAAACACCCTCCCCCACGCTACATATGCAAGCTGAATGGCAGGAACACCGGTACTAAGACCCGTTTTACGAAATATTCTCAGGCATTCAACATTGGTACAGAGCGCCCCTGCCACGTAACATCGGTATGAAACACCCTCCACCACACTACATATGCAAGCTGAATGGGTCAAACAATAGTACAAAGAACACTGGTACGAAATGGTCTCCGGCATTAAAAATCGGTACATAGCGACCTTGCCACGAAAAATTGGTAAGAAGCACTATCTACCAAGCTATATATGCAAGCTGAATGGCAGGAACACCGGCACTAAGACCCCAGGTACGAAATATTCTCAGGCATTCAACATTGGTACAGAGTGCCCCTGCCACGTAACATCGGTAAGAAACACCCTCCACCACACTACATATGCTAGCTGAATGGGTCAAACAATAATATAAATAACACTGGTACGTAATTGTCTCCGGCATTCAACATTGGTACAGAGCGACCTTGCCACGTAAAATTGGTAAGAAACACCCTCCACCACGCTATATATGCAAGCTGTATAGCAGGAACAATGGTACTACGACCCCTGGTACGAAATTTTCTCAGGCATTCAACATTAGTACAGAGCGCCCCTGCCACGTAACATCGGTAAGAAACACCCTCCACCTCACTACGTATGCAAGCTGAATGGGTCAAACAATAGTACAAAGAGCACTGGTACGAAATGGTCTCCGGCATTAAAAATCGGTACAGAGCGACCTTGCCACGTAAAATTGGTAAGAAACACTATCCACCACGCTATATATGCAAGCTGAATGGCAGGAACACCGGCACTAAGACCCCTGGTACGAAATATTCTCAGGCATTGAACATTGGTACAGAGTGCCCCTGCCACGCAACATCGGTAGGAAACACCCTCCCCACGCTACATATGCAAGCTGAACGGCAGGAACACCGGTACTAAGACCCCTGGTACGAAATATTCTGAGGCCTTCAACTTTGGTACAGAGCGCCCCTGCCACGTAACATCGGTAAGAAACACCCTCCCCCACGCTACATATGCAAGCTGAATGGCAGGAACACCGGTACTAAGACCCCTGGTACGAAATATTCTGAGCCATTCAACATTGGTACAGAGCGCCCCTGCCACGTATCATCGGTAAGAAACACCCTCCCCCACGCTACATATGCTAACTGAATGGCAGGAACACCGGTACTAAGACCCCTGGTACGAAATATTCTGAGGCATTCAACATTGGTACAGAGCACCCCTGCCACATAACATCGGTAAGAAACACCCTCCCCCACGCTACATATGCAAGCTGAATGCCAGGAACACCGGTACTAAGACCCCTGGTACGAAATATTCTGAGGCATTCAACATTGGTACAGAGCGCCCCTGCCACGTAACATCGGTAAGAAACACCCTCCCCCACATTACATAAGCAAGCTGAATGGCAGGAACACCGGTACTAAGACCCCTGGTACGAAATATTCTGAGGCATTGAACATTGGTACAGAGCGCCCCTGCCACGTAACATCGGTAAGAAACACCCTCCCCCACGCTACATATGCAGGCTGAATGGCAGGAACACCAATACTAAGACCCCTGGTACGAAATATTCTCAGGCATTCAACATTGGTACAGAGCGCCCCTGCCACGTAACGTCGGTAAGAAACACCCTCCCCCACGCTACATATGCAAGCTGAAAGGCAGGAACACCGGTACAAAGACCCGTGGTACGAAATATTCTCAGGCATTCAACATTGGTACAGAGCGCCTCTGCCACGTAACATCGGTAAGAAACACCCTCCCCCACGCTACATATGCAAGCTGAATGGCAGGAACACCGGTACTAAGACCCCTGGTACGAAATATTCTGAGGCATTCAACATTGGTACAGAGCGCCCCTGCCACGTAACATCGGTAAGAAACACCCTCCCCCACGCTACATATGCAAGCTGAATGGCAGGAACACCGGTACTAAGACCCCTGGTACGAAATATTCTGCGGCATTCAACATTGGTACAGAGCGCCCCTGCCACGTAATATCGGTAAGAAACACCCTCCCCCATGCTACAAATGCAAGCTGAATGGCAGAAACACCGGTACTAAGACCCCTGGTACGAAATACTCTGAGGCATTCAACATTGGTACAGAGCGCCCCTGCCACGTAACATCGGTATGAAACACCCTCCCCGACGCTACATATGCAAGCTGAATGGCAGGAACATCGGTACTAAGGCCCCTGGTACGAAATATTCTGAGGCATTCAACATTGGTACAGAGCGCCCCTGCCACGTAACATCGGTATGAAACACCCTCCCTCACGCTACATATGCAAGCAGATTGGCAGGAACACCGGTACTAAGACCCCTGGTTCGAAATATTCTGAGGCATTCAACATTGGTACAGAGCGCCCCTGCCACGTAACATCGTTAAGAAACAGCCTCCCCCACGCTACATATGCAAGCTGAACGGCAGGAACACCGGTACTAAAACCCCTGGTACGAAATATTCTGAGGCATTCAACATTGGTACAGAGCGCCCCTGCCACGTAACATCGGTAAGAAACACCCTCCCCCACACTACATATGCAAGCTGAATGGCAGGAACACCGGTACTAAGATCCCTGGTACGAAATATTCTGAGGCATTCAACATTGGTACAGAACGCCCCTGCCACGTAACATCGGTAAGAAACACCCTCCCCCACGCTACATATCCAAGCTGAATGGCAGGAACACCGGTACTAAGACCCATGGTACGAAATATTCTGAGGCATTCATCATTGGTACAGAGCGCCCCTGCCACGTAACATCGGTAAGAAACACCCTCCCCCACGCTACATATGCAAGCTGAACGGCAGGAACACCGGTACTAAGACCCCTGGTACGCAATATTCTGAGGCATTCAACATTGGTACAGAGCGCCCCTGCCACGTAACATCGCTATGAACCACCCTCCCCCACGCTACATATGCAAGCTGAATGGCAGGAACACCGGTACTAAGACCCCTGGTAAGAAATATTCTGAGGCATTCAACATTGGTACAGAGCGCCCCTGCCACGTAACATAGGTATGAAACACCCTCCCCCACGCTACATATGCAAGCTGAATGGCAGGAACACCGGTACTAAGACCCGTGGTACGAAATATTCTCAGGCATTCAACATTGGTACAGAGCGCCCCTGCCACGTAACATCGGTAAGAAACACCCTCCCCCACGCTACATATACAAGCTGAATGGCAGGAACACCGGTACTAAAACCCCTGGTACGAAATATTCTGAGGCATTCAACATTGGTACAGAGTGCCCCTGCCACGTAACATCTGTATGAAACACCCTCCCCAACGCTACATATGCAAGCTGAATGGCAGGAACACCGGCACTAAGACCCCTGGTACGAAATATTCTGAGGCATTCAACATTGGTACAGAGCGCCCCTGCCACATAACATCGGTAAGAAACACCCTCCCCCACGCTACATATGCAAGCTGAATTGCAGGAACACCGGTACTAAGACCCCTGGTACGAAATATTCTGAGGCATTCAACATTGGTACAGAGCGCCCCTGCCACGTAACATCGGTATGAAACACCCTACCCCACGCTACATATACAAGCTGAATGGCAGGAACACCGGTACTAAGACCCCTGGTACGAAATATTCTGAGGCATTCAACATTGGTACAGAGCGCCCCTGCCGCTTAACATCGGTAAGGAACACCCTCCCCCACGCTACATATGCAAGCTGAATGGCAGGAACACCGGTACTAAGACCCGTGGTACGAAATATTCTCAGCCATTGAATATTGGTACAGAGCGCCCCTGCCACGTAACATCGGTATGAAACACCCTCCACCACACTACATATGCAAGCTGAATGGGTCAAACAATACTACAAAGAACACTGGTACGAAATGGTCTCCGGCATTAAAAATCGGTACAGAGCGACCTTGCCACGTAAAATTGGTAAGAAACACTATCCACCACATTATATATGCAAGCTGAATGGCATGAACACCGGTACTAAAGCCACTGGTACTAAATATTCGCAGGCATTCAACATTAGTACAGAGCGACCTTGCCACGTAAAATTGGTAAGAAACACCCTCCACCACGCTACATATGCAAGCTGAATGGCAGGAACACCGGTACTAAGACCACTGGTACGAAATATTCGCAGGCATTCAACGTTAGTACAGAGCGACCTTGCCACGTAAAATTGGTAAGAAACACCCTCCACCACGCTATATATGCAAGCTGAATGGCAGGAACACCGTCACTAAGACCCCTGGTACGAAATATTCTCAGGCATTGAACATTGGTACAGAGTGCCCCTGCCACGCAACATCGGTAGGAAACACCCTCCCCACGCTACATATGCCAGCTGAATGGCAGGAACACCGGTACTAAGACCCCTGGTACGAAATATTCTGAGGCATTCAACATTGGTACAGAGCGCCCCTGCCACGTAACATCGGTATGAAACACCCACCCCCACGCTACATATGCAAGCTGAATGGCAGGAACACCGGTACTAAGACCCCTGGTACGAAATATTCTGTGGCAATCAACATTGGTACAGAGCGCCCCTGCCATGTAACATCGGTAAGAAACACCCTCCCCCACACTACATATGCAAGCTGAATGGCAGGAACACCGGTACTAAGACCCATGGTACGAAATATTCTGAGGCATTCATCATTGGTACAGAGCGCCCCTGCCACGTAACATCGGTAAGAAACACCCTCCCCCACGCTACATATGCAAGCTGAATGCCAGGAACACCGGTACTAAGACCCCTGGTACGAAATATTCTGAAGCATTCAACATTGGTACAGAGCGCCCCTGCCACGTAACATCGGTAAGAAACACCCTCCCCCACGCTACATATGCAAGCTGAATGGCAGGAACACCGGTACTAAGACCCCTGGTACGAAATATTCTGAGGCATTCAACATTGGTACAGAGCGCCCCTGCCACGTAACATCGGTAAGATACACCCTCCCCCACGCTACATATGCAAGCTGAATGGCAGGAACTCTGGTACTAAGACCCCTGGTACGAAATATTCTGAGGCATTCAACATTGGTACAGAGCGCCCTGCCACGTAACATCGGTAAGAAACACCCTACCCCACGCTACATATGCATGCTGAATGGCAGGAACACCGGTACTAAGACCCGTGGTACGAAATATTCTCAGGCATTCAACATTGGTACAGAGCGCCCCTGCCACGTAACATCGGTATGAAACACCCTCCACCACACTACATATGCAGGTTGAATGGGTCAAACAATAGTACAAAGAACACTGGTACGAAATTGGCTCCGGCATTAAAAATCGGTACAGTGCGACCTTGCCACGTAAAATTGGTAAGAAACACTATCCACCACGCTATATATGCAAGCTGAATGGCAGGAACACCGGTACTAAGACCACTGGTACGAAATATTCGCAGGAATTCAACATTAGTACAGAGCGACCTTGCCACATAAAATTGGTAAGAAACACCCTCCACCACGCAATGTATGCAAGCTGAATGGCAGTAACACCGGTACTACGACCCTGGCACGAAATATTCCGAGGCATTCAACATTGGTACAGAGCGCCCCTGCCACGTAACATCGGTAAGAAACACCCTCCACCACGCTACATTTGCAAGCTGAATGACAGGATCACCGGTACTAAGACCCCTGGTACGAAATATTCTGAGGCATTCAACATTGGTACAGAGCGCCCCTGCCACGTAACATCGGTATGAAACACCCTCCCCCACGCTACATATGCAAGCTGAATGGCAGGAACACCGGTACTAAGACCCCTGGTACGAAATATTCTGAGGCATTCAACATTGGTACAGAGCGCCCCTGCCACGTAACATCGGTAAGAAACACCCTCCCCCACGCTACATATGCAAGCTGAATGGCAGGAACACCGGTACTAAGACCCGTTTTACGAAATATTCTCAGGCATTCAACATTGGTACAGAGCGCCCCTGCCACGTAACATCGGTATGAAACACCCTCCACCACACTACATATGCAATCTGAATGGGTCAAACAATAGTACAAAGAACACTGGTACGAAATGGTCTCCGGCATTAAAAATCGGTACATAGCGACCTTGCCACGAAAAATTGGTATGAAGCACTATCTACCAAGCTATATATGCAAGCTGAATGGCAGGAACACCGGCACTAAGACCCCTGGTACGAAATATTCTCAGGCATTGAACATTGGTACAGAGTGCCCCTGCCACACAACATCGGTAGGACACACCCTCCCCACGCTACATATGCAAGCTGAATGGCAGGAACACCGGTACTAAGACCCCTGGTACGAAATATTCTGAGGCCTTCAACTTTGGTACAGAGCGCCCCTGCCACGTAACATCGGTAAGAGACACCCTCCCCCACGCTACATATGCAAGCTGAATGGCAGGAACACCGGTACTAAGACCCCTGGTACGAAATATTCTGAGCCATTCAACATTGGTACAGAGCGCCCCTGCCACGTATCATCGGTAAGAAACACCCTCCCCCACGCTACATATGCTAACTGAATGGCAGGAACACCGGTACTAAGACCCCTGGTACGAAATATTCTGAGGCATTCAACATTGGTACAGAGCACCCCTGCCACATAACATCGGTAAGAAACACCCCCCCCCCCCACGCTACATATGCAAACTGAATGCCAGGAACACCGGTACTAAGACCCCTGGTACGAAATATTCTGAGGCATTCAACATTGGTACAGAGCGCCCCTGCCACGTAACATCGGTAAGAAACACCCTCCCCCACACAACATAAGCAAGCTGAATGGCAGGAACACCGGTACTAAGACCCCTGGTACGAAATATTCTGAGGCATTCAACATTGGTACAGAGCGCCCCTGCCACGTAAGATCGGTAAAAAACACCCTCCCCCACGCTACATATGCAGGCTGAATGGCAGGAACACCAATACTAAAACCCCTGGTACGAATTATTCTCAGGAATTCAACATTGGTACAGAGCGCCCCTGCCACGTAACGTCGGTAAGAAACACCCTCCCCCACGCTACATATGCAAGCTGAAAGGCAGGAACACCGGTACAAAGACCCGTGGTACGAAATATTCTCAGGCATTCAACATTGGTACAGAGCGCCTCTGCCACGTAACATCGGTAAGAAACACCCTCCCCCACGCTACATATGCAAGCTGAATGGCAGGAACACCGGTACTAAGACCCCTGGTACGAAATATTCTGAGGCATTCAACATTGGTACAGAGCGCCCCTGCCACGTAACATCGGTAAGAAACACCCTCCCCCACGCTACATATGCAAGCTGAATGGCAGGAACACCGGTACTAAGACCCCTGGTACGAAATATTCTGCGACATTCAACATTGGTACAGAGCGCCCCTGCCACGTAATATCGGTAAGAAACACCCTCCCCCATGCTACAAATGCAAGCTGAATGGCAGAAACACCGGTACTAAGACCCCTGGTACGAAATATTCAGAGGCATTCAACATTGGTACAGAGCGCCCCTGCCACATAACATCGGTATGAAACACCCTCCCCGACGCTACATATGCAAGCTGAATGGCAGGAACATCGGTACTAAGGCCCCTGGTACGAAATATTCTGAGGCATTCAACATTGGTACAGAGCGCCCCTGCCACGTAACATCGGTATGAAACACCCTGCCTCACGCTACATATGCAAGCAGATTGGCAGGAACGCCGGTACTAAGACCCCTGGTTCGAAATATTCTGAGGCATTCAACATTGGTACAGAGCGCCCCTGCCACGTAACATCGGTATGAAACACCCTCCACCACACTACATATGCAAGCTGAATGGGTGAAACAATAGTACAAAGAACACTGGTACGAAATGGTCTCCGGCATTAAAAATCGGTACAGAGCGACCTTGCCACGTAAAATTGGTAAGAAACACTATCCACCACACTATATATGCAAGCTGAATGGCAGGAACACCGGTACTAAAGCCACTGGTACGAAATATTCGCAGGCATTCAACATTAGTACAGAGCGACCTTGCCACGTAAAATTGGTAAGAAACACCCTCCACCACGCTACATATGCAAGCTGAATGGCAGGAACACCGGTACTAAGACCACTGGTACGAAATATTCGCAGGCATTCAACGTTAGTACAGAGCGACCTTGCCACGTAAAATTGGTAAGAAACACCCTCCACCACACTATATATGCAAGCTGAATGGCAGGAACACCGGCACTAAGACCCCTGGTACGAAATATTCTCAGGCATTGAACATTGGTACAGAGTGCCCCTGCCACGCAACATCGGTAGGAAACACCCTCCCCACGCTACATATGCAAGCTGAATGGCAGGAACACCGGTACTAAGACCCCTGGTACGAAATATTCTGAGGCATTCAACATTGGTACAGAGCGCCCCTGCCACGTAACATCGGTATGAAACACCCACCCCCAGGCTACATATGCAAGCAGATTGGCAAGAACACCGTTACTAAGACCCCTGGTACGAAATATTCTGAGGCATTCAACATTGGTACAGAGCGCCCCTGCCACGTAACATCGGTAAGAAACACCATCCCCCACGCTACATATGCAAGCTGAATGGCAGGAACACCGGTACTAAGACCCCTGGTACGAAATATTCTGAGGCATTAAACATTGGTACAGAGCGCCCCTTCCACGTAACTTCGGTATGAAACACCCTCCCCCACGCTACATCTGCAAGCTGAATGGCAGGAACACCGGTACTAAGACCCCTGGTACGAAATATTCTGAGGCATTCAACATTGGTACAGAGCGCCCCTGCCACGTAACATCGGTAAGAAACACCCTCCCCCACACTACATATGCAAGCTGAATGGCAGGAACACCGGTGCTAAGACCCCTGGTACGAAATATTCTGAGGCATTCAACATTGGTACAGAGCGCCCCTGCCACGTAACATCGGTAAGAAACACCCTCCCCCACGCTACATATGCAAGCTGAATGGCAGGAACACCGGTACTAAGACCCATGGTACGAAATATTCTGAGGCATTCATCATTGGTACAGAGCGCCCCTGCCATGTAACATCGGTAAGAAACACCCTCCCCCACGCTACATATGCAAGCTGAATGCCAGGAACACCGGTACTAAGACCCCTGGTACGAAATATTCTGAGGCATTCAACATTGGTACAGAGCGCCCCTGCCACGTAACATCGGTAAGAAACACCCTCCCCCACGCTACATATGCAAGCTGAATGGCAGGAACACCGGTACTAAGACCCCTGGTACGAAATATTCTGAGGCATTCAACATTGGTACAGAGCGCCCCTGCCACGTAACATCGGTAAGATACACCCTCCCCCACGCTACATATGCAAGCTGAATGGCAGGAACTCCGGTCATAAGACCCCTGGTACGAAATATTCTGAGGCATTCAACATTGGTACAGAGCGCCCCTGCCACGTAACATCGGTAAGAAACACCCTCCCCCACGCTACATATGCATGCTGAATGGCAGGAACACCGGTACTAAGACCCGTGGTACGAAATATTCTCAGGCATTCAACATTGGTACAGAACGCCCCTGCCACGTAACATCGGTATGAAACACCCTCCACCACACTACATATGCAGGTTGAATGGGTCAAACAATAGTACAAAGAACACTGATACAAAATGGGCTCCGGCATTAAAAATCGGTACAGAGCGACCTTGCCACGTAAAATTGGTAAGAAACACTATCCACCACGCTATATATGCAAGCTGAATGGCAGGAACACCGGTACTAAGACCTCTGGTACGAAATATTCGCAGGAATTCAACATTAGTACAGAGCGACCTTGCCACATAAAATTGGTAAGAAACACCCTCCACCACGCAATGTATGCAAGCTGAATGGCAGTAACACCGGTACTACGACCCTGGTACGAAATATTCCGAGGCATTCAACATTGGTACAGAGCGCCCCTGCCACGTAACATCGGTAAGAAACACCCTCCACCACGCTACATTTGCAAGCTGAATGACAGGATCACCGGTACTAAGACCCCTGGTACGAAATATTCTGAGGCATTCAACATTGGTACAGAGCGCCCCTGCCACGTAACATCGGTATGAAACACCCTCCCCCACGCTACATATGCAAGCTGAATGGCAGGAACACCGGTACTAAGACCCCTGGTACGAAATATTCTGAGGCATTCAACATTGGTACAGAGCGCCCCTGCCATGTAACATCGGTAAGAAACACCCTCCCCCACGCTACTTATGCAAGCTGAATGGCAGGAACACCGGTACTAAGACCCGTTTTACGAAATATTCTCAGGCATTCAACATTGGTACAGAGCGCCCCTGCCACGTAACATCGGTATGAAACACCCTCCACCACACTACATATGCAAGCTGAATGGGTCAAACAATAGTACAAAGAACACTGGTACGAAATGGTCTCCGGCATTAAAAATCGGTACATAGCGACCTTGCCACGAAAAATTGGTAAGAAGCACTATCTACCAAGCTATATATGCAAGCTGAATGGCAGGAACACCGGCACTAAGACCCCTGGTACGAAATATTCTTAGGCATTCAACATTGGTACAGAGTGCCCCTGCCACGTAACATCGGTAAGAAACACCCTCCACCACACTACATATGCAAGCTGAATGGGTCAAACAATAATATAAATAACACTGGTACGTAATTGTCTCCGGCATTCAACATCGGTACAGAGCGACCTTGCCACGTAAAATTGGTAAGAAACACCCTCCACCACGCTATATATGCAAGCTGTATAGCAGGAACAATGGTAATACGACCCCTGGTACGAAATTTTCTCAGGCATTCAACATTAGTACAGAGCGCCCCTGCCACGTAACATCGGTAAGAAACACCCTCCACCTCACTACGTATGCAAGCTGAATGGGTCAAACAATAGTACAAAGAGCACTGGTACGAAATGGTCTCCGGCATTAAAAATCGGTACAGAGCGACCTTGCCACGTAAAATTGGTAAGAAACACTATCCACCACGCTATATATGCAAGCTGAATGGCAGGAACACCGGCACTAAGACCCCTGGTACGAAATATTCTCAGGCATTGAACATTGGTACAGAGTGCCCCTGCCACGCAACATCGGTAGGACACACCCTCCCCACGCTACATATGCAAGCTGAATGGCAGGAACACCGGTACTAAGACCCCTGGTACGAAATATTCTGAGGCCTTCAACTTTGGTACAGAGCGCCCCTGCCACGTAACATTGGTAAGAAACACCCTCCCCCACGCTACATATGCAAGCTGAATGGCAGGAACACCGGTACTAAGACCCCTGGTACGAAATATTCTGAGCCATTCAACATTGGTACAGAGCGCCCCTGCCACGTATCATTGGTAAGAAACACCCTCCCCCACGCTACATATGCTAACTGAATGGCAGGAACACCGGTACTAAGACCCCTGGTACGAAATATTCTGAGGCATTCAACATTGGTACAGAGCACCCCTGCCACATAACATCGGTAAGAAACACCCTCCCCCACGCTACATATGCAAGCTGAATGCCAGGAACACCGGTACTAAGACCCCTGGTACGAAATATTCTGAGGCATTCAACATTGGTACAGAGCGCCCCTGCCACGTAACATCGGTAAGAAACACCCTCCCCCACACAACATAAGCAAGCTGAATGGCAGGAACACCGGTACTAAGACCCCTGGTACGAAATATTCTGAGGCATTGAACATTGGTACAGAGCGCCCCTGCCACGTAACATCGGTAAAAAACACCCTCCCCCACGCTACATATGCAGGCTGAATGGCAGGAACACCAATACTAAGACCCCTGGTACGAATTATTCTCAGGCATTCAACATTGGTACAGAGCGCCCCTGCCACGTAACGTCGGTAAGAAACACCCTCCCCCACGCTACATATGCAAGCTGAAAGGCAGGAACACCGGTACAAAGACCCGTGGTACGAAATATTCTCAGGCATTCAACATTGGTACAGAGCGCCTCTGCCACGTAACATCGGTAAGAAACACCATCCCCCACGCTACATATGCAAGCTGAATGGCAGGAACACCGGTACTAAGACCCCTGGTACGAAATATTCTGAGGCATTCAACATTGGTACAGAGCGCCCCTGCCACATAACATCGGTAAGAAACACCCTCCCCCACACTACATATGCAAGCTGAATGGAAGGAACACCGGTACTAAGATCCCTGGAACGAAATATTCTGAGGCATTCAACATTGGTACAGAGCACCCCTGCCACGTAACATCGGTAAGAAACACCCTCCCCCACGCTACATATGCAGGCTGAATGGCAGGAACACCGGTACTCAGACCCCTGGTACGAAATATTCTCAGGCATTCAACATTGGTACAGAGCGCCCCTGCCACGTAACGTCGGTAAGAAACACCCTCCCCCACGCTACATATGCAAGCTGAATGGCAGGAACACCGGTACAAAGACCCGTGGCACGAGATATTCTCAGGCATTCAACATTGGTACAGAGCGCCTCTGCCACGTAACATCGGTAAGAAGCACCCTCCCCCACGCTACATATGCAAGCTGAATGGCAGGAACACCGGTACTAAGACCCCTGGTATGAAATATTCTGAGGCATTCAACATTGGTACAGAGCGCCCCTGCCACGTAACATCGGTAAGAAACTCCCTCCCCCACGCTACATATGCAAGCTGAATGGCAGGAACACCAGTACTAAGACCCATGGTACGAAATATTCTGCGGCATTCAACATTGGTACAGAGCGCCCCTGCCACGTAATATCGGTAAGAAACACCCTCCCCCATGCTACATATGCAAGCTGAATGGCAGGACACCGGTACTGAGACCCCTATTACGAAATATTCTGAGGCATTCAACATTGGTACAGAGCGCCCCTGCCACGCAACATCGGTATGAAACATCCTCCCCGACGCTACATATGCAAGCTGAAAGGCAGGAACACCGATACTAAGGCCCGTGGTACGAAATATTCTGAGGCATTCAACATTGGTACAGAGCGCCCCTGCCACGTAACATCGGTATGAATCACCCTCCCCCACGCTACATATGCAAGCAGATTGGCAGGAACACCGGTACTAAGACCGCTGGTACGAAATATTCTGAGGCATTCAACATTGGTACAGAGCGCCCCTGCCACGTAACATCGGTAAGAAACACATTCCCCCACGCTACATATGCAAGCTGAATGGCAAAAACACCGGTACTAAGACCCCTGGTACGAAATATTCTGAGGCATTCAACATTGGTACAGAGCGCCCCTGCCACGTCACATCGGTATGAAACACCCTCCCCCACGCTACATATGCAAGCTGAATGGCAGGAACACCGGTACTAAGACCCCTGGTACGAAATAATCTGAGGCATTCAACATTGGTACAGAGCGCCCCTGCCACGTAACATCGGTAAGAAACACCCTCCCCCACGCTACATATGGAAGCTGAATGGCAGGAACACCGGTACTAAGACCCCTGGTTCGAAATATTCTGAGGCATTCAACATTGGTACAGAGCGCCCCTGCCACGTAATATCGGTAAGAAACACCCTCCCCCATGCTACATATGCAAGCTGAATGGCAGGAACACCGGTACTAAGACCCCTGGTACGAAATAATCTGAGGCATTCAACATTGGTACAGAGCGCCCCTGCCACGTAACATCGGTATGAAACACCCTCCCCGACGCTACATATGCAAGCTGAAAGGCAGGAACACCGATACTAAGGCCCCTGGTACGAAATATTCTGAGGCATTCAACATTGGTACAGAGCGCCCCTGACACGTAACATCGGTATGAAACACCCTCCCCCACGCTACATATGCAAGCAGATTGGCAGGAACACCGGTACTAAGACCCCTGGTACGAAATATTCTGAGGCATTCAACATTGGTACAGAGCGCCCCTGCCACGTAACATCGGTAAGAAACACCCTCCCCCACGCTACATATGCAAGCTGAATGGCAAAAACACCGGTACTAAGACCCCTGGTACGAAATATTCTCAGGCATTCAACATTGGTACAGAGCACCCCTGCCACGTAACATCGGTAAGAAACACCCTCCCCCACGCTACATATGCAGGCTGAATGGCAGGAACACCGGTACTCAGACCCCTGGTACGAAATATTCTCAGGCATTCAACATTGGTACAGAGCGCCCCTGCCACGTAACGTCGGTAAGAAACACCCTCCCCCACGCTACATATGCAAGCTGAATGGCAGGAACACCGGTACAAAGACCCGTGGCACGAGATATTCTCAGGCATTCAACATTGGTACAGAGCGCCTCTGCCACGTAACATCGGTAAGAAGCACCCTCCCCCACGCTACATATGCAAGCTGAATGGCAGGAACACCGGTACTAAGACCCCTGGTATGAAATATTCTGAGGCATTCAACATTGGTACAGAGCGCCCCTGCCACGTAACATCGGTAAGAAACTCCCTCCCCCACGCTACATATGCAAGCTGAATGGCAGGAACACCAGTACTAAGACCCATGGTACGAAATATTCTGCGGCATTCAACATTGGTACAGAGCGCCCCTGCCACGTAATATCGGTAAGAAACACCCTCCCCCATGCTACATATGCAAGCTGAATGGCAGGACACCGGTACTGAGACCCCTATTACGAAATATTCTGAGGCATTCAACATTGGTACAGAGCGCCCCTGCCACGCAACATCGGTATGAAACATCCTCCCCGACGCTACATATGCAAGCTGAAAGGCAGGAACACCGATACTAAGGCCCGTGGTACGAAATATTCTGAGGCATTCAACATTGGTACAGAGCGCCCCTGCCACGTAACATCGGTATGAATCACCCTCCCCCACGCTACATATGCAAGCAGATTGGCAGGAACACCGGTACTAAGACCGCTGGTACGAAATATTCTGAGGCATTCAACATTGGTACAGAGCGCCCCTGCCACGTAACATCGGTAAGAAACACATTCCCCCACGCTACATATGCAAGCTGAATGGCAAAAACACCGGTACTAAGACCCCTGGTACGAAATATTCTGAGGCATTCAACATTGGTACAGAGCGCCCCTGCCACGTCACATCGGTATGAAACACCCTCCCCCACGCTACATATGCAAGCTGAATGGCAGGAACACCGGTACTAAGACCCCTGGTACGAAATAATCTGAGGCATTCAACATTGGTACAGAGCGCCCCTGCCACGTAACATCGGTAAGAAACACCCTCCCCCACGCTACATATGGAAGCTGAATGGCAGGAACACCGGTACTAAGACCCCTGGTTCGAAATATTCTGAGGCATTCAACATTGGTACAGAGCGCCCCTGCCACGTAATATCGGTAAGAAACACCCTCCCCCATGCTACATATGCAAGCTGAATGGCAGGAACACCGGTACTAAGACCCCTGGTACGAAATAATCTGAGGCATTCAACATTGGTACAGAGCGCCCCTGCCACGTAACATCGGTATGAAACACCCTCCCCGACGCTACATATGCAAGCTGAAAGGCAGGAACACCGATACTAAGGCCCCTGGTACGAAATATTCTGAGGCATTCAACATTGGTACAGAGCGCCCCTGACACGTAACATCGGTATGAAACACCCTCCCCCACGCTACATATGCAAGCAGATTGGCAGGAACACCGGTACTAAGACCCCTGGTACGAAATATTCTGAGGCATTCAACATTGGTACAGAGCGCCCCTGCCACGTAACATCGGTAAGAAACACCCTCCCCCACGCTACATATGCAAGCTGAATGGCAAAAACACCGGTACTAAGACCCCTGGTACGAAATATTCTCAGGCATTCAACATTGGTACAGAGCGCCCCTGCCACGTAACATCGGTATGAAACACCCTCCCCCACGCTACATATGCAAGCTGAATGGCAGGAACACCGGTACTAAGACCCCTGGTACGAAATAATCTGAGGCATTCAACATTGGTACAGAGCGCCCCTGCCACGTAACATTGGTAAGAAACACCCTCCCCCACGCTACATATGGAAGCTGAGTGGCAGGAACACCGGTACTAAGACCCCTGGTACGAAATATTCCGAGGCATTCAACATTGGTACAGAGCGCACCTGCCACATAACATCGGCAAGAAACACCCTCCCCCACTCTACATATGCAAGCAGAATGCCAGGAACACCGGTACTAAGACCCCTGGTACGAAATATTCTGAGGCATTCAACATTGGTACAGAGCGCCCCTGCCACGTAACATCGGTAAGAAACACCCTCCCCCACGCTACATATGCAAGCTGAATGGCAGGAATACCGGTACTAAGTCCCCTGGTACGAAATATTTTGAGGCATTCAACATTGGTACAGAGCGCCCCTGCCACGTAACATCGGTATGAAACACAATCACCCACGCTACATATGCAAGCTGAATGGCAGGAACACCGGTACTAAGACCCGTGGTATGAATTATTCTCAGGCATTCACCATTGGTACAGAGCGACCCTGCCACGTAACATCGGTATAAAACACCCTCCCCCCCGCTACATATGCAAGCTGAATGGCAGGAACACCGGTACTAAGACCCCTGCTACGATACATTCTGAGGCATTCAACATTGGTACAGAGCGCCCCTGCCACGTAACATCGGTAAGAAACACCCTCCCCCACGCTATATATGCAAGCTGAATGGCAGGAACACCGGTACTAAGACCCCTGGTACGAAATATTCTGAGGCATTCAACATTGGTACAGAGCGCCCCTGCCACGTAACATCGGTAAGAAACACTCTCCCCCATGCTACATATGCAAGCTGAATGGCAGGAACACCGGTACTAAGACCCATGGTACGAAATATTCTGAGGCATTCATCATTGGTACAGAGCGCCTCTGCAACGTATCATCGGTAAGAAACACCCTCCCCCACGCTACATATGCAAGCTGAATGCCAGGAACACCGGTACTAAGACCCCTGGTACGAAATATTCTGAGGCATTCAACATCGGTACAGAGCGCCCCTGCCACGTAACATCGGTAAGAAACACCCTCCCCCACGCTACATATGCAAGCTGAACGGCAGGAACACCGGTACTAAAACCCCTGGTACGAAATATTCTGAGGTATTCAACATTGGTACAGAGCGCCCCTGCCACGTAACATCGGTAAGAAACACCCTCCCCCACACTACATATGCAAGCTGAATGGCAGGAACACCGGTACTAAGACCCCTGGTACGAAATATTCTGAGGCATTCAACATTGGTACAGAGCGCCCCTGCCACGTAACATCAGTAAGAAACACCCTCCCCCACGCTACATATGCAGGCTGAATGGCAGGAACACCGGTACTAAGACCCCTGGTACGAAATATTCTCAGGCAATCAACATTGGTACAGAGCGCCCCTGCCACGTAACGTCGGTAAGAAACACCCTCCCCCACGCTACATATGCAAGCTGAATGGCAGGAACACCGGTACAAAGACCCGTGGTACGAAATATTCTCAGGCATTCAACATTGGTACAGAGCGCCTCTGCCACGTAACATCGGTAAGAAACACCCTCCCCCATGCTACATATGCAAGCTGAATGGCAGGAACACCGGTACTAAGACCCCTGGTACGAAATATTCTGAGGCATTCAACATTGGTACAGAGCGCCCCTGCCACGTAACATCGGTAAGAAACACCCTCCCCCACGCTACATATGCAAGCTGAATGGCAAAAACACCGGTACTAAGACCCCTGGTACGAAATATTCTGAGGCATTCAACATTGGTACAGAGCGCCCCTGCCACGTCACATCGGTATGAAACACCCTCCCCCACGCTACATATGCAAGCTGAATGGCAGGAACACCGGTACTAAGACCCCTGGTACGAAATAATCTGAGGCATTCAACATTGGTACAGAGCGCCCCTGCCACGTAACATCGGTAAGAAACACCCTCCCCCACGCTACATATGGAAGCTGAATGGCAGGAACACCGGTACTAAGACCCCTGGTTCGAAATATTCTGAGGCATTCAACATTGGTACAGAGCGCCCCTGCCACGTAGTATCGGTAAGAAACACCCTCCCCCATGCTACATATGCAAGCTGAATGGCAGGAACACCGGTACTAAGACCCCTGGTACGAAATAATCTGAGGCATTCAACATTGGTACAGAGCGCCCCTGCCACGTAACATCGGTATGAAACACCCTCCCCGACGCTACATATGCAAGCTGAAAGGCAGGAACACCGATACTAAGGCCCCTGGTACGAAATATTCTGAGGCATTCAACATTGGTACAGAGCGCCCCTGACACGTAACATCGGTACGAAACACCCTCCCCCACGCTACATATGCAAGCAGATTGGCAGGAACACCGGTACTAAGACCCCTGGTACGAAATATTCTGAGGCATTCAACATTGGTACAGAGCGCCCCTGCCGTAACATCGGTAAGAAACACCCTCCCCCACGCTACATATGCAAGCTGAATGGCAAAAACACCGGTACTAAGACCCCTGGTACGAAATATTCTCAGGCATTCAACATTGGTACAGAGCGCCCCTGCCACGTAACATCGGTAAGAAACACCCTCCCCCACGCTACATATGCAAGCTGAACGGCAGGAACACCGGTACTAAAACCCCTGGTACGAAATATTCTGAGGCATTCAACATTGGTACAGAGCGCCCCTGCCACGTAACATCGGTAAGAAACACTCTCCCCCATGCTACATATGCAAGCTGAATGGCAGGAACACCGGTACTAAGACCCCTGGTACGAAATATTCTGAGGCATTCAACATTGGTACAGAGCGCCCCTGCCACGTAACATCGGTAAGAAACACCCTCCCCACGCTACATATGCAAGCTGAACGGCAGGAACACCGGTACTAAAACCCCTGGTACGAAATATTCTGAGGTATTCAACATTGGTACAGAGCGCCCCTGCCACGTAACATCGGTATGAAACACAATCACCCACGCTACATATGCAAGCTGAATGGCAGGAACACCGGTACTAAGACCCGTGGTATGAATTATTCTCAGGCATTCACCATTGGTACAGAGCGACCCTGCCACGTAACATCGGTATAAAACACCCTCCCCCACGCTACATATGCAAGCTGAATGGCAGGAACACCGGTACTAAGACCCCTGTTACGATACATTCTGAGGCATTCAACATTGGTACAGAGCGCCCCTGCCACGTAACATCGGTAAGAAACACCCTCCCCCACGCTATATATGCAAGCTGAATGGCAGGAACACCGGTACTAAGACCCCTGGTACGAAATATTCTGAGGCATTCAACATTGGTACAGAGCGCCCCTGCCACGTAACATCGGTAAGAAACACTCTCCCCCATGCTACATATGCAAGCTGAATGGCAGGAACACCGGTACTAAGACCCCTGGTACGAAATATTCTGAGGCATTCAACATTGGTACAGAGCGCCCCTGCCACGTAACATCGGTAAGAAACACCCTCCCCCACGCTACATATGCAAGCTGAACGCAGGAACACCGGTACTAAAACCCCTGGTACGAAATATTCTGAGGTATTCAACATTGGTACAGAGCGCCCCCTGCCACGTAACATCGGTAAGAAACACCCTCCCCCACACTACATATGCAAGCTGAATGGCAGGAACACCGGTACTAAGACCCCTGGTACGAAATATTCTGAGGCATTCAACATTGGTACAGAGCGCCCCTGCACGTAACATCGGTAAGAAACACCCTCCCCCACGCTACATATGCAGGCTGAATGGCAGGAACACCGGTACTAAGGACCCCTGGTACGAAATATTCTCAGGCAATCAACATTGGTACAGAGCGCCCCTGCCACGTAACGTCGGTAAGAAACACCCTCCCCCACGCTACATATGCAAGCTGAATGGCAGGAACACCGGTACAAAGACCCGTGGTACGAAATATTCTCAGGCATTCAACATTGGTACAGAGCGCCTCTGCCACGTAACATCGGTAAGAAACACCCTCCCCCATGCTACATATGCAAGCTGAATGGCAGGAACACCGGTACTAAGACCCCTGGTACGAAATATTCTGAGGCATTCAACATTGGTACAGAGCGCCCCTCCCACGTAACATCGGTATGAAACACTCTCCCCGACGCTACATATGCAAGCTGAAAGGCAGGAACACCGATACTAAGGCCCCTGGTACGAAATATTCTGAGGCATTCAACATTGGTACAGAGCGCCCCTGCCACGTAACATCGGTATGAAACACCCTCCCCCACGCTACATATGCAAGCAGATTGGCAGGAACACCGGTACTAAGACCCCTGGTACGAAATATTCTGAGGCATTCAGCATTGGTACAGAGCGCTCCTGCCACGTAACATCGGTAAGAAACACCCTCCCCCACGCTACATATGCAAGCTGAATGGCAAAAACACCGGTACTAAGACCCCTGGTACGAAATATTCTGAGGCATTCAACATTGGTACAGAGCGCCCCAGCCACGTAACATCGGTATGAAACACCCTCCCCCACGCTACATATGCAAGCTGAATGGCAGGAACACCGGTACTAAGACCCCTGGTACGAATAATCTGAGGCATTCAACATTGGTACAGAGCGCCCTGCCACGTAACATCGGTAAGAAACACCCTCCCCCACGCTACATATGGAAGCTGAATGGCAGGAACACCGGTACTAAGACCCCTGGTACGAAATATTCTGAGGCATTCAACATTGGTACAGAGCGCCCCTGCCACGTAACATCGGCAAGAAACACCCTCCCCCACGCTACATAAGCAAGCTGAATGCCAGGAACACCGGTACTAAGACCCTGGTACGAAATATCTGAGGCATTCAAACATTGGTACAGAGCGCCCCTGCCACGTAACATCGGTAAGAAACACCCTCCCCCACGCTACATATGCAAGCTGAATGGCAGGAATACCGGTACTAAGACCCCTGGTACGAAATATTTTGAGGCATTCAACATTGGTACAAAGCGCCCCTGCCACGTAACATCGGTAAGAAACACCCTCCCCCACGCTACATATGCAAGCTGAATGGCAGGAACACCGGTACTAAGACCCCTGGTACGAAATATTCTGATGCATTCAACATTGGTACAGAACGCCCCTGCCACGTAACATCGCTATGAAACACCCTCCCCCACGCTACATATGCAAGCTGAATGGCAGGAACACCGGTACTAAGACCCCTGGTACGAAATATTCTGAGGCATTCAACATTGGTAAAAAGCGCCCCTGCCACGTAACATCGGTAAGAAACACCCTCCCCCACGCTACATATGCAAGCTGAATGGCAGGAACACCGGTACTAAGACCCGTGGTATGAATTATTCTCAGGCATTCAACATTGGTACAGAGCGCCCCTGCCACGTAACATCGGTATAAAAACACCCTCCCCACGCTACATATGCAAGCTGAATGGCAGGAACACGGTACTAAGACCCCCGGTACGAAATATTCTGAGGCATTCAACATGGTACAGAGCGCCCCTGCCACGTAACATCGGTAAGAAACACCCTCCCCCACGCTACATATGCAAGCTGAATGGCAGGAACACCGGTACTAAGACCCCTGGTACGAAATATTCTGAGGCATTCAACATCGGTACAGAGCGCCCCTGCCACGTAACATCGGTAAGAAACACCCTCACCCACGCTACATATGCAAGCTGAATGGCAGGAACACCGGTACTAAGACCCGTGGTAGGAAATATTCTGAGGCATTCAACATTGGTACAGAGCGCCCCTGCCACGTAACATCGGTATGAAACACCCTCCCCCACGCTACATATGCAAGCTGAATGGCAGGAACACCGGTACTAAGACCCGTGGTACGAAATATTCTCAGGCATTCAACATTGGTACAGAGCGCCCCTGCCACGTAACATCGGTAAGAAACACCCTCCCCCACGCTACATATACAAGCTGAATGGCAGGAACACCGGTACTAAAACCCCTGGTACGAAATATTCTGAGGCATTCAACATTGGTACAGAGCGCCCCTGCCACGTAACATCTCTATGAAACACCCTCCCCCACGCTACATATGCAAGCTGAATGGCAGGAACACCGGCACTAAGACCCCTGGTACGAATATTCTGGGGCATTCAACATTGGTACAGAGCGCCTCTGCCACATAACATCGGTAAGAAACACCCTCACCCACGCTACATATGCAAGCTGAATGGCTGGAACACCGGTACTAAGACCCTGGTACGAAATATTCTGAGGCATTCAACATTGGTACAGAGCGCCCCTGCCACGTTACATCGGTATGAAACACCTTCCCCCACGCTACTTATACAAGCTGAATGGCAGGAACACCGGTACTAAGAACCCTGGTTCGAAATATTCTGAGGCATTCAACATTGGTACAGAGCGCCCCTGCCGCTTAACATCGGTAAGAAACACCCTCCCCCACGCTACATATGCAAGCTGAATGGCAGGAACACCGGTACTAAGACCCGTGGTACGAAATATTCTCAGCCATTGAACATTGGTACAGAGCGCCCCTGCCACGTAACATCGGTAAGAAACACCCTCCCCCACGCTACATATGCAAGCTGAATGGCAGGAACACCGGTACAAAGACCCGTGGTACGAAATATTCTCAGGCATTCAACATTGGTACAGAGCGCCTCTGCCACGTTACATCGTAAGAAACACCCTCCCCCACGCTACATATGCAAGCTGAATGGCAGGAACACCGGTACTAAGACCCCTGTACGAAATATTCTGAGGCATTCAACATTGGTACAGAGCGCCCCTGCCACGTAACATCGGTATGAAACACCCCTCCCCCACGCTACATATGCAAGCAGATTGGCAGGAACACCGGTACTAAGACCCCTGGTACGAAATATTCTGAGGCATTCAACATTGGTACAGAGCGCCCCTGCCACGTAACATCGGTAAGAAACACCCTCCCCCCACGCTACATACGCAAGCTGAATGGCAAAAACACCGGTACTAAGACCCCTGGTACGAAATATTCTGAGGCATTCAACATTGGTACAGAGCGCCCCAGCCACGTAACATCGGTATGAAACACCCTCCCCCACGCTACATATGCAAGCTGAATGGCAGGAACACCGGTACTAAGACCCCTGGTACCAATAATCTGAGGCATTCAACATTGGTACAGAGCGCCCCTGCCACGTAACATCGGTAAGAGACACCCTCCCCCACGCTACATATGGAAGCTGAATGGCAGGAACACCGGTACTAAGACCCCTGGTACGAAATATTCTGAGGCATTCAACATTGGTACAGAGCGCCCCTGCCACGTAACATCGGCAAGAAACACCATCCCCCACGCTACATAAGCAAGCTGAATGCCAGGAACACCGGTACTAAGACCCCTGGTACGAAATATTCTGAGGCATTCAACATTGGTACAGAGCGCCCCTGCCACGTAACATCGGTAAGAAACACCCTCCCCCACGCTACATATGCAAGCTGAATGCAGAATACCGGTACTAAGACCCCTGGTACGAAATATTTGAGGCATTCAACATTGGTACAGAGCGCCCCTGCCACGTAACATCGGTAAGAAACACCCTCCCCACGCTACATATGCAAGCTGAATGGCAATAACACCGGTACTAAGACCCCTGGTACGAAATATTCTGATGCATTCAACATTGGTACAGAGCGCCCCTGACACGTAACATCGCTATGAAACACCCTCCCCCACGCTACATATGCAAGCTGAATGGCAGGAACACCGGTACTAAGACCCCTGGTACGAAATATTCTGAGGCATTCACCATTGGTACAGAGCGCCCCTGCCACGTAACATCCGTATGAAACACCCTCCCCCACGCTACATATGCAAGCTGAATGGCAGGAACACCGTACTAAGACCCGTGGTACGAAATATTCTCAGGCATTCAACATTGGTACAGAGCGCCCCTGCCACGTAACATCGGTAAGAAACACCCTCCCCCACGCTACATATACAAGCTGAATGGCAGGAACACCGGTACATAAACCCCTGGTACGAAATATTCTGAGGCATCAACATTGGTACAGAGCGCCCCTGCCACGTAACATCTGTATGAAACACCCTCCCCCACGCTACATATGCAAGCTGAATGGCAGGAACACCGGCACTAAGACCCCTGGTACGAAATATTCTGAGGCATTCAACATTGGTACAGAGCGCCTCTGCCACATAACATCGGTAAGAAACACCCTCACCCACGCTACATATGCAAGCTGAATGGCAGGAACACCGGTACTAAGACCCCTGGTACGAACCTGTACGAAATATTCTGAGGCATTCAACATTGGTACAGAGCGCCCCTGCCACGTAACATCGGTATGAAACACCCTCCCCCACGCTACATATGCAAGCTGAAAGGCAGGAACACCGGTACTACGACCCCTGGTACGAAATATTCTGCGGCATTCAACATTAGTACAGAGCACCCCTGCCACGTAATATCGGTAAGAAACACCCTCCCCCATGCTACATTTGCAAGCTGAATGGCAGGAACACCGGTACTAAGACCCCTATTACGAAATATTCTGAGGCATTCAACATTGGTACAGAGCGCCCCTGCTACGTAACATCGGTATGAAACACCCTCCCCGACGCTACATATGCAAGCTGAAAGGCAGGAACACCGATACTAAGGCCCCTGGTTCGAAATATTCTGAGGCATTCAACATTGGTACAGAGCGCCCCTGCCACGTAACATCGGTATGAAACACCCTCCCCCACGCTACATATGCAAGCAGATTGCCAGGAACACCGGTACTAAGACCATGGTACGAAATATTCTGAGGCGTCAACATTGGTACAGAGCGCCCCTGCCACGTAACATCGGTAAGAAACACCCTCCCCCACGCTACATATGCAAGCTGAATGGCAAAAACACCGGTACTAAGACCCCTGGTACGAAATATTCTGAGGCATTCAACATTGGTACAGAGCGCCCCAGCCACGTAACATCGGTATGAAACACCCTCCCCCACGCTACATATGCAAGCTGAATGGCAGGAACACCGGTACTAAGACCCCTGGTACGAAATAATCTGAGGCATTCAACATTGGTACAGAGCGCCCCTGCCACGTAACATCGGTAAGAAACACCCTCCCCCACGCTACATATGGAAGCTGAATGGCAGGAACACCGGTACTAAGACCCCTGGTACGAAATATTCTGAGGCATTCAACATTGGTACAGAGCGCCCCTGCCACGTAACATCGGCAAGAAACACCCTCCCCCACGCTACATAAGCAAGCTGAATGCCAGGAACACCGGTACTAAGACCCCTGTTACGAAATATTCTGAGGCATTCAACATTGGTACAGAGCGCCCCTGCCACGTAACATCGGTAAGAAACACCCTCCCCCACGCTACATATGCAAGCTGAATGGCAGGAATACCGGTACTAAGACCCCTGGTACGAAATATTTTGAGGCATTCAACATTGGTACAGAGCGCCCCTGCCACGTAACATCGGTAAGAAACACCCTCCCCCACGCTACATATGCAAGCTGAATGGCAGGAACACCGGTACTAAGACCCCTGGTACGAAATATTCTGATGCATTCAACATTGGTACAGAGCGCCCCTGCCACGTAACATCGCTATGAAACACCCTCCCCCACGCTACATATGCAAGCTGAATGGCAGGAACACCGGTACTAAGACCCCTGGTACGAAATATTCTGAGGCATTCAAAATTGGTAAAGAGCGCCTTTGCCACGTAACATCGGTAAGAAACACCCTCCCCCACGCTACATATGCAAGCTGAATGGCAGGAACACCGGTACTAAGACCCGTGGTATGAATTATTCTTAGGCATTCAACATTGGTACAGAGCGCCCCTGCCACGTAACATCGGTATAAAACACCCTCCCCCACGCTACATATGCAAGCTGAATGGCAGGAACACCGGTACTAAGACCCCTGGTACGAAATATTCTGAGGCATTCAACATTGGTACAGAGCGCACCTGCCACGTAACATCGGTAAGAAACAACCTCCCCCACGCTACATGCGCAAGCTGAATGGCAGGAACACCGGTACTAAGACCCCTGGTACGAAATACTCTGAGGCATTCAACATTGGTACAGAGCGCCCCTGCCACGTAACATCGGTAAGAAACACCCTCCCCCACGCTACATATGCAAGCTGAATGGCAGGAACACCGGTACTAAGACCCCTGGTACGAAATATTCTGAGGCATTCAACATCGGTACAGAGCGCCCCTGCCACGTAACATCGGTAAGAAACACCCTCCCCCACGCTACATATGCAAGCTGAATGGCAGGAACACCGGTACTAAGACCCGTGGTAGGAAATAGTCTGAGGCATTCAACATTGGTACAGAGCGCCCCTGCCACGTAACATCGGTATGAAACACCCTCCCCCACGCTACATATGCAAGCTGAATGGCAGGAACACCGGTACTAAGACCCGTGGTACGAAATATTCTCAGGCATTCAACATTGGTACAGAGCGCCCCTGCCACGTAACATCGGTAAGAAACACCCTCCCCCACACTACATATACAAGCTGAATGGCGGGAACACCGGTACTAAAACCCCTGGTACGAAATATTCTGAGGCATTCAACATTGGTACAGAGCGCCCCTGCCACGTAACATCTGTATGAAGCACCCTCCCCCACGCTACATATGCAAGCTGGATGGCAGGAACACCGGCACTAAGACCCCTGGTACGAAATATTCTGAGGCATTCGACATTGGTACAGAGCGCCTCTGCCACATAACATCGGTAAGAAACACCCTCACCCACGCTACATATGCAAGCTGAATGGCAGGAACACCGGTACTAAGACCCCTGGTACGAAATATTCTGAGGCATTCAACATTGGTACAGAGCGCCCCTGCCACGTAACATCGGTAAGAAACACCCTCCCCCACACTACATATGCAAGCTGAATGGCAGGAACACCGGTACTAAGACCCGTGGTACGAAATATTCTCAGCCATTGAACATTGGTACAGAGCGCCCCTGCCACGTATCATCGGTAAGAAACACCCTCCCCCACGCTACATATGCAAGCTGAATGGCAGGAACACCGGTACTACGACCCCTGGTACGAAATATTCTGCGGCATTCAACATTAGTACAGAGCGCCCCTGCCACGTAATATCGGTAAGAAACACCCTCCCCCATGCTACATTTGCAAGCTGAATGGCAGGAACACCGGTACTAAGACCCCTATTACGAAATATTCTGAAGCATTCAACATTGGTACAGAGCGCCCCTGCCACGTAACATCGGTATGAAACACCCTCCCCGACGCTACATATGCAAGCTGAAAGGCAGGAACACCGATACTAAGGCCCCTGGTACGAAATATTCTGAGGCATTCAACATTGGTACAGAGCGCCCCTGCCACGTAACATCGGTATGAAACACCCTCCCCCACGCTACATATGCAAGCAGATTGGCAGGAACACCGGTACTAAGACCCTTGGTACGAAATATTCTGAGGCATTCAACATTGGTACAGAGCGCCCCTGCCACGTAACATCGGTAAGAAACACCCTCCCCCACGCTACATATGCAAGCTGAATGGCAAAAACACCGGTACTAAGACCCCTGGTACGAAATATTCTGAGGCATTCAACATTGGTAGAGAGCGCCCCAGCCACGTACCATCGGTATGAAACACCCTCCCCCACGCTACATATGCAAGCTGAATGGCAGGAACACCGGTACTAAGACCCCTGGTACGAAATAATCTGAGGCATTCAACATTGGTACAGAGCGCCCCTGCCACGTAACATCGGTAAGAAACACCCTCCCCCACGCTACATATGGAAGCTGAATGGCAGGAACACCGGTACTAAGACCCCTGGTACGAAATATTCTGAGGCATACAACATTGGTACAGAGCGCCCCTGCCACGTAACATCGGCAAGAAACACCCTTCCCACCCCACGCTACATAAGCAAGCTGAATGCCAGGAACACCGGTACTAAGACCCCTGGTACGAAATATTCTGAGGCATTCAACATTGGTACAGAGCGCCCCTGCCACGTAACATCGGTAAGAAACACCCTCCCCCACACAACATAAGCAAGCTGAATGGCAGGAACACCGGTACTAAGACCCCTGGTACGAAATATTCTGAGGCATTGAACATTGGTACAGAGCGCCCCTGCCACGTAACATCGGTAAAAAACACCCTCCCCCACGCTACATATGCAGGCTGAATGGCAGGAACACCAATACTAAGACCCCTGGTACGAATTATTCTCAGGCATTCAACATTGGTACAGAGCGCCCCTGCCACGTAACGTCGGTAAGAAACACCCTCCCCCACGCTACATATGCAAGCTGAAAGGCAGGAACACCGGTACAAAGACCCGTGGTACGAAATATTCTCAGGCATTCAACATTGGTACAGAGCGCCTCTGCCACGTAACATCGGTAAGAAACACCCTCCCCCACGCTACATATGCAAGCTGAATGGCAGGAACACCGGTACTAAGACCCCTGGTACGAAATATTCTGAGGCATTCAACATTGGTACAGAGCGCCCCTGCCACGTAACATCGGTAAGAAACACCCTCCCCCACGCTAGATATGCAAGCTGAATGGCAGGAACACCGGTACTAAGACCCCTGGTACGAAATATTCTGCGACATTCAACATTGGTACAGAGCGCCCCTGCCACGTAATATCGGTAAGGAACACCCTCCCCCATGCTACAAATGCAAGCTGAATGGCAGAAACACCGGTACTAAGACCCCTGGTACGAAATATTCTGAGGCATTCAACATTGGTACAGAGCGCCCCTGCCACGTAACATCGGTATGAAACACCCTCCCCGACGCTACATATTCAAGCTGAATGGCAGGAACATCGGTACTAAGGCCCCTGGTACGAAATATTCTGAGGCATTCAACATTGGTACAGAGCGCCCCTGCCACGTAACATCGGTATGAAACACCCTCCCTCACGCTACATATGCAAGCAGATTGGCAGGAACACCGGTACTAAGACCCCTGGTTCGAAATATTCTGAGGCATTCAACATTGGTACAGAGCGCCCCTGCCACGTAACATCGGTATGAAACACCCTCCACCACACTACATATGCAAGCTGAATGGGTCAAACAATAGTACAAAGAACACTGGTACGAAATGGTCTCCGGCATTATAAATCGGTACAGAGCGACCTTGCCACGTAAAATTTGTAAGAAACACTATCCACTACACTATATATGCAAGCTGAATGGCAGGAACACCGGTACTAAAGCCACTGGTACGAAATATTCGCCGGCATTCAACATTAGTACAGAGCGACCTTGCCACGTAAAATTGGTAAGAAACACCCTCCACCACGCTACATATGCAAGCTGAATGGCAGGAACACCGGTACTAAGACCACTAGTACGAAATATTCGCAGGCATTCAACGTTAGTACAGAGCGACCTTGCCACGTAAAATTGGTAAGAAACACCCTCCACCACGCTATATATGCAAGCTGAATGGCAGGAACACCGGCACTAAGACCCCTGGTACGAAATATTCTCAGGCATTGAACATTGGTACAGAGTGCCCCTGCCACGCAACATCGGTAGGAAACACCCTCCCCACGCTACATATGCAAGCTGAATGGCAGGAACACCGGTACTAAGACCCCTGGTACGAAATATTCTGAGGCATTCAACATTGGTACAGAGCGCCCCTGCCACGTAACATCGGTATGAAACACCCACCCCCACGCTACATATGCAAGCAGATTGGCAAGAACACCGGTACTAAGACCCCTGGTACGAAATATTCTGAGGCAGTCAACATTGGTACAGAGCGCCCCTGCCACGTAACATCGGTAAGAAACACCATCCCCCACGCTACATATGCAAGCTGAATGGCAGGAACACCGGTACTAAGACCCCTGGTACGAAATATTCTGAGGCATTCAACATTGGTACAGAGCGCCCCTGCCACGTAACTTCGGTATGAAACACCCTCCCCCACGCTACATCTGCAAGCTGAATGGCAGGAACACCGGTACTAAGACCCCTGGTACGAAATATTCTGAGGCATTCAACATTGGTACAGAGCGCCCCTGCCACGTAACATCGGTAAGAAACACCCTCCCCCACACTACATATGCAAGCTGAATGGCAGGAACACCGGTACTAAGACCCCTGGTACGAAATATTCTGAGGCATTCAACATTGGTACAGAGCGCCCCTGCCACGTAACATCGGTAAGAAACACCCTCCCCCACGCTACATATGCAAGCTGAATGGCAGGAACACCGGTACTAAGACCCATGGTACGAAATATTCTGAGGCATTCATCATTGGTACAGAGCGCCCCTGCCACGTAACATCGGTAAGAAACACCCTCCCCCACGCTACATATGCAAGCTGAATGCCAGGAACACCGGTACTAAGACCCCTGGTACGAAATATTCTGAGGCATTCAACATTGGTACAGAGCGCCCCTGCCACGTAACATCGGTAAGAAACACCCTCCCCCACGCTACATATGCAAGCTGAATGGCAGGAACACCGGTACTAAGACCCCTGGTACGAAATATTCTGAGGCATTCAACATTGTTACAGAGCGCCCCTGCCACGTAACATCGGTAAGATACACCCTCCCCCACGCTACATATGCAAGCTGAATGGCAGGAACTCCGGTCATAAGACCCCTGGTACGAAATATTCTGAGGCATTCAACATTGGTACAGAGCGCCCCTGCCACGTAACATCGGTAAGAAACACCCTCCCCCACGCTACATATGCATGCTGAATGGCAGGAACACCGGTACTAAGACCCGTGGTACGAAATATTCTCAGGCATTCAACATTGGAACAGAGCGCCTCTGCCACGTAACATCGGTATGAAACACCCTCCACCACACTACATATGCAGGTTGAATGGGTCAAACAATAGTACAAAGAACACTGGTACGAAATGGGCTCCGGCATTAAAAATCGGTACAGAGCGACCTTGCCACGTAAAATTGGTAAGAAACACTATCCACCACGCTATATATGCAAGCTGAATGGCAGGAACACCGGTACTAAGACCTCTGGTACGAAATATTCGCAGGAATTCAACATTAGTACAGAGCGACCTTGCCACATAAAATTGGTAAGAAACACCCTCCACCACGCAATGTATGCAAGCTGAATGGCAGTAACACCGGTACTACGACCCTGGTACGAAATATTCCGAGGCATTCAACATTGGTACAGAGCGCTCCTGCCACGTAACATCGGTAAGAAACACCCTCCACCACGCTACATTTGCAAGCTGAATGACAGGATCACCGGTACTAAGACCCCTGGTACGAAATATTCTGAGGCATTCAACATTGGTACAGAGCGCCCCTGCCACGTAACATCGGTATGAAACACCCTCCCCCACGCTACATATGCAAGCTGAATGGCAGGAACACCGGTACTAAGACCCCTGGTACGAAATATTCTGAGGCATTCAACATTGGTACAGAGCGCCCCTGCCACGTAACATCGGTATGAAACACCCTCCCCGACGCTACATATTCAAGCTGAATGGCAGGAACACCGGCACTAAGACCCCTGGTACGAAATATTCTCAGGCATTGAACATTGGTACAGAGTGCCCCTGCCACGCAACTTCGGTAGGACACACCCTCCCCACGCTACATATGCAAGCTGAATGGCAGGAACACCGGTACTAAGACCCCTGGTACGAAATATTCTGAGGCCTTCAACTTTGGTACAGAGCGCCCCTGCCACGTAACTTTGGTAAGAAACACCCTCCCCCACGCTACATATGCAAGCTGAATGGCAGGAACACCGGTACTAAGACCCCTGGTACGAAATATTCTGAGCCATTCAACATTGGTACAGAGCGCCCCTGCCACGTATCATCGGTAAGAAACACCCTCCCCCACGCTACATATGCTAACTGAATGGCAGGAACACCGGTACTAAGACCCCTGGTACGAAATATTCTGAGGCATTCAACATTGGTACAGAGCACCCCTGCCACATAACATCGGTAAGAAACACCCTCCCCCACGCTACATATGCAAGCTGAATGCCAGGAACACCGGTACTAAGACCCCTGGTACGAAATATTCTGAGGCATTCAACATTGGTACAGAGCGCCCCTGCCACGTAACATCGGTAAGAAACACCCTCCCCCACACAACATAAGCAAGCTGAATGGCAGGAACACCGGTACTAAGACCCCTGGTACGAAATATTCTGAGGCATTGAACATTGGTACAGAGCGCCCCTGCCACGTAACATCGGTAAAACACACCCTCCCCCACGCTACATATGCAGGCTGAATGGCAGGAACACCAATACTAAGACCCCTGGTACGAATTATTCTCAGGCATTCAACATTGGTACTGAGCGCCCCTGCCACGTAACGTCGGTAAGAAACACCCTCCCCCACGCTACATATGCAAGCTGAAAGGCAGGAACACCGGTACAAAGACCCGTGGTACGAAATATTCTCAGGCATTCAACATTAGTACAGAGCGCCTCTGCCACGTAACATCGGTAAGAAACACCCTCCCCCACGCTACATATGCAAGCTGAATGGCAGGAACACCGGTACTAAGACCCCTGGTACGAAATATTCTGAGGCATTCAACATTGGTACAGAGCGCCCCTGCCACGTAACATCGGTAAGAAACACCCTCCCCCACGCTACATATGCAAGCTGAATGGCAGGAACACCGGTACTAAGACCCCTGGTACGAAATATTCTGCGGCATTCAACATTGGTACAGAGCGCCCCTGCCACGTAATATCGGTAAGAAACACCCTCCCCCATGCTACAAATGCAAGCTGAATGGCAGAAACACCGGTACTAAGACCCCTGGTAAGAAATATTCTGAGGCATTCAACATTGGTACAGAGCGCCCCTGCCACGTAACATCGGTATGAAACACCCTCCCCGACGCTACATATGCAAGCTGAATGGCAGGAACATCGGTACTAAGGCCCCTGGTACGAAATATTCTGAGGCATTCAACATTGGTACAGAGCGCCCCTGCCACGTAACATCGGTATGAAACACCCTCCCTCACGCTACATATGCAAGCAGATTGGCAGGAACACCGGTACTAAGACCCCTGGTTCGAAATATTCTGAGGCATTCAATATTGGTACAGAGCGCCCCTGCCACGTAACATCGGTAAGAAACAGCCTCCCCCACGCTACATATGCAAGCTGAATGGCAGGAACACCGGTACTAAGACCCCTGGTACGAAATATTCTGAGGCATTCAACATTGGTACAGAGCGCCCCTGTCACGTAACATCGGTATGAAACACCCTCCCCCACGCTACATATGCAAGCTGAATGGCAGGAACACCGGTACTAAGACCCCTGGTACGAAATATTCTGAGGCATTCAACATTGGTACAGAGCGCCCCTGCCACGTAACATCGGTAAGAAACACCCTCCCCCACGCTACATATGCAAGCTGAACGGCAGGAACACCGGTACTAAAACCCCTGGTACGAAATATTCTGAGGCATTCAACATTGGTACAGAGCGCCCCTGCCACATAACATCGGTAAGAAACACCCTCCCCCACACTACATATGGAAGCTGAATGGCAGGAACACCGGTACTAAGATCCCTGGTACGAAATATTCTGAGGCATTCAACATTGGTACAGAGCGCCCCTGCCACGTAACATCGGTAAGAAACACCCTCCCCCACGTTACATATGCAGGCTGAATGGCAGGAACACCGGTACTAAGACCCCTGGTACGAAATATTCTCAGGCATTCAACATTGGTACAGAGCGCCCCTGCCACGTAACGTCGGTAAGAAACACCCTCCCCCACGCTACATATGCAAGCTGAATGGCAGGAACACCGGTACAAAGACCCGTGGTACGAAATATTCTCAGGCATTCAACATTGGTACAGAGCGCCTCTGCCACGTAACATCGGTAAGAAACACCCTCCCCCACGCTACATATGCAAGCTGAATGGGAGGAACACCGGAAGACCCCTGGTATGAAATATTCTGAGGCATTCAACATTGGTACAGAGCGCCCCTGCCACGTAACATCGGTAAGAAACACCCTCCCCCACGCTACATATGCAAGCTGAATGGCAGGAACACCTGTACTAAGACCCATGGTACGAAATATTCTGCGGCATTCAACATTGGTACAGAGCGCCCCTGCCACGTAATATCGGTAAGAAACACCCTCCCCCATGCTACATATGCAAGCTGAATGGCAGGACACCGGTACTGAGACCCCTATTACGAAATATTCTGAGGCATTCAACATTGGTACAGAGCGCCCCTGCCACGCAACATCGGTATGAAACACCCTCCCCGACGCTACATATGCAAGCTGAAAGGCAGGAACACCGATACTAAGGCCCGTGGTACGAAATATTCTGAGGCATTCAACATTGGTACAGAGCGCCCCTGCCACGTAACATCGGTATGAAACACCCTCCCCCACGCTACATATGCAAGCAGATTGGCAGGAACACCGGTACTAAGACCCCTGGTTCGAAATATTCTGAGGCATTCAACATTGGTACAGAGCGCCCCTGCCACGTAATATCGGTAAGAAACACCCTCCCCCATGCTACATATGCAAGCTGAATGGCAGGAACACCGGTACTAAGACCCCTATTACGAAATATTCTGAGGCGTTCAACATTGGTACAGAGCGCCCCTGCCACGTAACATCGGTATGAAACACCCTCCCCGACGCTACATATGCAAGCTGAAAGGCAGGAACACCGATACTAAGGCCCCTGGTACGAAATATTCTGAGGCATTCAACATTGGTACAGAGCGCCCCTGACACGTAACATCGGTATGAAACACCCTCCCCCACGCTACATATGCAAGCAGATTGGCAGGAACACCGGTACTAAGACCCCTGGTACGAAATATTCTGAGGCATTCAACATTGGTACAGAGCGCCCCTGCCACGTAACATCGGTAAGAAACACCCTCCCCCACGCTACATATGCAAGCTGAATGGCAAAAACACCGGTACTAAGACCCCTGGTACGAAATATTCTCAGGCATTCAACATTGGTACAGAGCGCCCCTGCCACGTAACATCGGTATGAAACACCCTCCCCCACGCTACATATGCAAGCTGAATGGCAGGAACACCGGTACTAAGACCCCTGGTACGAAATAATCTGAGGCATTCAACATTGGTACAGAGCGCCCCTGCCACGTAACATTGGTAAGAAACACCCTCCCCCACGCTACATATGGAAGCTGAGTGGCAGGAACACCGGTACTAAGACCCCTGGTACGAAATATTCTGAGGCATTCAACATTGGTACAGAGCGCACCTGCCACGTAACATCGGCAAGAAACACCCTCCCCCACTCTACATATGCAAGCTGAATGCCAGGAACACTGGTACTAAGACCCCTGGTACGAAATATTCTGAGGCATTCAACATTGGTACAGAGCGCCCCTGCCACGTAACATCGGTAAGAAACACCCTCCCCCACGCTACATATGCAAGCTGAATGGCAGGAATACCGGTACTAAGTCCCCTGGTACGAAATATTTTGAGGCATTCAACATTGGTACAGAGCGCCCCTGCCACGTAACATCGGTAAGAAACACAATCCCCCACGCTACATATGCAAGCTGAATGGCAGGACACCGGTACTAAGACCCGTGGTATGAATTATTCTCAGGCATTCACCATTGGTACAGAGCGCCCCTGCCACGTAACATCGGTATAAAACACCCTCCCCCACGCTACATATGCAAGCTGAATGGCAGGAACACCGGTACTAAGACCCCTGGTACGATACATTCTGAGGCATTCAACATTGGTACAGAGCGCCCCTGCCACGTAACATCGGTAAGAAACACCCTCCCCCACGCTATATATGCAAGCTGAATGGCAGGAACACCGGTACTAAGACCCCTGGTACGAAATATTCTGAGGCATTCAACATTGGTACAGAGCGCCCCTGCCACGTAACATCGGTAAGAAACACTCTCCCCCATGCTACATATGCAAGCTGAATGGCAGGAACACCGGTACTAAGACCCATGGTACGAAATATTCTGAGGCATTCATCATTGGTACAGAGCGCCTCTGCCACGTAACATCGGTAAGAAACACCCTCCCCCACGCCACATATGCAAGCTGAATGCCAGGAACACCGGTACTAAGACCCCTGGTACGAAATATTCTGAGGCATTCAACATTGGTACAGAGCGCCCCTGCCACGTAACATCGGTAAGAAACACCCTCCCCCACGCTACATATGCAAGCTGAACGGCAGGAACACCGGTACTAAAACCTCTGGTACGAAATATTCTGAGGTATTCAACATTGGTACAGAGCGCCCCACCCACGTAACATCGGTAAGAAACACCCTCCCCCACACTACATATGCAAGCTGAATGGCAAGAACACCGGTACTAAGACCCCTGGTACGAAATATTCTGAGGCATTCAACATTGGTACAGAGCGCCCCTGCCACGTAACATCGGTAAGAAACACCCTCCCCCACGCTACATATGCAGGCTGAATGGCAGGAACACCGGTACTAAGACCCCTGGTACGAAATATTCTCAGGCATTCAACATTGATACAGAGCGCCCCTGCCACGTAACGTCGGTAAGAAACACCCTCCCCCACGCTACATATGCAAGCTGAATGGCAGGAACACCGGTACAAAGACCCGTGGTACGAAATATTCTCAGGCATTCAACATTGGTACAGAGCGCCTCTGCCACGTAACATCGGTAAGAAACACCCTCCCCCATGCTACATATGCAAGCTGAATGGCAGGAACACCGGTACTAAGACCCCTGGTACGAAATATTCTGTGGCATTCAACATTGGTACAGAGCGCCCCTGCCACGTAACATCGGTATGAAACACCCTCCCCCACGCTACATATGCAAGCAGATTGGCAGGAACACCGGTACTAAGACCCCTGGTACGAAATATTCTGAGGCATTCAACATTGGTACAGAGCGCCCCTGCCACGTAACATCGGTAAGAAACACCCTCCCCCACGCTACATATGCAAGCTGAATGACAAAAACCCCGGTACTAAGACCCCTGGTACGAAATATTCTGAGGCATTCAACATTGGTACAGAGCGCCCCAGCGACGTAACATCGGTATGAAACACCCTCCCCCACACTACATATGCAAGCTGAATGGCAGGAACACCGGTACTAAGACCCCTGGTACGAAATAATCTGAGGCATTCAACATTGGTACAGAGCGCCCCTGCCACGTAACATCGGTAAGAAACACCCTCCCCTACGCTACATATGGAAGCTGAATGGCAGGAACACCGGTACTAAGACCCCTGGTACGAAATATTCTGAGGCATTCAACATTGGTACAGAGCGCCCCTGCCACGTAACATCGGCAAGAAACACCCTCCCCCACGCTACATAAGCAAGCTGAATGCCAGGAACACCGGTACTAAGACCCCTGGTACGAAATATTCTGAGGCATTCAACATTGGTACAGAGCGCCCCTGCCACGTAACATCGGTAAGAAACACCCTCCCCCACGCTACATATGCAAGCTGAATGGCAGGAACACCGGTACTAAGACCCCTGGTACGAAATATTCTGAGGCATTCAACATTGGTACAGAGCGCCCCTGCCACGTTACATCGGTATGAAACACCCTCCCCCACGCTACTTATACAAGCTGAATGGCAGGAACACTGGTACTAAGACCCCTGGTTCGAAATATTCTGAGGCATTCAACATTGGTACAGAGCGCCCCTGCCGCTTAACATCGGTAAGAAACACCCTCCCCCACGCTACATATGCAAGCTGAATGGCAGGAACACCGGTACTAAGACCCGTGGTACGAAATATTCTCAGCCAATGAACATTGGTACAGAGCGCCCCAGCCACGTAACATCGGTAAGAAACACCCTCCCCCACGCTACATATGCAAGCTGAATGGCAGGAACACCGGTACAAAGACCCGTGGTACGAAATATTCTCAGGCATTCAACATTGGTACAGAGCGCCTCTGCCACGTAACATCGGTAAGAAACACCCTCCCCCACGCTACATATGCAAGCTGAATGGCAGGAACACCGGTACTAAGACCCCTGGTACGAAATATTCTGAGGCATTCAACATTGGTACAGAGCGCCCCTGCCACGTAACATCGGTATGAAACACCCTCCCCCACGCTACATATGCAAGCTGAATGGCAGGAACACCGGTACTAAGACCCGTGGTACGAAATATTCTCAGGCATTCAACATTGGTACAGAGCGCCCCTGCCACGTAACATCGGTAAGAAACACCCTCCCCCACGCTACATATACAAGCTGAATGGCAGGAACACCGGTACTAAAACCCCTGGTACGAAATATTCTGTGGCATTCAACATTGGTACAGAGCGCCCCTGCCACGTAACATCTGTATGAAACACCCTCCCCCACGCTACATATGCAAGCTGAATGGCAGGAACACCGGCACTAAGACCCCTGGTACGAAATATTCTGAGGCATTCAACATTGGTACAGAGCGCCTCTGCCACTTAACATCGGTAAGAAACACCCTCACCCACGCTACATATGCAAGCTGAATGGCAGGAACACCGGTACTAAGACCCCTGGTACGAAATATTCTGAGGCATTCAACATTGGTACAGAGCGCCCCTGCCAAGTTACATCGGTATGAAACACCCTCCCCCACGCTACTTATACAAGCTGAATGGCAGGAACACTGGTACTAAGACCCCTGGTTCGAAATATTCTGAGGCATTCAACATTGGTACAGAGCGCCCCTGCCGCTTAACATCGGTAAGAAACACCCTCCCCCACGCTACATATGCAAGCTGAATGGCAGGAACACCGGTACTAAGACCCGTGGTACGAAATATTCTCAGCCAATGAACATTGGTACAGAGCGCCCCTGCCACGTCACATCGGTAAGAAACACCCTCCCCCACGCTACATATGCAAGCTGAATGGCAGGAACACCGGTACAAAGACCCGTGGTACGAAATATTCTCAGGCATTCAACATTGGTACAGAGCGCCTCTGCCACGTAACATCGGTAAGAAACACCCTCCCCCACGCTACATATGCAAGCTGAATGGCAGGAACACCGGTACTAAGACCCCTGGTACGAAATATTCTGAGGGATTCAACATTGGTACAGAGCGCCCCTGTCACGTAACATCGGTATGAAACACCCTCCCCCACGCTACATATGCAAGCAGATAGGCAGGAACACCGGTACTAAGACCCCTGGTACGAAATATTCTGAGGCATTCAACATTGGTACAGAGCGCCCCTGCCACGTAACATCGGTAAGAAACACCCTCCCCCACGCTACATATGCAAGCTGAATGGCAAAAACACCGGTACTAAGACCCCTGGTACGAAATATTCTGAGGCATTCAACATTGGTACAGAGCGCCCCAGCCACGTAACATCGGTAAGAAACACCCTCCCCCACGCTACATATGGAAGCTGAATGGCAGGAACACCGGTACTAAGACCCCTGGTACGAAATATTCTGAGGCATTCAACATTGGTACAGAGCGCCCCTGCCACGTAACATCGGCAAGAAACACCCTCCCCCACGCTACATAAGCAAGCTGAATGCCAGGAACACCGGTACTAAGACCCCTGGTACGAAATATTCTGAGGCATTCAACATTGGTACAGAGCGCCCCTGCCACGTAACATCTGTATGAAACACCCTCCCCCACGCTACATATGCAAGCTGAATGGCAATAACACCGGTACTAAGACCCCTGGTACGAAATATTCTGATGCATTCAACATTGGTACAGAGCGCCCCTGACACGTAACATCGCTATGAAGCACCCTCCCCCACGCTACATATGCAAGCTGAATGGCAGGAACACCGGTACTAAGACCCCTGGTACGAAATATTCTGAGGCATTCAACATTGGTACATAGCGCCCCTGCCACGTAACATCGGTATGAAACACCCTCCCCCACGCTACATATGCAAGCTGAATGGCAGGAACACCGGTACTAAGACCCGTGGTACGAAATATTCTCAGGCATTCAACATTGGTACAGAGCGCCCCTGCCACGTAACATTGGTAAGAAACACCCTCCCCCACACTACATATACAAGCTGAATGGCAGGAACACCGGTACTAAAACCCCTGGTACGAAATATTCTGAGGCATTCAACATTGGTACAGAGCGCCCCTGCCACGTAACATTTGTATGAAACACCCTCCCCCACGCTACATATGCAAGCTGAATGGCAGGAACACCGGCACTAAGACCCCTGGTATGAAATATTCTGAGGCATTCAACATTGGTACAGAGCGCCTCTGCCACATAACATCGGTAAGAAACACCCTCACCCACGCTACATATGCAAGCTGAATGGCAGGAACACCAGTACTAAGACCCCTGGTACGAAATATTCTGAGGCATTCAACATTGGTACAGAGCGCCCCTGCCACGTAACATCGGTATGAAACACCCTCCCCCACGCTACTTATACAAGCTGAATGGCAGGAACACCGGTACTAAGACCCCTGGTTCGAAATATTCTGAGGCATTCAACATTGGTACAGAGCGCCCCTGCCGCTTAACATCGGTAAGAAACACCCTCCCGCACGCTACATATGCAAGCTGAATGGCAGGAACACCGGTACTAAGACCCGTGGTACGAAATATTCTCAGCCATTGAACATTGGTACAGAGCGCCCCTGCCACGTAACATCGGTAAGAAACACCCTCCCCCACGCTACATATGCAAGCTGAATGGCAGGAACACCGGTACAAAGACCCGTGGTACGAAATACTCTCAGGCATTCAACATTGGTACAGAGCGCCTCTGCCACGTAACATCGGTAAGAAACACCCTCCCCCACGCTACATATGCAAGCTGAATGGCAGGAACACCGGTACTAAGACCCCTGGTACAGAAATATTCTGAGGCATTCAACATTGGTACAGAGCGCCCCTGTCACGTAACATCGGTAAGAAACACCCTCCCCCACGCTACATTTGCAAGCTGAATGGCAGGAACACCGGTACTAAGACCCCTATTACGAAATATTCTGAGGCATTCAACATTGGTACAGAGCGCCCCTGCCACGTAACATCGGTAAGAAACACCCTCCCCGACGCTACATATGCAAGCTGAAAGGCAGGAACACCGATACTAAGGCCCCTGGTTCGAAATATTCTGAGGCATTCAACATTGGTACAGAGCGCCCCTGCCACGTAACATCGGTATGAAACACCCTCCGCCACGCTACATATGCAAGCAGATTGGCAGGAACACCGGTACTAAGACCCCTGGTACGAAATATTCTGAGGCATTCAACATTGGTACAGAGCGCCCCTGCCACGTAACATCGGTAAGAAACACCCTCCCCCACGCTACATATGCAAGCTGAATGGCAAAAACACCGGTACTAAGACCCCTGGTACGAAATATTCTGAGGCATTCAACATTGGTACAGAGCGCCCCAGCCACGTAACATCGGTATGAAACACCCTCCCCCACGCTACATATGCAAGCTGAATGGCAGGAACACCGGTACTAAGACCCCTGGTACGAAATAATCTGAGGCATTCAACATTGGTACAGAGCGCCCCTGCCACGTAACATCGGTAAGAAACACCCTCCCCCACGCTACATATGGAAGCTGAATGGCAGGAACACCGGTACTAAGACCCCTGGTACGAAATATTCTGAGGCATTCAACATTGGTACAGAGCGCCCCTGCCACGTAACATCGGCAAGAAACACCCTCCCCCACGCTACATAAGCAAGCTGAATGCCAGGAACACCGGTACTAAGACCCCTGGTACGAAATATTCTGAGGCATTCAACATTGGTACAGAGCGCCCCTGCCACGTAACATCGGTAAGAAACACCCTCCCCCACGCTACATATGCAAGCTGAATGGCAGGAATACCGGTACTAAGACCCCTGGTACGAAATATTTTGAGGCATTCAACATTGGTACAGAGCGCCCCTGCCACGTAACATCGGTAAGAAACACCCTCCCCCACGCTACATATGCAAGCTGAATGGCAGGAACACCGGTACTTAGACCCCTGGTACGAAATATTCTGATGCATTCAACATTGGTACAGAGCGCCCCTGCCACGTAACATCGCTATGAAATACCCTCCCCCACGCTACATATGCAAGCTGAATGGCAGGAACACCGGTACTAAGACCCGTGGTAGGAAATAGTCTGAGGCATTCAACAATGGTACAGAGCGCCCCTGCCACGTAACATCGGTATGAAACACCCTCCCCCACGCTACATATGCAAGCTGAATGGCAGGAACACCGGTACTAAGACCCGTGGTACGAAATATTCTCAGGCATTCAACATTGGTACAGAGCGCCCCTGCCACGTAACATCGGTAAGAAACACCCTCCCCCACAATACATATACAAGCTGAATGGCAGGAACACCGGTACTAAAACCCCTGGTACGAAATATTCTGAGGCATTCAACATTGGTACAGAGCGCCCCTGCCACGTAACATCTGTATGAAGCACCCTCCCCCACGCTACATATGCAAGCTGGATGGCAGGAACACCGGCACTAAGACCCCTGGTACGAAATATTCTGAGGCATTCAACTTTGGTACAGAGCGCCTCTGCCACATAACATCGGTAAGAAACACCCTCACCCACGCTACATATGCAAGCTGAATGGCAGGAACACCGGTACTAAGACCCCTGGTACGAAATATTCTGAGGCATTCAACATTGGTACAGAGCGCCCCTGCCACGTAACATCGGTATGAAACACCCTCCCCCACGCTACATATACAAGCTGAATGGCAGGAACACCGGTACTAAGACCCCTGGTTCGAAATATTCTGAGGCATTCTACATTGGTACAGAGCGCCCCTGCCGCTTAACATCGGTATGAAACACCCTCCCCCACGCTACATATGCAAGCAGATTTGCAGGAACACCGGTACTAAGACCCCTGGTACGAAATATTCTGAGGCATTCAACATTGGTACAGAGCGCCCCTGCCACGTAACATCGGTAAGAAACACCCTCCCCCACGCTACATATGCAAGCTGAATGGCAAAAACACCGGTACTAAGACCCCTGGTACGAAATATTCTCAGGCATTCAACATTGGTACAGAGCGCCCCTGCCACGTAACATCGGTATGAAACACCCTCCCCCACGCTACATATGCAAGCTGAATGGCAGGAACACCGGTACTAAGACCCCTGGTACGAAATAATCTGAGGCATTCAACATTGGTACAGAGCGCCCCTGCCACGTAACATCGGTAAGAAGCACCCTCCCCCACGCTACATATGGAAGCTAAATGGCAGGAACACCGGTACTAAGACCCCTGGTACGAAATATTCTGAGGCATTCAACATTGGTACAGAGCGCACCTGCCACGTAACATCGGCAAAAAACACCCTCCCCCACGCTACATATGCAAGCTGAATGCCAGGAACACCGGTACTAAGACCCCTGGTACGAAATATTCTGAGGCATTCAACATTGGTACAGAGCGCCCCTGCCACGTAACATCGGTAAGAAACACCCTCCCCCACGCTACATATGCAAGCTGAATGGCAGGAATACCAGTACTAAGACCCCTGGTACGAAATATTTTGAGGCATTCAACATTGGTACAGAGCGCCCCTGCCACGTAACATCGGTAAGAAACACCCTCGCCCACGCTACATATGCAAGCTGAATGGCAGGAACACCGGTACTAAGACCCGTGGTATGAATTATTCTCAGGCATTCAACATTGGTACAGAGCGCCCCTGCCACGTAACATCGGTATAAAACACCCTCCCCCACGCTACATATGCAAGCTGAATGGCAGGAACACCGGTACTAAGACCCCTGGTACGAAATATTCTGAGGCATTCAACATTGGTACAGAGCGCCCCTGCCACGTAACATCGGTAAGAAACACCCTCCCCCACGCTATATATGCAAGCTGAATGGCAGGAACACCGGTACTAAGACCCCTGGTACGAAATATTCTGAGGCATTCAACATTGGTACAGAGCGCCCCTGCCACGTAACATCGGTAAGAAACACTCTCCCCCATGCTACATATGCAAGCTGAATGGCAGGAACACCGGTACTAAGACCCATGGTACGAAATATTCTGAGGCATTCATCATTGGTACAGAGCGCCCCTGCCACGTAACATCGGTAAGAAACACCCTCCCCCACGTTACATATGCAAGCTGAATGCCAGGAACACCGGTACTAAGATCCCTGGTACGAAATATTCTGAGGCATTCAACATTGGTACAGAGCGCCCCTGCCACGTAACATCGGTAAGAAACACCCTCCCCCACGCTACATATGCAAGCTGAATAGCAGGAACACCGGTACTAAGACCCCTGGTACAAAATATTTTGAGGCATTCAACATTGGTACAGAGCGCCCCTGCCACGTAACATCGGTAAGAAACACCCTCCCCCACGCTACATATGCAAGCTGAACGGCAGGAATACCGGTACTAAAACCCCTGGTACGAAATATTCTGAGGTATTCAACATTGGTACAGAGCGCCCCTGCCACGTAACATCGGTAAGAAACACCCTCCCCCACACTACATATGCAAGCTGAATGGCAGGAACACCGGTACTAAGACCCCTGGTACGAAATATTCTGAGGCATTCAACATTGGTACAGAGCGCCCCTGCCACGTAACATCGGTAAGAAACACCCTCCCCCACGCTACATATGCAAGCTGAAAGGCAGGAACACCGATACTAAGGCCCCTGGTACGAAATATTCTGAGGCATTCAACATTGGTACAGAGCGCCCCTGCCACGTAACATCGGTATGAAACACCCTCCCCCACGCTACATATGCAAGCAGATTGGCAGGAACACCGGTACTAAGACCCCTGGTACGAAATATTCTGAGGCATTCAACATTGGTACAGAGCGCCCCTGCCACGTAACATCGGTAAGAAACACCCTCCCCCACGCTACATATGCAAGCTGAATGGCAAAAACACCGGTACTAAGACCCCTGGTACGAAATATTCTCAGGCATTCAACATTGGTACAGAGCGCCCCTGCCACGTAACATCGGTATGAAACACCCTCCCCCACGCTACATATGCAAGCTGAATGGCAGGAACACCGGTACTAAGACCCCTGGTACGAAATAATCTGAGGCATTCAACATTGGTACAGAGCGCCCCTGCCACGTAACATCGGTAAGAAACACCCTCCCCCACGCTACATATGGAAGCTGAATGGCAGGAACACCGGTACTAAGACCCCTGGTACGAAATATTCTGAGGCATTCAACATTGGTACAGAGCGCCCCTGCCACGTAACATCGGTAAGAAACACCCTCCCCCACGCTATATATGCAAGCTGAATGGCAGGAACACCGGTACTAAGACCCCTGGTACGAAATATTCTGAGGCATTCAACATTGGTACAGAGCGCCCCTGCCACGAAACATCGGTAAGAAACACTCTCCCCCATGCTACATATGCAAGCTGAATGGCAGGAACACCGGTACTAAGACCCATGGTACGAAATATTCTGAGGCATTCATCATTGGTACAGAGCGCCCCTGCCACGTAACATCGGTAAGAAACACCCTCCCCCACGCTACATATGCAAGCTGAATGCCAGGAACACCGGTACTAAGACCCCTGGTACGAAATATTCTGAGGCATTCAACATTGGTACAGAGCGACCCTGCCACGTAACATCGGTAAGAAACACCCTCCCCCACGCTACATATGCAACCTGAATAGCAGGAACACCGGTACTAAGACCCCTGGTACGAAATATTTTGAGGCATTCAACATTGGTACAGAGCGCCCCTGCCACGTAACATCGGTAAGAAACACCCTCCCCCCACGCTACATATGCAAGCTGAACGGCAGGAACACCGGTACTAAAACCCCTGGTACGAAATATTCTGAGGTATTCAACATTGGTACAGAGCGCCCCTGCCACGTAACATCAGTAAGAAACACCCTCCCCCACACTACATATGCAAGCTGAATGGCAGGAACACCGGTACTAAGACCCCTGGTACGAAATATTCTGAGGCATTCAACATTGGTACAGAGCGCCCCTGCCACGTAACATCGGTAAGAAACACCCTCCCCCACGCTACATATGCAGGCTGAATGGCAGGAACACCGGTACTAAGACCCCTGGTACGAAATATTCTCAGGCATTCAACATTGGTACAGAGCGCCCCTGCCACGTAACGTCGGTAAGAAACACCCTCCCCCACGCTACATATGCAAGCTGAATGGCAGGAACACCGGTACAAAGACCCGTGGTACGAAATATTCTCAGGCATTCAACATTGGTACAGAGCGCCTCTGCCACGTAACATCGGTAAGAAACACCCTCCCCCACGCTACATATGCAAGCTGAATGGCAGGAACACCGGTACTAAGACCCCTGGTACGAAATATTCTGAGGCATTCAACATTGGTACAGAGCGCCCCTGCCACGTAACATCGGTAAGAAACACCCTCCCCCACGCTACATATGCAAGCTGAACGGCAGGAACACCGGTACTACGACCCCTGGTACGAAATATTCTGCGGCATTCAACATTAGTACAGAGCGCCCCTGCCACGTAATATCGGTAAGAAACACCCTCCCCCATGCTACATTTGCAAGCTGAATGGCAGGAACACCGGTACTAAGACCCCTATTACGAAATATTCTGAGGCATTCAACATTGGTACAGAGCGCCCCTGCCACGTAACATCGGTATGAAACACCCTCCCCGACGCTACATATGCAAGCTGAAAGGCAGGAACACCGATACTAAGGCCCCTGGTACGAAATATTCTGAGGCATTCAACATTGGTACAGAGCGCCCCTGCCACGTAACATCGGTATGAAACACCCTCCCCCACGCTACATATGCAAGCAGATTGGCAGGAACACCGGTACTAAGACCCCTGGTACGAAATATTCTGAGGCATTCAACATTGGTACAGAGCGCCCCTGCCACGTAACATCGGTAAGAAACACCCTCCCCCACGCTACATATGCAAGCTGAATGGCAAAAACACCAGTACTAAGACCCCTGGTACGAAATATTCTGAGGCATTCAACATTGGTACAGAGCGCCCCAGCCACGTAACATCGGTATGAAACACCCTCCCCCACGCTACATATGCAAGCTGAATGGCAGGAACACCGGTACTAAGACCCCTGGTACGAAATAATCTGAGGCATTCAACATTGGTACAGAGCGCCCCTGCCACGTAACATCGGTAAGAAACACCCTCCCCCACGCTACATATGGAAGCTGAATGGCAGGAACACCGGTACTAAGACCCCTGGTACGAAATATTCTGAGGCATTCAACATTGGTACAGAGCGCCCCTGCCACGTAACATCGGCAAGAAACACCCTCCCCCACGCTACATAAGCAAGCTGAATGCCAGGAACACCGGTACTAAGACCCCTGGTACGAAATAATCTGAGGCATTCAACATTGGTACAGAGCGCCCCTGCCACGTAACATCGGTAAGAAACACCCTCCCCCACGCTACATATGGAAGCTAAATGGCAGGAACACCGGTACTAAGACCCCTGGTACGAAATATTCTGAGGCATTCAACATTGGTACAGAGCGCACCTGCCACGTAACATCGGCAAAAAACACCCTCCCCCACGCTACATATGCAAGCTGAATGCCAGGAACACCGGTACTAAGACCCCTGGTACGAAATATTCTGAGGCATTCAACATTGGTACAGAGCGCCCCTGCCACGTAACATCGGTAAGAAACACCCTCCCCCACGCTACATATGCAAGCTGAATGGCAGGAATACCAGTACTAAGACCCCTGGTACGAAATATTTTGAGGCATTCAACATTGGTACAGAGCGCCCCTGCCACGTAACATCGGTAAGAAACACCCTCCCCCACGCTACATATGCAAGCTGAATGGCAGGAACACCGGTACTAAGACCCGTGGTATGAATTATTCTCAGGCATTCAACATTGGTACAGAGCGCCCCTGCCACGTAACATCGGTATAAAACACCCTCCCCCACGCTACATATGCAAGCTGAATGGCAGGAACACCGGTACTAAGACCCCTGGTACGAAATATTCTGAGGCATTCAACATTGGTACAGAGCGCCCCTGCCACGTAACATCGGTAAGAAACACCCTCCCCCACGCTATATATGCAAGCTGAATGGCAGGAACACCGGTACTAAGACCCCTGGTACGAAATATTCTGAGGCATTCAACATTGGTACAGAGCGCCCCTGCCACGTAACATCGGTAAGAAACACTCTCCCCCATGCTACATATGCAAGCTGAATGGCAGGAACACCGGTACTAAGACCCATGGTACGAAATATTCTGAGGCATTCATCATTGGTACAGAGCGCCCCTGCCACGTAACATCGGTAAGAAACACCCTCCCCCACGTTACATATGCAAGCTGAATGCCAGGAACACCGGTACTAAGATCCCTGGTACGAAATATTCTGAGGCATTCAACATTGGTACAGAGCGCCCCTGCCACGTAACATCGGTAAGAAACACCCTCCCCCACGCTACATATGCAAGCTGAATAGCAGGAACACCGGTACTAAGACCCCTGGTACAAAATATTTTGAGGCATTCAACATTGGTACAGAGCGCCCCTGCCACGTAACATCGGTAAGAAACACCCTCCCCCACGCTACATATGCAAGCTGAACGGCAGGAACTCCGGTACTAAAACCCCTGGTACGAAATATTCTGAGGTATTCAACATTGGTACAGAGCGCCCCTGCCACGTAACATCGGTAAGAAACACCCTCCCCCACACTACATATGCAAGCTGAATGGCAGGAACACCGGTACTAAGACCCCTGGTACGAAATATTCTGAGGCATTCAACATTGGTACAGAGCGCCCCTGCCACGTAACATCGGTAAGAAACACCCTCCCCCACGCTACATATGCAAGCTGAAAGGCAGGAACACCGATACTAAGGCCCCTGGTACGAAATATTCTGAGGCATTCAACATTGGTACAGAGCGCCCCTGCCACGTAACATCGGTATGAAACACCCTCCCCCACGCTACATATGCAAGCAGATTGGCAGGAACACCGGTACTAAGACCCCTGGTACGAAATATTCTGAGGCATTCAACATTGGTACAGAGCGCCCCTGCCATGTAACATCGGTAAGAAACACCCTCCCCCACGCTACATATGCAAGCTGAATGGCAAAAACACCGGTACTAAGACCCCTGGTACGAAATATTCTCAGGCATTCAACATTGGTACAGAGCGCCCCTGCCACGTAACATCGGTATGAAACACCCTCCCCCACGCTACGTATGCAAGCTGAATGGCAGGAACACCGGTACTAAGACCCCTGGTACGAAATAATCTGAGGCATTCAACATTGGTACAGAGCGCCCCTGCCACGTAACATCGGTAAGAAACACCCTCCCCCACGCTACATATGGAAGCTGAATGGCAGGAACACCGGTACTAAGACCCCTGGTACGAAATATTCTGAGGCATTCAACATTGGTACAGAGCGCCCCTGCCACGTAACATCGGTAAGAAACACCCTCCCCCACGCTATATATGCAAGCTGAATGGCAGGAACACCGGTACTAAGACCCCTGGTACGAAATATTCTGAGGCATTCAACATTGGTACAGAGCGCCCCTGCCACGAAACATCGGTAAGAAACACTCTCCCCCATGCTACATATGCAAGCTGAATGGCAGGAACACCGGTACTAAGACCCATGGTACGAAATATTCTGAGGCATTCATCATTGGTACAGAGCGCCCCTGCCACGTAACATCGGTAAGAAGCACCCTCCCCCACGCTACATATGCAAGCTGAATGCCAGGAACACCGGTACTAAGACCCCTGGTACGAAATATTCTGAGGCATTCAACATTGGTACAGAGCGCCCCTGCCACGTAACATCGGTAAGAAACACCCTCCCCCACGCTACATATGCAACCTGAATAGCAGGAACACCGGTACTAAGACCCCTGGTACGAAATATTTTGAGGCATTCAACATTGGTACAGAGCGCCCCTGCCACGTAACATCGGTAAGAAACACCCTCCCCCACGCTACATATGCAAGCTGAACGGCAGGAACACCGGTACTAAAACCCCTGGTACGAAATATTCTGAGGTATTCAACATTGGTACAGAGCGCCCCTGCCACGTAACATCAGTAAGAAACACCCTCCCCCACACTACATATGCAAGCTGAATGGCAGGAACACCGGTACCAAGACCCCTGGTACGAAATATTCTGAGGCATTCAACATTGGTACAGAGCGCCCCTGCCACGTAACATCGGTAAGAAACACCCTCCCCCACGCTACATATGCAGGCTGAATGGCAGGAACACCGGTACTAAGACCCCTGGTACGAAATATTCTCAGGCATTCAACATTGGTACAGAGCGCCCCTGCCACGTAACGTCGGTAAGAAACACCCTCCCCCACGCTACATATGCAAGCTGAATGGCAGGAACACCGGTACAAAGACCCGTGGTACGAAATATTCTCAGGCATTCAACATTGGTACAGAGCGCCTCTGCCACGTAACATCGGTAAGAAACACCCTCCCCCACGCTACATATGCAAGCTGAATGGCAGGAACACCGGTACTAAGACCCCTGGTACGAAATATTCTGAGGCATTCAACATTGGTACAGAGCGCCCCTGCCACGTAACATCGGTAAGAAACACCCTCCCCCACGCTACATATGCAAGCTGAACGGCAGGAACACCGGTACTACGACCCCTGGTACGAAATATTCTGCGGCATTCAACATTAGTACAGAGCGCCCCTGCCACGTAATATCGGTAAGAAACACCCTCCCCCATGCTACATTTGCAAGCTGAATGGCAGGAACACCGGTACTAAGACCCCTATTACGAAATATTCTGAGGCATTCAACATTGGTACAGAGCACCCCTGCCACGTAACATCGGTATGAAACACCCTCCCCGACGCTACATATGCAAGCTGAAAGGCAGGAACACCGATACTAAGGCCCCTGGTACGAAATATTCTGAGGCATTCAACATTGGTACAGAGCGCCCCTGCCACGTAACATCGGTATGAAACACCCTCCCCCACGCTACATATGCAAGCAGATTGGCAGGAACACCGGTACTAAGACCCCTGGTACGAAATATTCTGAGGCATTCAACATTGGTACAGAGCGCCCCTGCCACGTAACATCGGTAAGAAACACCCTCCCCCACGCTACATATGCAAGCTGAATGGCAAAAACACCAGTACTAAGACCCCTGGTACGAAATATTCTGAGGCATTCAACATTGGTACAGAGCGCCCCAGCCACGTAACATCGGTATGAAACACCCTCCCCCACGCTACATATGCAAGCTGAATGGCAGGAACACCGGTACTAAGACCCCTGGTACGAAATAATCTGAGGCATTCAACATTGGTACAGAGCGCCCCTGCCACGTAACATCGGTAAGAAACACCCTCCCCCACGCTACATATGGAAGCTGAATGGCAGGAACACCGGTACTAAGACCCCTGGTACGAAATATTCTGAGGCATTCAACATTGGTACAGAGCGCCCCTGCCACGTAACATCGGCAAGAAACACCCTCCCCCACGCTACATAAGCAAGCTGAATGCCAGGAACACCGGTACTAAGACCCCTGGTACGAAATATTCTGAGGCATTCAACATTGGTACAGAGCGCCCCTGCCACGTAACATCGGTAAGAAACACCCTCCCCCACGCTACATATGCAAGCTGAATGGCAGGAATACCGGTACTAAGACCCCTGGTACGAAATATTTTGAGGCATTCAACATTGGTACAGAGCGCCCCTGCCACGTAACATCGGTAAGAAACACCCTCCCCCACGCTACATATGCAAGCTGAATGGCAGGAACACCGGTACTAAGACCCCTGGTACGAAATATTCTGATGCATTCAACATTGGTACAGAGCGCCCCTGCCACGTAACATCGCTATGAAACACCCTCCCCCACGCTACATATGCAAGCTGAATGGCAGGAACACCGGTACTAAGACCCCTGGTACGAAATATTCTGAGGCATTCAACATTGGTAAAGAGCGCCCCTGCCACGTAACATCGGTAAGAAACACCCTCCCCCACGCTACATATGCAAGCTGAATGGCAGGAACACCGGTACTAAGACCCGTGGTATGAATTATTCTCAGGCATTCAACATTGGTACAGAGCGCCCCTGCCACGTAACATCGGTATAAAACACCCTCCCCCACGCTACATATGCAAGCTGAATGGCAGGAACACCGGTACTAAGACCCCTGGTACGAAATATTCTGAGGCATTCAACATTGGTACAGAGCGCACCTGCCACGTAACATCGGTTAGAAACAACCTCCCCCACGCTACATGTGCAAGCTGAATGGCAGGAACACCGGTACTAAGACCCCTGGTACGAAATACTCTGAGGCATTCAACATTGGTACAGAGCGCCCCTGCCACGTAACATCGGTAAGAAACACCCTCCCCCACGCTACATATGCAAGCTGAATGGCAGGAACACCGGTACTAAGACCCCTGGTACGAAATATTCTGAGGCATTCAATATCGGTACAGAGCGCCCCTGCACGTAACATCGGTAAGAAACACCCTCCCCTACGCTACATATGCAAGCTGAATGGCAGGAACACCGGTACTAAGACCCGTGGTAGGAAATATTCTGAGGCATTCAACATTGGTACAGAGCGCCCCTGCCACGTAACATCGGTATGAAACACCCTCCCCCACGCTACATATGCAAGCTGAATGGCAGGAACACCGGTACTAAGACCCGTGGTACGAAATATTCTCAGGCATTCAACATTGGTACAGAGCGCCTCTGCCACGTAACATCGGTAAGAAAGACCCTCCCCCACGCTACATATACAAGCTGAATGGCAGGAACACCGGTACTAAAACCCCTGGTACGAAATATTCTGAGGCATTCAACATTGGTACAGAGCGCCCCTGCCACGTAACATCTGTATGAAACACCCTCCCCCACGCTACATATGCAAGCTGAATGGCAGGAACACCGGCACTAAGACCCCTGGTACGAAATATTCTGAGGCATTAAACATTGGTACAGAGCGGCTCTGCCACATAACATCGGTAAGAAACACCCTCACCCACGCTACATATGCAAGCTGAATGGCTGGAACACCGGTACTAAGACCCCTGGTACGAAATATTCTGAGGCATTCAACATTGGTACAGAGCGCCCCTGCCACGTAACATCGGTATGAAACACCCTCCACCACACTACATATGCAAGCTGAATGGGTCAAACAATAGTACAAAGAACACTGGTACGAAATGGTCTCCGGCATTAAAAATCGGTACAGAGCGACCTTGCCACGTAAAATTGGTATGAAACACTATCCACAACGCTCTATATGCAAGCTGAATGGCAGGAACACCGGCACTAAGACCCCTGGTACGAAATATTCTCAGACATTGAACATTGGTACAGAGTGCCCCTGCCACGTAACATCGGTAAGAAACACCCTCCACCACACTACATATGCAAGCTGAATGGGTCAAACAATAGTACAAATAACACTGGTACGAAATTGTCTCCAGCATTCAAAATCGGTACAGAGCGACCTTGCCACGTAAAATTGGTAAGAAACACTATCCACCACGCTATATATGCAAGCTGAATGGCAGGAACACCGGTACTAAGATCCCTGGTACGAAATATTCTCATGCATTCAACATTGGTACAGAGCGACCTTGCCACGTAAAATTGGTAAGAAACACCCTCCACCACGCTATATATGCAAGCTGAATGGCAGGAACACCAGTACTAAGACCCCTGGTACGAAATCTTCTCAGGCATTCAACATTGGTACAGAGCGCCCCTGCCACGTAACATCGGTAAGAAACACTCTCCCCCACGCTACATATGCAAGCTGAATGGCAGGAACACCTGTACTAAGAACCATGGTACGAAATATTCTCAGGCATTCAACATTGGTAGAGAGCGCCCCTGCCACGTAACATCGGTATGAAACACCCTCCACCACACTACATATGCAAGCTGAATGGGTGAAGCAACAGTACAAAGAACACTGGTACGAAATTGTCTCCGGCATTAAAAATCGGTACAGAGCGACCTTGCCACGTAAAATTGGTAAGAAACACTATCCACCACGCTATATATGCAAGCTGAATGGCAGGAACACCGGTACTAAGACCCCTGGTACGAAATATTCTCAGGCATTCAACATTGGTACAGAGAGCCCCTGCCATGTATCATCGGTAAGGAACTCAACATCCACCACGCTACATATGCAAGGTGACTGGCATTAACATCGGTACTAAGAACCAGGGTATGAAGTAGTCTCAGGTATTTAAAATTGGTACAGAGCGCCCCTGCCACGTAACGTCGGTAAGAAATACCGTCCACCACGCTACATATGCCAGCTGAATGGCTGGATCATCGGTACAAACAACCCTGGTACGAAATATTCTCATGCATTCAACATCGGTACAGAGGGCCTCTTCCACTTAACATGGTAAGAAACACCCTCCATCACGCTATATATGCAAGCTGATTGGCTGGAACATCGGTACAAAGAACCGTGGTACGAAATATTCTCTGGCATTCAACATTGGTACAGAGCGCCCCTGCCACGTAACAAGGGTAAGAGACACCCTCCACCACGCTGCATTTGCATGGTGAATGGCAGGAAGAGGATACAACAGTAGCAGCAATGAAGCCATCCGAAAAGAAACTACAGTTTTTGCGCGGAACTACCATTATTCCTATCTGAGGATACAACACATAACATTGGTACAGAGCACCGTCTGCCACGAAATACCGTTAATAAGTGCCCTCTGTCATTTAACATTCACAGGAAGCACAGTTCAACACGCAGCCCTTGTGTCAACTACAGTCCGCTACGTAACGTCATTACGAAACACCCGCTGCCAGACTCCACGGGTACAAAACGTCGTCTGCATACAACATCGGTGCAAAGAACCATGGTACCTAATATTCTATAGTATTCAAGATTGGTGCAGAGCTCCCCTGCCACGTGAAATCTGTAAGAAACGCCCTCTAGCACGCAACATTTGCGTGGTGAATGGCAGGCAATAAGATAAGCAAGGACCTGCAATGCAATCGTCTGGAATAATCTAGGGATGAAAACTACCCATAACATTGGTAGAGAGCACAGTCTGCCACACTACACCATTATTAAGTCCCTCGTTCATTTAAAAATGATACGAAGCACACTTCAACACGCAGCCCTGGTATCAAGTACCGTCCGCTACGTAACGTCATTACGAAGCACCCACTGCCAGTCTCCACAGGTTGAAACGGCCTCTGCCATACAACATCTTTACAAAGAAGCTTGGTGCGAAATATTCTCAGGAATTCAGCATTCTGCAGAGCGCTCCTGCCACGTAACATCTATTACAAACACCCTCCACCACGCAACATTTGCATGGTGAATGGCAGGCAATAGGATACACAAGGAACTGCAATGCATCCATCCGCAAAAAATCTACAGTTTTTGCGCGTAACTATCCTAATTCCTGTCTGAGAAAACTGCACAAAACGTCTAGCTGTTTCGTACACGTGTGTCGCGTGAGGTAAACAATGGGATAGGCAAATGACGTCTGCAGTCATTTCCCTGGAAACGACCTCCGGCATTGTTGTTAAGCTATAAAAGTAAGCGCAGTGCGTTACCGGGCAACAGTTTCTGCGCGACAACGTTTCGAGTAGGTCGCGGCTCTGTCTCTCCAGCCATTAGAGATGTCTCCTAAGGTCCGGGGCGGCAACGCGAGCGGCGACGGGCGCCGCCTGATCGACGTCGTCTCGCAAGCTCTCAGAGAACTGCGCGACGGCCGCGGTTCAACCATGACTCAAATCAGATCGTGGCTGCAGTCAAACACTGATTCCGCTGTAGGGGTAAGTCGCGCGCTAGCTCAAATGTTTGTCATTCTGTCGCGGTCAGCGTTGCGTAAAGCGCAGTTCTGAGGCTAAGGCGGATGCTTTTGTGTAGATGAACAAGCGGCTGCTGCAAATAACATTGAAGAGGGGCGTGGAGGACGGCACACTCATAGTCCGCAGCGGCCGATACAAGCTGGCGACGCGCGATGACCACCGTGAGCTGCGCAGCGGCAGGAGAAACCGGCGTCGCAGCGGCAGACAACGCCGCCGAAGCCCCAGACAAGCCCGCCGCAGCCGCAGGAGGCGCCACCGCAGCTTCTCCAGGAGGCGCCGTCTCAGCTGCCAAATTGTGACCGACTGGCTGAATAAATATTTCAAAAATCTGTAGTACACGTGAAAATAAATTTTTGTTTCGAGAGCCCTTTGTTTTTACTTATGTGTCTAAATACACTGCTGCCAACAGTGTCTAGAGAAAACAAATAGCGCACGTAAATGTTCCAAAAGTTGCTTTCACAACTCGGAAGTACATAAAAAAAAAACTAAAAGCTGTTTTTTAAAAAAGTGATAGAGAGTGCTATGTACCGATGTTACACTGAAGTGCTGCTTCGTGCCAGCGTGCTTTTTACCATGTTACATGGCAGAGGGAGCTGAGCACCATTTTTTACCGACTGAAAGTACTTAACACTAATGTTGTGTGGCGGAGGGTGATTTGTACCTATGTTGCATGGTAGAGAGTGCTTTACACGAATGTTGTCTTACGGAAGGTGTTTCGTAACTATGGCTGGAAATATTTGCAGACTACCGCCGGAGGTGTGGCCGTGCGATTCTAGGCGCATCAGTGTGGACCCGCGTGTCCGCTACGGTCGCAGGTTCGAATCCTGCCTCGCGCATGGATGTGTGTGAGCTCCTTAGGTTACTTAGGTTTAAGTAATTCTAAGTTCTAGGGGGCTGATGACCGCAGATGTTAAGTCCCATAGCGCTCAAAGCTATTGTACCATTTTGAACCATCCAGACTACCGATGTTTTGTGGTAGGGAGTGTTATGTACCGATGTTATGTTGGAGTGCTGCTTCGTGCCAGGGTACGTTTTACCATGTTACATGGCAGAGGGAGTACTGCACCATTTTTTAGCGACTGAAAGTACTTCACACTAATACTGTGTGCCGGAGGGTGCTTTGTACCAATGTTACATGGGAGAGAGTGCCTTACACCAATGTTGTCTTACGGAAGGTGCTTAGTAACTATGGCTGTGAACCTTGCAGACTACTGATGCTTTGTGGTAGAGAGCTTTATGTAGGCATGTCACATTGGAGTGCTGCTTCCTGCCAGGGTGCTTTTTACCATGTTGCATGGCAGAGGGAGTTCAGCACCATTTTTCGCGACTGGAGGTACCTTACACTAATGTTGTATGGCGGAGGGTGCTTTGTACCAGTGTTTCATGGGTGGGAGTGCTTTACACCAATGTTGTCTTACAGAAGGTGCTTCCTAACCATGGCTGTGTGCCTTGCAGACTACTCATGCTTTGTGGTAGAGAGCTTTATGTAGGGATGTCACATTGGAAAGCTGCTTCCTGCCAGGGTGCTTTTCACCATCTTGCATGGCAGGGGGGGTTCTGCAACATTTTTTAGCGACTGGAGGTACCTCACACTAATGGTGTATGGCGGAGGGTGCTTAGCACCAATGTTTCATGGGAGAGAGTGCTTTACACCTATGTTGTCTTACGGAAGGTGCTTCCTAAATATGACTGTGAACCTTGCAGACTACTCATGCTTTGTGGTAGAGAGCTTTATGTAGGGATGTCACATTGGAGTCCTGCTTCCTGCCAGGGTGCTTTTTACCATGTTGCATGGCAGAGGGTGTTCTGCAACATTTTTTAGCGACTGGAGGTACCTCACACTAATGTTGTATGGTGCAGGGTACTTTGTACCAGCCGGCAGAAGTGGCCGTGCGGTTAAAGGCGCTGCAGTCTGGAACCGCAAGACTGCTACGGTCGCAGGTTCGAATCCTGCCTCGGGCATGGATGTTTGTGATGTCCTTAGGTTAGTTAGGTTTAACTAGTTCTAAGTTCTAGGGGACTAATGACCTCAGCAGCTGAGTCCCATAGTGCTCAGAGCCATTTGAACCATTTTTGAACTTTGTACCAATGTTGCACGGGAGCGAGTGCTTTACACCAAAGTTGTCTTACGGAAGGTGCTTTCTAACTATGGCTGTGAACCTTGCAGACTACTGATGCTTTGAGGTACAGAGCTTTATGTAGGGATGTCACATTCGAGTGCTGCTTCTTGCCAGGGTGCTTTTTACCATGTTGCATGGCAGAGGGAATTCAGCAAAATATTTTAGCCACTGGAGGTACCTCACACTAATGTTGTACGGCCGAGGGTGCTTTGTACTAATGTTTCATGGGAGAGAGTGCTTTACACCAATGTTGTCTTACGGAGGTGCTTCCTAACTATGGCTGTGAACCTTGCATACTACTCATGCTTTGTGGTAGAGAGCTTTATGTAGGGATGTCACATTGGAGTGCTGCTTCCTGCCAGGGTGCTTTTTACCATGTTGCATGGCAGAGGGAGTTCTGCACTATTTTTTATCGACTGGAGGTACCTTACACTAACGTTGTATGGCGGAGGGTACTTTGTACCAATGTTGCACGGGAGAGAGTGCTTTACACCAATGTTGTCTTACGGAAGGTGCTTCCTAACTATGGCTGTGAACCTTGCAGACTACTCATGCTTTGTGGTAGAGAGCTTCATGTAGGGATGTTACATGGGAGTGCTCCTTCCTGCCAGGGTGCTTTTAACCATGTTGCATGGCAGAGGGAGTTCTGCGCCGTTTTGGCGACTTGAAGTACTTCTTGCTGATGTTGCGTGGCGGAGGGTACTTTGTACCAATGTTGCACCGGAGAGAGTGCTTTACACCAATGTTGTCTTACGGAAGGTTCTTCCTAACTATGGCTGTGAACCTTGCTGACTACTGATGCTTTGTGGTAGAGAGCTTTATGTAGGGATGTCACATTGGAGTGCTGCATCTTGCCAGGGTGCTTTTTACCATGTTGCATGGCAGAAGGGGTTCTGCACCATTTTTTAGCGACTGGGGGTAACTCACACTAATGTTGTATGGCGGAGGGTGCTTTGTACCAATGTTTCATGGGAGAGAGTGCTTTACACAAATGTTGTCTTACGGAAGGTGCTACCTAACTATGGCTGTGAACCTTGTAGACAACTCATGCTTTGTGGTAGAGAGCTTTATGTAGGGATGTCACATTGGAGTGCTGCTTCCTGCCAGGGTGCTTTTTACCATGTTGCATGGCAGAGGGAGTTCTGCACTATTTTTTATCGACTGGAGGTACCTTACACTAACGTTGTATGGCGGAGGGTACTTTGTACCAATGTTGCACGGGAGAGAGTGCTTTACACCAATGTTGTCTTACGGAAGGTGCTTCCTAACTATGGCTGTGAACCTTGCAGACTACTCATGCTTTGTGGTAGAGAGCTTCATGTAGGGATGTTACATGGGAGTGCTCCTTCCTGCCAGGGTGCTTTTAACCATGTTGCATGGCAGAGGGAGTTCTGCGCCGTTTTGGCGACTTGAAGTACTTCTTGCTGATGTTGCGTGGCGGAGGGTACTTTGTACCAATGTTGCACCGGAGAGAGTGCTTTACACCAATGTTGTCTTACGGAAGGTTCTTCCTAACTATGGCTGTGAACCTTGCTGACTACTGATGCTTTGTGGCAGAGAGCTTTATGTAGGGATGTCACATTGGTGTGCTGCTTCCTGCCAGGGTGCTTTTTACCATGTTGCGTGGCAGAGGGAGTTCTGCACCATTTTTTAGAGACTGGAGGTACCTCACACTAATGTTGTATGGCGGAGGGTGCTTTGTACCAATGTTTCATGGGAGAGGGTGCTTTACACCAATGTTTTCTTACGGAAAGTGCTTCCTAACTATGGCTGTGATCCATGCAGACTACTCATGCTTTGTGGTAGAGAGCTTTATGTAGGGATGTCACATTGGAGTGCTGCTTCCTACGAGGGTGTTTTTCACCATGTTGCATGGCAGAGAGAATTCTGCACCATTTTTTTGCGACTGGAGGTACCTCACACTAATGATGTACAGCGGAGGGTGCCTTGTACCAATGTTTCATGGGAGAGAGTGCTTCACACCAATGATGTCTTACGGAAGGTGCTTCCTAACTATGGCTGTGAACCTTGCAGAATACTGATGCTTTGTGGTAGAGAGCTTTATGAAGGGATGTCACATTGGAGTGCTGCTTCCTGCCAGGGTGCTTTTTACCATGTTGCATGGCAGAGGGAGTTCTGCACCATTTTTTAGCGACTGGTGGTACCTCACACTAATGTTGTAGGGCGGAGAGTACTTTGTACCAATGTTGCACGGGAGAGAGTGCTTTTCACCAATGTTGTCTTACGGAAGGTGCTTCCTAACTATGGCTGTGAACCTTGCAGACTACTCATGCTTTGTGATAGAGAGCTTTATGTAGGGATGTCACATTGGAGTGCTGCTTCCTGCCAGGGTGCTTTTTACCATGTTGCATGGCAGAGGGTGTTCTGCAACATTTTTTAACGACTGGAGGTACCTCACACTAATGTTGTATGGCGGAGGGTGCTTTGTACCAATGTTTCATGGGAGAGAGTGCTTTACACCAATGTCCTCTTACAGAATGTGCTTCTTAATTATGGCCGGAAACCCTGCAGACTACTGATGCTTTGTGGTAGGGAGCTTTATGTAGGGATGTTACATGGGAATGGTCCTTCCAGCCAGGGTGCTTTTAACCATATTGCATGGCGGAGGGAGTTCTGCACCATTTTGGCAACTTGAAGTACTTCTTACTAATTTTGCGTGGCGGAGGGTACTTTGTACCAAAGTTGCACTGGAGAGAGTGCTTTACACCAATGTTGTCTTACATAAGGTGCTTCTTAATTATGGCTGGAAACCTTGCAGACTACTGATGCTTTGTGGTAGAGAGCTTTATGTGGGGATGTCACATCGGAGTGCTGCTTCCTGCCAGGGTGCTTTTTACCATGTTGCATGGCAGAGGGAGTTCTGCACTATTTTTTATCGACTGGAGGTACCTTACACTAATGTTGTATGGCGGAGGGTACTTTGTACCAATGTTGCACGGGAGAGAGTGCTTTACACCAATATTGTCTTACGGAAGGTGCTTCCTAACTATGGCTGTGAACCTTGCAGACTACTCATGCTTTGTGGTAGAGAGCTTCATGTAGGGATGTTACATGGGAGTGCTCCTTCCTGCCAGGGTGCTTTTAACCATGTTGCATGGCAGAGGGAGTTCTGCGCCGTTTTGGCGACTTGAAGTACTTCTTGCTGATGTTGCCTGGCGGAGGGTACTTTGTACCAATGTTGCACGGGAGAGAGTGCTTTACACCAATGTTGTCTAACGGAAGGTTCTTCCTAACTATGGCTGTGAACCTTGCAGAATACTGATGCTTTGTGGTAGAGAGCTTTATGTAGGGATGTCACATTGGACTGCTGCATCTTGCCAGGGTGCTTTTTACCATGTTGCATGGCAGAAGGGGTTCTGCACCATTTTTTAGCGACTGGGGGTAACTCACACTAATGTTGTATGGAGGAGGGTGCTTTGTACCAATGTTTCATGGGAGAGAGTGCTTTACACAAATGTTGTCTTACGGAAGGTGCTACCTAACTATGGCTGTGAACCTTGTAGACAACTCATGCTTTGTGGTAGAGAGCTTTATGTAGGGATGTCACATTGGTGTGCTGCTTCCTGCCAGGGTGCTTTTTACCATGTTGCGTGGCAGAGGGAGTTCTGCACCATTTTTTAGAGACTGGAGGTACCTCACACTAATGTTGTATGGCGGAGGGTGCTTTGTACCAATGTTTCATGGGAGAGGGTGCTTTACACCAATGTTGTCTTACGGAAGGTGCTTCCTAACTATGGCTGTGAACCTTGCAGACTACTTATGCTTTGTGGTAGAGAGCTTCATGTAGGGATGTTACATGGGAGTGCTCCTTCCTGCCAGGGTGCTTTTAACCATGTTGCATGGCAGAAGGAGTTCTGCGCCGTTTTGGCGACTTGAAGTACTTCTTACTAATGTTGCGTGGCGGAGAGTACTTTGTACCAAAGTTGCACGGGAGAGAGTGCTTTACACCAATGTTGACTTACGGAAGGTGCTTCTTAATTATGGCCGGAAACCCTGCAGACTACTGATGCTTTGTGGTAGGGAGCTTTATGTAGGGATGTTACATGGGAATGGTCCTTCCTGCCAGGGTGCTTTTAACCATATTGCATGGCGGAGGGAGTTCTGCGCCGTTTTGGCGACTTGAAGTACTTCTTGCTGATGTTGCGTGGCGGAGGGTACTTTGTACCAAAGTTGCACGGGAGAGAGTGCTTTACACCAATGTTGTCTTACGGAAGGTTCTTCCTAACTATGGCTGTGAACCTTGCAGAATACTGATGCTTTGTGCTAGAGAGCTTTATGTAGGGATGTCACATTGGAGTGCTGCTTCCTGCCAGGGTGCTTTTTACCATGTTGCATGGCAGAGGGAGTTCTGCACCATTTTGGCGACTTGTAGTACTTCTTACTAATGTTGCGTGGCGGAGGGTACTTTGTACCAAAGTTGCACGGGAGAGAGTGCTTTACACCAATGTTGACTTACGGAAGGTGCTTCTTAATTATGGCCGGAAACCCTGCAGACTACTGATGCTTTGTGGTAGGGAGCTTTATGTAGGGATGTTACATGGGAATGGTCCTTCCTGCCAGGGTGCTTTTAACCATATTGCATGGCGGAGGGAGTTCTGCGCCGTTTTGGCGACTTGAAGTACTTCTTGCTGATGTTGCGTTGCGGAGGGTACTTTGTACCAAAGTTGCACCGGAGAGAGTGCTTTACACCAATGTTGTCTTACGGAAGGTTCTTCCTAACTATGGCTGTGAACCTTGCTGACTACTGATGCTTTGTGGTAGAGAGCTTTATGTAGGGATGTCACATTGGAGTGCTGCTTCCTGCCAGGGTGCTTTTTACCATGTTGCATGGTAGAGGGAGTTCTGTACAATTTTTTAGTGACTGGAGGTACCTCACACTAATGTTGTATGGCGGAGGGTACTTTGTACCAATGTTTCATGGGAGAGAGTGCTTTACATCTATGTTGTCTTACGGAAGGTGCTTCCTAACTATGGCTGTGAACCTTGCAGACTACTTATGCTTTGTGGTAGAGAGCTTCATGTAGGGATGTTACATGGGACTGCTCCTTCCTGCCAGGGTGCTTTTAACCATGTTGCATGGCAGAGGGAGTTCTGCGCCGTTTTGGCGACTTGAAGTACTTCTTGCTGATGTTGCGTGGCGGAGGGTACTTTGTACCAATGTTGCACGGGAGAGAGTGCTTTACACCAATGTTGTCTTACGGAAGGTTCTTCCTAACTATGGCTGTGAACCTTGCTGACTACTGATGCTTTGTGGTAGAGAGCTTTATGTAGGGATGTCACATTGGAGTGCTGCATCTTGCCAGGGTGCTTTTTACCATGTTGCATGGCAGAAGGGGTTCTGCACCATTTTTTAGCGACTGGGGGTAACTCACACTAATGTTGTATGGCGGAGGGTGCTTTGTACCAATGTTTCATGGGAGAGAGTGCTTTGCACAAATGTTGTCTTACGGAAGGTGCTACCTAACTATGGCTGTGAACCTTGTAGACAACTCATGCTTTGTGGTAGAGAGCTTTATGTAGGGATGTCACATTGGTGTGCTGCTTCCTGCCAGGGTGCTTTTTACCATGTTGCGTGGCAGAGGGAGTTCTGCACCATTTTTTAGAGATTGGAGGTACCTCACACTAATGTTGTATGGCGGAGGGTGCTTTGTACCAATGTTTCATGGGAGAGGGTGCTTTACACCAATGTTTTCTTACGGAAAGTGCTTCCTAACTATGGCTGTGATCCTTGCAGACTACTCATGCTTTGTGGTAGAGAGCTTTATGTAGGGATGTCACATTGGAGTGCTGCTTCCTGCCAGGGTGTTTTTCACCATGTTGCATGGCAGAGGGAATTCTGCACCATTTTTTTGCGACTGGAGGTACCTCACACTAATGTTGTACAGCGGAGGGTGCCTTGTACCAATGTTTCATGGGAGAGAGTGCTTCACACCAATGATGTCTTACGGAAGGTGCTTCCTAACTATGGCTGTGAACCTTGCAGAATACTGATGCTTTGTGGTAGAGAGCTTTATGAAGGGATGTCACATTGGAGTGCTGCTTCCTGCCAGGGTGCTTTTTACCATGTTGCATGGCAGAGGGAGTTCTGCACCATTTTTTAGCGACTGGAGGTACCTCACACTAATGTTGTAGGGCGGAGAGTACTTTTTTGTACCAATGTTGCACGGGAGAGAGTGCTTTTCACCAATGTTGTCTTACGGAAGGTGCTTCCTAACTATGGCTGTGAACCTTGCAGACTACTCATGCTTTCTGGTAGAGAGCTTTACGTAGGGATGTCACATTGGAGTGCTGCATCCTGCCAGGGTGCTTTTTACCATGTTGCATGGCAGAGGGATATCTGCACCATTTTGGCGACTTGTAGTACATCTTACTAATGTTGCGTGGCGGAGGGTACTTTGTACCAAAGTTGCACGGGAGAGAGTGCTTTACATCAATGTTGTCTTACGGAAGGTGCTTCCTAACTATGGCTGTGAACCTTGCAGACTACTCATGCTTTCTGGTAGAGAGCTTTACGTAGGGATGTCACATTGGAGTGCTGCATCCTGCCAGGGTGCTTTTTACCATGTTGCATGGCAGAGGGAGTTCTGCACCATTTTTTAGCGACTGGAGGTATCTCACACTAATGTTGTATGGCGGAGGGTGCTTTGTACCAATGTTTCATGGGTGAGAATGCTTTACATCTATGTTGTCTTACGGAAGGTGCTTCCTAACTATGGCTGTGAACCTTGCAGACTACTTATGCTTTGTGGTAGAGAGCTTCATGTAGGGATGTTACATGGGACTGCTCCTTCCTGCCAGGGTGCTTTTAACCATGTTGCATGGCAGAGGGAGTTCTGCACCATTTTTTAGCGACTGGAGGTACCTCACACTAATGTTGTAGGGCGGAGAGTACTTTTTTGTACCAATGTTGCACGGGAGAGAGTGCTTTTCACCAATGTTGTCTTACGGAAGGTGCTTCTTAATTATGGCTGGAAGCCTTGCAGACTACTGATGCTTTGTGGTAGAGAGCTTTATGTAGGGATGTTACTTGGGAGTGCTGCTTCCTGCCAGGGTGCTTTTTACCATGTTGCATGGCAGAGGGAGTTCTGCATCATTTTGGCGACATGAAGTACTTTTTACTAATGTTGCGTGGTGGAGGGTACTTTGTACCAATGTTGCATGGGTGAGTGTGCTTTACCCCAATGTTGTCTTACGGAAGGTGCTTCGTAAGTATGTTTTGTTGCAGAGGGTACGTCGTGTCAGTGCTGTGCGATGGACTTTGGTTCCTTCCAGTTTTACGTTGCAGAAGATGTTTCGTGCCATAGTTGTATGGTGGAGGGTGCTTGGTAGCGATGTTATGTTGCGGAGAGTGTTTCATGCCATTACCAGTGCTGCGTGGCTGGAAAGCTTACAGACTACCGATGCTTTGTGGTAGAGAGTGCTACGTACCGATGTTACATTTCAGTGCTGTTTCATGTCAGAGTACATTTTACCATTTTACATGGCTGCGGGTGCTCTGCACCATTTTTTTTTCGACTGAAAGTACTTCACACTGATGTGTGCAGCGATTTTTCATGGCAGACAGTGCTTTACCCATGTTGTGTGGTAGAGTTTGGTTCCCACCAAAGTTGCATGACGGGGGCACTTTGTGCAACATTTGGGGGTGGAGTGTGCATCGTACCGATAGTGTCTGGCAGAGTTTTCTTCGTACAATATTGCGAGGTGACTGGTGCGGCGTTCCGATTGTGCATGGTAAATAGTGCTTCGAATGAATGTTCCATGGCAGAGGTTTCTTTGTACCGTTGTTACGTGGTGCTTCATACCAACGTTAAACGGCAGAGGGTGGTTCTAACTAATGTTGTCTTGCAGACGGTGCTCCGTATCAACGTTGCGTGGCACAGGGTGCTTTGTACCAACGTTAGTCGCAGAGGGTGCACCCTATCGATGTTAAATAGCAAAGGGTACTTCGCTCTAATGCTGCGTGGTGGAGGGCCTTGCTTACCAGTGTTGTTTGGGCAGGAAGATTGGTACAGCGTTGTGAGGCAGAATCTCCTCTGTACCGACTGTGTGTGTCAGAAGGTGCTTTGCAGCGGATTTGAGTGGTATGGGGTGCTTTATACCACTGTTTTGTGACAGGTATTGCATCCCAGCGATGTTGTGTGGAAGATGGTGTTTCGTAGCGATGTTATGTGTGGAAACGCAGGAAAAGGCCACACAGAATATTTAGCTCGTTCCGGTGTGACACTGCAATTAGCCAGACTGCAAATGGCGTAGCGCGCATGCAACTGAATTGTGCATGCGGGCTGGCTGGCTGGTTGGATAACTCGTAGCACTTATCATTGTCATTCAAACCGCCAGTTAAATATGGAAAACGTAACAGTCTTTCGTCCCGGGTGTGCACTGCTGAAACTGTTAACTTATTTTACGATGTCCTCTAAATTTTTGTCATGAACCTATACTGTGGTCCGTTAACAAAATTACCGCTACACCAGACAATTGCCGGCTGTCGTGGCCGAGTGGTTCTAGGCGCTTCAGTCCCGAACCACGCTGCTGCCGCGGTCGCAGGTTCGAATCCTGCCTCGGGCATGGATGTGTGTGATGTCCTTAGGTTAGTTAGGTTTAAGTAGTTCTAAATTCTAGGGGACTGATGACCTCAGATATTAAGTGGTTCAAATGGCTCTGAGCACTATGGGACTGCTAAGGTCATCAGTCCCCTAGAACTTAGAACTACTTAAACCTAACTAACCAAAGGATATCACACACATCCATGCCCGAGACAGGATTCGAACCTGCGACCGTAGCGGTCGCGCGGTTCCAGACTGTAGCGCCTAGAACCGCCCGGTCACTCCGGCCGGCCAGATGTTAAGTCCCATAGTGCTTAGAGCCATTTGAACCATTTAGGCAGACAAGTCGTCTGACCGTAGATACCCTGTGCAAAGTCGGACCGCTTAATATTATATAATCTCAATATTATATAATACTCCTCGAATCATTCAGTTCATTCGCACTTGCAGTTTGAATCATTGCAGATCTGGGCAGAGAAAAATCAGTAAGTTAACATTTATCGCATATTTCCGTTCAGTAACGTCTAATGGAAGAATTTTCTGGGGTAACTCATGTTTAAGAAAGAAAGTTTTCGTTGCTCAAAAACGTGCTCTTCGAGGAGATAGGCATTTTGATTACTGCTTCGCAGTATATTTATTCCCTCACTGTAAATAAGCCATATAATTCCAATGGTGGATGACATACATAATTACAAGGAAAATGAGATTCATTATTCCGCTTTAAGGTTGTCTTTAGCACAAAAAGTGGTGCACAATGTTGCCAGTATAATTTATACTCACTTACTGAATGAAATAAAATATCTTACAGAGAGAAAAGTGAAATTTGGAAGGAAAACTGAAAAACATTCTCCTTAATAACTCCTTCTAATCCGTAGATCAATTTCTATTTAAGTAATAAGTAAGAGTCGGTAGGTACGAATAACTAATTCGAATCTGTAAAAAAACTGGTAAAAGTTCAGGATGTAGTAATAGTTACATGTTAATGTGTAATGTGAATGTAAAATGATTCGTCTCATATCACTGTGGTTAATTGCGCAAATGATAAATGGAACATAACACTTACTAACTGTAAAAACACGTGAGGATATACTGACCCTGTGACTTATCCAAGAAGATGGGTTGAAGAAAAGCAAATGTACCATTATGGCATTTGTTTATTTTGTGGACGTTTTTGACATTGTTCACTGGACGACTTTCTTTGAAATTCTGGAGGTAGCAGCGGCAAAATAAAGGTTATTTATAACTTGTATAGGAGCCAGACTGCATTTATAAGACTCGTGGACCATTAAATGGAAGACATAGTTGTGACGGAAGGGGACAGTGTTGTAGCTTATCCTCAATATTACTCAGCCGGCACATCGAGATAACTGTGAAAGAAACCAAGACGAAATCTGGAAAAATAGTTAAAGCTCAAAGAGAACAAAAAAAAAATTGCAGGACATCGTAAGTCTGTAAGAGACAGTAAAGGACTTGAAAGAGCCGTGTTAGCAAATGATGCGCAGGCTGTCGACCGCGTTTTACTTTTTATCAGCCAAAGCAATATGGCGAAGGCCATTTAACGTTTAGTTTTGGACCTCCGTGTCTGTATGGTGTCTTCTTTAGCCCTTTTTCCACGTCCCTGTTTTTAGTTGTCTTCTCTTATATCAATTGGGACTGACGTATAGTCGTTTAAAAAAAAATTGAGAAATACCGACTGGAACAATATAGACAAATCATCAATAAGGGGAGTACTGAAGTGAAAATAGGGTGAACTGCGCTCTTCTGAGATCCGCATTTAGATCCCCGTCGGGCAACCACACAAGGTCAAGAAGACGAAAAAGCGAATGATGGCAGCTCCTCCCAGAAAGTCCTGGAGTCTCAAAGGCAGTATGGAGTGAAGATATGCAATAACCGTGAAACAAAACAATACAAGAGAGGAAATTTTGCCGCAAATCAATGAGTGGCTATTTTCTCTAACTTTCTTGTCGTTACAATTTTTTAATAGTAAATAATTCGTGTGTGTGTGCGTGTGTGTGTCTATGCGTGTGTGTTAGTGAGAGTGTGGGTGGGTGGCTGTGAGTCAGTGTAAATTGATGAGGATGTCTTCTACACTGATCAGACAGAACATTATTTCCACTGACCTACTATCGATATAAAGCCGCCCAGCCGATAGCAGCGTCACCTGGCGAGGAATGACTGCTAGTCAGACACACGCACCGTGCATTTAGTATCCGTGAGCGCGCTGTCCGGCTATGGAATGGTGGAGTTGCGCGATCTATCTGAGTTTGACCGGGGGCAGTTTGTGATGGCCGGTTGCTCTGCACTAGCATTTCGGAAACTGCACGACATGACGGTGTTCGAGGAGTGCTATAGTGAATGGCTTCAGCACGTGGCGAAACCAAGGTGAAATCACGACCAAACGTTCTGGGTTTGGGCGACCACCGCTCCTTACGGATATCAGACATCGTAGGCCGGGAAGACTGGTCAAGCAGGACAGGCGGCGAACTGTGGTGGATTTAACATCAGACTTGAGTGCTGAGCAGAGTACAAGTGTGTCTGAAAGCACAGTGCACTGCACACTCGTAACGATGGGCCTTCGCAGCCGACGACCCATGCATGTGCCAATGTTAACACCACGACACCGGCAACTACGACTGAAATGGCCGCGCGCTATCGGTTGGTTGGTTGGTTGATTGGTTGATATGGGGGAAAGTCCTTGTAACACCCGTAGTCGTTGATGCTGTCACAGCCTTATGATCACTGAATTTCTCCTCGACGTCAACTGATAAAAAAATTCCGATCTGTTACGAAGAGACTTCAAAAACTAAGTTACACGTTATTATGGCAGGACAAATAACTTTTTATAGGTTGTTGATGGTGTACAGTAACCAGGCACTAATTGGTTTTAAGTTACTTATTTCAAAAAGTACCGTTACCGGTTTAGCATTTTTTACAATTCATCATCAGACGGTTTTTTCATGCTTTCATCAATACAGATTATACATTGGTTCCCTGTGAGTTGCCCTAGGATACAAATAATTTACAAATTACAAGCGTGTAACAAAAATGATTGCGCTACATATTTGTGTTAGAATGCAACTTATTGCCATAAAATATCCAGGAGTATGCGTACGGAAGCAATAAAGGTGGATCGATCGGAAGGAACACACAGAAAATGTTGTGTGGAAGGCTAAACAAAGACTGCATTTTATTGGCGGGACTCTTACAAAATGTAACAGATCTACTAACGAGACTGCCTACACTACGCTTGTCCGTCCTCTTTTAGAATACCGCTGCGTGGTATGGGATCCTTACCAGATAGGACTGACGGAGTACATCGAAAAACTTCAAAGAAAGACAGCAAGTTTTCTATTATCGCGAAATATTTTCACAGACATGATACAGGATTTGGGCTGGACATCATCAAAAGAAAGGCGTTTCTCGTTGCGACGGAAACTTCTCACGAAATTTCAATCACCGACTTCCTCCTCCGAATGCGAAAATATTTTGTTGAGACCGACCTACATAGGGAGAAACGATCACCACGATAAAATAAGGGAAATCAGAGATCGTATGGAAAGATATAGGTGTTCGTTCTTTCCACGCGCTATACGAGATTGGAATAATAGAGAATTGTGAAGGTGGTTCGATGAAACCTCTGCCAGGCACTTAAATGTGGCTTGCAGAGTATCCATGTAGATGTAGATGTAGATGTAGATAAGCAGTCCTTCAATAAACAAGGTAACTTACTAAACTCTCGTTCGACCTATACTTGAATATTGTTCGTCAGTATGGAATCCGTAACCGATAGAGTTTGCAGTGTTACGTGGCTTTATGCTTAATTATAGACTTACTATTTATTTAGTTGATTTGTTTTCACCACGAAACGCCCGCGGTTTACGTCCTTCTTCGCTGCTGAGCGATGTATCACTTTTCGTTCTGACGCCGCAACTCTTCCTTTCCTAAAGCTTTACTACTATTTATTTTTATAAATGATGAACTATTGGTTTTGCGGCTAAGCGACTTTTTAATAACTGTGGAAGTATTACAGGCATCGGGTCCCACCTAATGTGTAACCCACCTATACGTTTTATAAGAACCTTTCAAGACTCGATCGATCTGTTTATTAAGAGAAAGCAGAATATCTCTTCCTTTGACGTTGTCCAACAACGACCTAGGAAGCTCGACGCCCTCGCGCACCAGGCTCTTCCATGGCTCGTGGTAGTTTGCAACATTTGTTTTATTCCTTGCCCACTTGCCGCTACGTCCAACTTTCGTGGTGATCGTTGAGCAACGTCTTCCACGTTATCTGCAACATAAATAAACTTTCTTCCTACAGTATTTCTTAAAACCCAAAAACAAATTTAAAGAACATAATAATAATAACTGTTCTTACAATTATTCGTATAAGTCTTGGTCGCTTTAATGAGGGGTGGGACAGGCCTAAGCCTTGTGACACCACAAGTTCATAGAGGAGATTGAGGAGATCCAAAGAAGAGCGGCGCGTTTCCTTACAGGTTCATTTAGTAAACACGAGAGTATCTCGGAAATGATGAACCGAGTCCAGTGGCAGACGTTGCAAGAGAGGCGTTCTGCATCGGCTGTGGCTTATTGTTCCGAGAGCGAACGTTGCTTGAAGATTCAACCAATATATTGCTTCCTCTTACGTATATCTCTCCAAAAGACCATCAAGATAAAAACACAGAGACTTGAGCCCACACAGAGGCCTACCGGAAATCGCTGTTCCTGCAAATCATTCCTGACTGGAACAAGAAAGGACGGAAGTGGTGCACTAACTACGCGCCGCCACGCATCGCAAGGGGGCTGCAGAGATCGGATGTGGATGTAGATAGCTGTGGTCTGAAAGAGTACTGTAAAATTACCCGAGATGGTTTGAAATGACGAAAAACTATGAGACAGTAAAGCAAGACCCGACTTGGGGATGGAAAGAGCTGACATACAGGCTGTCCCAGGAGTAATGGCCAATATTAAGAGATTTGACAGGAACAACTATTCGCAGCCAAAAATTCTGGTAAAAATGTGTAGTAAGCGCTGTGATCACTTGGTCAGTGGAAGAGATGTGTTTCACAGTGGCTAACAAGAAAAAACGCTCATTGTCCTTAAGGTATGCGTTTTAGAGGTCATATTCACTGCACCTATTTTTCATGTTTTGGTCAATACTCACAACATATGAAAAGCGGAGAGGTTTTAGTAGAAGAGACGTTTTTTTCACGTTTTTGGTTCATACTATCATCTCTTGAAGTCTGTAGGTGGAGTTTTTGGTTCACCTTGTACGCAGACGTAGATGTGGAGTCATTAGAGGCGGAGCACAAGCTCGGATAGCACCTTACTCGGTGTAGGGATACTGTATAATATAGAGTACCATACTCAGGGAATGAGTGTTGGGAAGCAGATGCAGAAATTCTGTATCGCCGTTCTGGGCAACTTATACCTCAACATCTGTATAGTACTCCGAAAGCCACCGTAAGGCGAGTGGCGAGGGAAGCACTATGCCATTGCTACCCACTTCCTTTCTTGTTCAAATCGCAAATAGAGAGAGGGGAAAACGACTGTCTATATGCCACCGTATAAGCCCTAATTTCTCTTATCTTATCTTCGTGCTGCTTACGCGAAATGTACGTTGGCTGCAGTAGAATCCTTCTGCAGTCAGCTTCAAATGACGGCTCTCTTAATTCTCTCAATAGTGTTTCGCGAAAAAAGCCTCGTCTTCCCTCCATCGATTCCCATTTGAGCTCACGAAGCACCTCGGGAACACTTGTTGAGCGACCCTACAGGTAACAAATCTTGCCGCACGCCTTTGAAATACTTAGTGTCTTCCTTTAATTCGACCTGATTTGGATCCCAAACATTCCAGAAGTACTCAAGAACTGGTTGCATAAGTGTTCTATAGGCGGTTTCCTTTACAGATGACTTAAACTTTCCTAAACTTCTCCCAATAAAATAGTCGACCATTCACCTTCCCTACCACCGTCCTTACTTGCTCCTCCGTTTTCGTATCGCTTTGCGACGTTATGCCCAGATACTTATTCGAAGTAACTGTGTCAATCTGCATACCACTAATGCTGTATTCGAAAATTACAGGACTGCTTTTCCTAGTCATCTGCATTAGCTTACATATTTCTACAGTCAGTGCCATTCATCACACCAAATAGAAATTCTGTCTAAGTCATTCTTTATCCTTCTACAGACATTCAATAATGATACTTTTGCGCAGACTACAGCGTCATCAGCAAACAGTGGCAGACAGCTGCTCGCCGTATCCGTCAGGTCATTTATGGATACAGAGAATAAGAGCGGTGTTAATACACTTCTGTGGGGCCTTCCTGACGATACTCTTTCCTCTGACAAACGCGACAATGTTTTGGGTTGTATGACATAAGAAGTCTTCGAGCCACTCACATATCTGGTAACTATTCCGTATGCTCGTACCTTCGTTAACATTCTGCAGTGGGGCACTAAGTCAAATGATTTTAGGAACTTGGAATCTTCTTGTGGCGCTTAACGCGTAATTCGTATTATGTTATGTGAGAAAAGGAAAAGCTGTTTCGCACGAGCGATGCTTTCTATATCCGGGCTGATTAGTGGACAGGAGGGTTTCTGTCTCAAGAAAATTAATTATAATCGAACTTGAAATATGTTCAAGAATTCTGCAGCAAACTTTCGTTAAGGACATTGGTCTGTTTTTTTACCCTTCATATACAGGGTGGTCCACTGATAGTGACCGAGCCAAATATCTCACGAAATAAGCATCAAACGAAAAAAACTACAAAGAACGAAACTCGTCTAGCTTGAAGGGGGAAACCAGATGGCGCTATGGTTGGCCCGCTAGATGGCGCTGCCATAGGTCAAACGGATACCAACTGCGTTTTTTTGAATAGGAGCCCCCATTTTGTTGCATATTCGTGTAGTACGAACAGGGGGACACAGATATGATTAGCACCACGAGTGATGAAGAAGAAACGGATACAGACCAGGGCACCAACACAGATATTGAAGCGTCCAGCGCGGATGATCCATAGTGTCAACCAAGTCAAATTCAAAGAACAGAGTGGAACAACCGACAAGAGGTGCACAAGTCACACAAAATCCTAAAAACAGATTGCACCTTATATATAAATAGTTAACAGCATCTCCATGTCCAATAAGAGCTTAAAGCTAGGTACCTCTTCAAGGGACCTACGCCTTCCGTTAAGAGGCAGCGCACAGTCTGTATGGAAGGATCTTAATTGTGGTCCCTCTCTTTTGAGCCCAACCCGACGGATACCTATGGTAGATCGGGGAAAACCACCACTCAGGCTGTGTTGCTGGCGGGGCCGGAAGGTGCTAACTGCCACACCACGTATCATTGTAAGTCTCATTGGCTCAGTGTGAACTGTTTGTACAACCAACCTACACAGCCTATACCTCAACCTCCACTATACTAAGAACTTCTCATCAGAAGCTTAAAGTTGGGCACCTCTTCAAGGGACCTACGCCCCCCTGGTAAGAGGCGGCGCACGTCCTGGATGGAAGGATCTTAATTGTGGTTCCTCTCTTTTGAGCCCAACCCGACGGATACCTATGGTAGATCGGGGAAAACCACCGTTCAGGTCGTGTTGTCGGCGGGGCCGGGAGGTGCTTGCGCCTGATGTACTCTACTAGGAGCCTTGTAGGCTCAACACAAACCTTTAGCGTCATTACCTTATCACTTTTACCACGAGTACCCTTTCATTAGCAACTCTGAGCCAAGCACAAAATCAGTTACCTCTCTATTGTATATCGTAAATAGTTTAGCAGGCTGGACATGGAGGTCTTAGTCTTAGTTTCTAGCTTTAACGTACCCTAATCTCTTCTAGTTAAGGTAGTTTTTTAGGATGGTAGATGTTAAAGGCATGGTGAGCAACGGCCAGCGTCTTGAGGGTCATTCTAAGACCCGGGCCGCCGCCCACAACCAGGTGACGGGCAATATGATACCAATAACTTCTCTATTCAGTTCTCTTCCTTCCTTCTTTCTAAATATTTAATTTCGTTTTGTATTTTAATATCTTACTTGATTTTGTATTAGTTATAAGTTTTTCTAATGCTGCACAAAAAAAAGATATCAAATGGATCTAAACAGAGCCCGTCTCCACGTGGCGTGTGAGTGGGGACGGGAGCCGGTGTGGTGTTACTTTCAGTCACTGCGGACCCCGGACACAGTCACAGCGGCTAAGTGGCAATATACGACCCACCATAACAAATTAGACGGTGGGTCATAAAATATAAGCAGCTAGTGAAAGAAAATTTTTTAAAAAAGTACGAAAAGAAATATGAATGTTTTAGTTGGACCACTTTTTTCGCTTTGTGATAGATGGCGCTGCAATAGTCACAAACGTATAAGTACTAGGTATCACGTAAAATTCCGCCAGTGCGGACGGTATTTGCTTCGTGATACATTACCCGTGTCTAACATTCTGCGTGGTGTCTGTTTGTTCTATATCGTGTCTCCCTACCACTTTCGCGCAACGACGCTCTGAGCGTGTTTTTTAGGGAATTGACTAGTCGGAACCTGGGACCTGTTGCTGGTAAGGAGACGCCAGACCACACATGACATGTAGAATTCAGAAGAGTTCAGTGAGACTAGCGATGATATAACCAAATACTTAATGATTTCAGCGTCAGCTCCACTGCTCTCCCTGTAAAAGAAACTTAATACTAACTAAATTTAGTGGAAGGGGTTCAAGGCTTTCCTATTTTTAGTTAGCTGGTAAAATAACGTCGAAAAATCAGTTAAGTTTACCATTGGAAATTTTATTCTACTCACAAAACATTGTCTATAAATTGCACTATTGATAAAAGGAAATGTTTTAACACAGGATGGTAAAAACCAACTGCGTTCAACAAAATGTGAACGAATATTCCCTGAATGGGTTTCCAAGTTCTACAATGGACTGAAGGATGACCTATGCCATATCACATCTATAATTTATGTTTAAATTAAGTTTCACAAAAGAGAAAACTATCAAAATCGTCTAGTGACCCTGAATTATCTTTAATTACTTATTTCTGAATAACTATATAACAGAAAAATCATCGCGTTTCAGGTTTTTACTTCAAGTCTCAAATGTGAACACCATGAGCTTTAATTGACGATCGACACTAGTATTACGCAAAAAGGGGGTGTAACAGATGAGACTTCTGCAGTTCTGAATGAAGCTTTATGCACTGTTATGCGGCATCGCGTGCGTTCATTACCTTGTCGGTGTTCGTCCGGGAGCGGCGGACAGCACAGCTCCGCTCACCTCGCCGTCTCCGAAGCAACTCTCTCCTAACTTCTCCTTACTGCAATTTACCGAAGTTGGTTTAAAAAACTATCTGGCTGTGTTTTCATCTGACCAATCAGGGTCTCAATGATAACCTTAAGCTCCCCTTACAAAAATTCAGAGTATCCAATGAGAAACGTTATACTTTTCGTGGTGGAGCAATGTTTTTAAAGTTTGCAACGTAACAGAGGCGTGAAAAAGTCTCACGCTAAAACTTGCAGCTGGTGTGGCCCTTTTAGTGTTATCGTAAGATCTATACTGTTCTTCTGGACGCCTCTAGCTTTTAACATGGGCTGGGGGGTGGTCCTGGAGGTTAGCTGGCGACGTGGGTGTCCGTCCCTTATCGTAGGGCCTTCTAGCTTAACACGGTTCCGTTCTCGGCTTCTTTTCTCGTTTCCCCCCTCGGAACTGCGTCTGTCTCACGGTGGGAAGGTATGACATGCATTTAGGCTTTCTTGTGTTAGTCTGTGGTATTCCATTTGCTCCTCGTTACTTGTATTACTTTGGTTAATTTAATATCACGATTTATTCGGAGCTATGTGACATACTACTGGATTTGCCTATTGTTGTGGCGTAACAAGCTACCTACGCCACACTGAGAAGGGAGCCGAAAGGCACGCGTACACACACGCCGACTGGCGTCAAGTCTGGAACAGGATAAGTATTGAATTCTAATAAGAAAAGTATGCAGCTCCTCGAATACTTATCTTTTAATTCCTCATTGGTTTACAACGTTCTTCTTGTTGAGACATTTTATATGATAACTTTCAAACTATGTAAGGCTAATGGCGCCTTGCTAGGTCGTAGCCATGGACTCAGCTGAAGGCTATTCTAACTGTCTCTCGGCAAATGACAGGAAGGCTTCGTCTGTGTAGTCGCTAGCAAAGTCGTCGTACAACTGGGGCGAGTGCTCGGCCGTATCTCGAGACCTGCCTTGTGGTGGCGCTCGGTCTGCGATCACCCAGTGGCGACACGCGGGTCCGACATGTACTAAATGGACCGCGGCCGATTTAAGCTACCACCTAGCAAGTGTGGTGTCTGGCGGTGACACCACACTTATCATGTCAGGGTTTTCATGGAAGGTGTTGGATTTGCCTGACACCTTACATCAGTGTTCGAGATATCCACCTGTAAATTATGGTTAAAAGAGGGGTATTTCAGCAAATTCTGTGTAGACATTGACAGGGATTCATTCGGGCCCTGGAGCTTGGTCCAATTTTAGTGTTTTTAGCTGTTTCGCAACACCACTAACACAAATATCTTTATCATTCAGCGTTGCTCCTGGATTTTCCCAAGGGGCATGTGGAAACGAATTTCATCATTTTTCATCTTGGTTTGTTTAACTCATTTAAATTCCTACGTCATACATGATTGTCTGGAGACTAACTATAGTGCCACTGATAGCCTTTTCGTGTTAGAAGAACTTCTTTTACTTTTGCGGGAGATCTTTCGATAATATTCTGCTACAGTAATCATTCAAGGTTTCACTAGTTGACCTTCTGACAGACAAACGTGTTTCATTTAGCATCCTTCTATCTACAGTGCTAGGTTTCGTTTTCAAATGCTCGTTGAGATATGGTGTTACTACCTCCTTATCTACTTTTCTGAACACATTATTACTCGTTTTGAACTAAATATCATCGGGTTTTATACAATTCTATCTCCACGAGACTCTACATTCTTATAGTACTTTGTCGTTTGAACTTCAGTACGCGTTGTTGTTACAATCACATCATGGTTAATTTCGACGAGGAAAGAAGTCAGATCTATTCTTTGCCATTAGATCCCATATATTTACATCATGGAACGGCTCCCAAACTATATTTTCTAGGGAATTTTCAGAAAAGTCATTTAGTAATGTTCCTTAGGATTTCTTGTCATGCCCTCCACTTAAAAATCTGTAACTGTTCTAATCAATTGTTGGATGACGAAAGTCACATGCGACTATGGCAGTATGATCCGGGAACATACTAGTCTTATACAAGTGTTATAGGCCCTTTGCTGTGCCTTATCTATATAAACGGTTTAGGAGACAATCTCAGCAGGCGTCTTAGATTGTTTACAGTTGATGCTGTTGTTTATCGAGTAGTAAAATCATCAAATTCCCGCGCGGGATTATCCGAGCGGTCTTAGGCGCTGCAGACATGGACCGTGCGGCTGGTCACGGCGGAGGTTCGAGTCCTCCCTCGGGCATGTGTATGTGTGTTTGTCCTTAGGATAATTTAGGTTAAGTAGTGTGTAAGCTTAGGGACTGATGACCTTAGCAGTTAAGTCCCATAAGATTTCACACACATCTGGACATTTGAAAAACAAATTGCAAAACGATTCGAAAAAATGTCTGTATGGAGCAAAAATTGGCAGTTGACCCTAAAAACGACAAGTGTGAGCACATCCACAGGAGTGCTAAAAGGAATCCCTTAGGCTTCAGTTACACGATAAATCAGTCAAATCAAATGGCCGTAAATTCAACTAGATACCTAGGAATTACAAATACGAACCACTTAAATTTGAAAGAACACGTAGAAAACGTTGTGGGGGAGACAAACTAAAGACTACGTCTTATAGGCAGGGCTCTTAGAAAATGTAGCAGATATACTAAAGAGACTGCCTACACTACGCTCGTCCGTCGTCTTTTAGAATACTGCTGCGCAGTGTGGGATCCTTACCAGATAAGAGTGATGGAGTACATCGAGAAAGTTCCAAGAAGGGCAGCACGTATTTTCCTATCGAGAAATAGGAGAGAGGGTGTCACTGACATGACACAGGATTTTGGGGTGGATATCATCAAAACAAAGGCGCTTTCCATTGCAGCAGAATCTTCTCACGAAATTTCAATTACCAGTTTTATCCTCTGAATGTGAAAATATTTTGCTGGCGCCGATCTACATAGGGAGAAACGATTATTATAATAAAATAAGAGAAATCAGATCTCGCACTGAAAGATATAGACGTTCGTTTATTCCGTGCGCTGTTCGAGATTGGAATAACAGAGAATTGTTGTGGAGGTAGTTCGATGAACCCTCCGTCAGGCACTTAAACGTAATTTCCAGAGTATCCATGTAGATGTAGTTGTACGCGCAGCTGTTTCCCCGACAGTTTTCGGTTACATCTGGGGGAAAGTCTCGTGATCGACTGAATGACCCTATTTCAAGTATATGTCCACCCCTGATACTGAGTATTGCACAAATAATCTTTCATGCAACTTCATTTTCTGTCTTGTTGGATTTGAGTTTCTTGTCTGCTGCAACATTTACACTGCCTTCATTTCTCATTAGCATATCCTTGTGTTATACGTTTAGATCTATCGTAAAATATCACTGCTGTCAGTTTCTGGTTACTATATGGATAGTCTTCTCTATTAGGAGCATTTCTTTGGATCTTACACTAATAGTTTAGAATCTCCCACAGCTATCATTATCTAGACTGTGTGGAGAGTCACCTAATATAAGAAACGTTAGTACCAGTTTCCGATGTTATTAGAACGAATGTATTTAACACCTCAGACAACACCTCCAGATCCATTAAAAAATTAATTCTGTAATAATGTTGTTAGGACGTAAATTCTTTGTACTTTGTGATAATGTTTTCTCTTCTGCTATACGATCCGTGCAACCAATAGTTTCCGACTACATATTTGTTTACAAAATGTGACAGCAGACATGAGATGTGTTGCAACAGTGAAAGGAACCTGGGACCACTGGAGGTACTTTATTTTACTTATTTTTATGTTTACTGTTAGATACACGTTTAGTTTTGTTGTCAAAAGAAACCCAAAACCATCTTTTGAAATAGTGTTTTGTTTCTCCACTAGACAGTGCCGTAAGTTCCTCCAAAATATCGTAACATATGACATACACAAATGTCCTATCAACAAATGTAAATCCACCTGATCAACACTAAACTGACACAATATTTTTAGCGCAACGCAATCTGACTTTCACAAATCCCTACAAAAGAATGGCCCTGACTAACATTAAACTATACCTTTCACAAATCACTTAACTCACAAATATCTTCGTTACTCGAACTACTGCAATACAGAGAGCGCCACTACTGCCAGCTAAATAAAAGATTCAAACTACTGAAGGCACCAACTACTGATAGGCATAGTTAGCAAATGAAATATTTTGATAGAGAACAATGTATTTACCTTAATAGTGTTCAAAAGTCATAATTTCTGTTTCAGTCCATGATATCCAATATTAAAAATTTACTGTCTGTCCAGATCATCCGCTCTCAAAACTCCACCATCTCACTCCCCACATCCACCACTGCTGGCGGCTCACCTCCAACTGCGCAACGCTACGCGCTGTTAACAGCCAACTGCCCAACACTACAATGGCGAATATTACTCCAACAATGCAAACCAACCACAGCCTTCACACAGCACAGTCAGTGATTTTCATATAGAGCGCTACATGGCGTTACCAACATAAAAACCTAAACAGTCTACTTGCATAGCCCCCATGCTCCCCACAAAAAATTTTACAAATTGTTTTGTGCACTGGCCAATACATATTTGTTAAAATGTTTTGATAATTACAATAACAAAGAAATCAAATGCACACACTTATTGATACAAGGTTGGTCAAAAGTTAAAATTTTCTCACAGTCCATAAAGACAGTCCTGATCGTTCATCACAGTAAAATTGCATTGTTTTTCTCAAAGTCTGAGCAGTAAAAGAAAATGCACATGGAAGTAGTGGATTTCCATGCAGTCTTGAAGAAGTAGTGTTGTCCTTCCAACGGAAAGGCAGTGCTGACTCTTGACATGCGGACAGGTAATGGGCCACAACAGAGCAAACCCACACCAGAGTCAGTCGAAGTTTTGAAGAATACTGGCAAGTAGGTCATCACAGAGCAGACCCACTGTAGTCCTGGTAGAGATTATGGTATTGGTGGGCCACCAGAGGTGCAGACCCACTGCAGTCCTTGTAGAAATAATGTGAGTCAGCAAAGGTGTAGACCCACTGCAGTCCTTGTAGAAATGATGGTATTGGTGAGCCATCAAAAGTGTTTATACAATTATAAATTTACAACATAAGAATACAATTACAAAGGTACAAGATACATCATTAAAGAACATAATAGTACAGATAGCATTTGTAGTAATACAGGTTTTGCAAAAGAATAGAAATAAACATCTACATCAGTGTTACAGGAATTATCACATAAGTAAATAAGTAATGAGAATAGTTTTCGAAACATTAATTTCACATATGAGCATTGAAACAGAACAGAATTAATAATGTCTAAACATCTTTACAAAGTAAATAACATATTATCATAAAAATTTTACAACGTAAATCTTATTAGCTAAACACATAAAGACAGGAAAACATAAATTCACATAGCGTAATAACACAAAAGTACAGGACAGGGTTTGTTTTCAGTGTGACATTTGGTACTGCAGACCAACCCAAAACTTCATTCCGTAGATCTTTCCTCTTATTTCAACATTTGTTTCCACCAAAAAAAAATTCTATCCAAGCATGCTTTCTGTATTCCGTTCACATCCTCTTTCAGAAATAGTTTTTCTCCACTGTACACTACATTTTTGGCCGAACCATTTTCTTATAGCTTCTCAATGCATTTCTTCCAATTCATCACAACCCATTCTCTTACATAGCCTACCCCATCTTAAGCTAACTTAAATCTACTGAGCTCAGATATATATACTAAGGGGCGAGGCAATGCAGCAACACACAACAAATTAACACAAACAGCAATGACAAAAAATACAAATTGGCAAGCCACTCTGCATCAAACAAGAAAAATAAATCAGTAGTAAAACTGGCTTAACAGAGTAATACAAAGTGAAATTCAGTAACACTATGCCTGGCAAACAGCAGCAGCAAGTGCAATAACTTATATCTAATCATGACAAATCCATAAGCAAAAAAAATAGTACACTAAAAAAACAATGCAGATAAGGGAAACGTCTATACACATCTTAATGTCTATGTAATTAAAGTGGTGCATCACAACTTATTCTACAAAAAAATTTACCAAGTACTTGAAAAGAAAATTATGTATGCAGTTACTGTTATTAGTCCCTTCTTATTGTTCTTTCCTTTCCAAGTTCTCCTTTTTCGAAGAATGTTGATCATAAAATTATTATTTAATAGATCTGTTGACAGAAAGTGTTCACATTAGCAAATGCATCTAATTTTATTTTATAAAACCAATGCTGCAACACAGCTGGAAATCAGATATCAAATGAAATAAGCAACTACGTGCAAAGTAAAGCATAAAAATATCATTCAATAGTCATGTGACATTTCATAAGTTAGTAGAAATCCTCTCAACTCTTGTAGAAAGACGCTTGTCATAATCATGTGTGCAGATGTAAGTATCTTTCCAAGTAATGAGCGTGTCGTATTTGCGATGCTTTCTAGAAAGGAATGTCAATAGCGAGGTTAATGGCCTCTCTTTTTTTCTCCACCTGTGCCTCTGAAAGGCACACACTAATGGCTTTTTTTCCCCATGTGACTGCCGCTCAGATGGGCCTCCAAAGCACATTACGTCAAGATCATCTACCTTCTTTGCTGAAATATTTACGGCAGCAGTTTCCACTACAGTGACAGTCTCATAAAAAATAAAAAAATTCAAAGGTTAGAAATTTACATTAGAAGTGTGTAGAAACAAAATCTCATATATAACAGTGTCTAAATAGTTTTGTCAGCATTGTGGTAACTAACATTCACGTATGTACACACATTTCATAACTCTTAAAGTACGATTCTTGGTTTCCAACATCCTTTTCATAAACCAGAGTCCCTAACCACTACTCCTTATTCCTTACCTTTTACACAGGTTCATATTCATATTCATCAACACGCCTTCAATAATGCATCATAATAAATACATAGCTTAATCAGATTCCTCATATAGCATCAGCTCATTGATCATAAACATACCTCAAAAGCATAATACACATCGTCATCGTAATAATAACACCTCAGCCAAATCTCAAAAATATCTTAGCTTTGTGCAATAATTGCAAAACCTAAAAAAAATTCTCTGCTCATTTCAATAGTGTCATCTACCTCAAATGTACTTTAAAAATCATGACCCCATACCAAATGTGACATTCAAAGCTCTCATAGTATCACAATGGTTCCAAAAAAAAAAATATATGAACAGTTCACAAAGTACAGACAAAATACAATTTCATAAGTGTAAAGTTATCCAACTGTGTAATTACGTAACCATCTGTCACTGATGTAGGAAAATAAATGTTTGTCTCTCTCAGTTAAATGATCAGATAGCTGTGTAATTTATGTGTTAGAGAAATATGGTATCGATGCGTAAAGTTGTATAAGCAAATACCACATTAGCTAGGGCTCCTTGTGCTTGCCAAACACATGGTACACAAAGTAGGCGTGTACCCCCCCTGAGGATCAATGTATTTATACCCTCCGGTGTTACAGATTACAGCCATGGAATGAAATGTATCACCGAAAACTTTCTTTGTCATTCAAAAATCTTTAAAAATAAATGTTTTAAGTACAAAATTAATCACTCAAATACTTGTACTGCTGCGCTAAATTGTGCGTCTTGTTGTAATACAATCTCTGTCATTACTTAAGGGTAAAAAATGTGCCAAGTGTCGTAATTATTGTCGTCCATAAGCAAAGTTCTGTGTAAGTCAATGTACTTACCTCGTAATAAACAAAAGCAAAATGCTATGCGTATAGATATCGTAGTTATTACGTACAATTCCGTGATCAAGAAAGCACTACACTGTAACGTATTGTTGTGCTACAAAAAAGGCTGTCTCATTGTAGCTATACCACAAAATTACTACTAAAACATGTTTTACTTTCCAGAAGAATTCAGAAAAACTGTGCAGATATAAAACATATACACCGCAAAAGCAACAATGTAAACTGTGTTACACATTAGTAGCGTCGTGATATAGTTGTGTATCTGTCAAATAAACTGACCACTGTGTCATCTGGTATCTCTCAGAAAGCACTTTAAATCCATAATGTATTTTCAAGTAAACCAAAATGTTGCATAAAATCTCATTAGCAGCACTGTCATATGTTCTTAGTATGTAAGCCTGATAGTCGTTACGTTATCGTGCAACTAACAAGCAAGAATGTACAAATAACAACATTGTGTCATCTGTTCACTATAAGAATGCATTCGTAATTTCTGTTTAAATAAGTTCTCTTGGTTCTTGACTGGATATTTAACTTCAAACATTGTTGCATGTTAACAGTTTCTAAGTCTGACAAAGCATACTAGTAACGTGAAGTGAAAAGTTTTATGGCAAAGACAAAGTTAAAAAGCAGATTATCTTTCAATAAACGGTTTTACATGTGTAATGTGGTGCAAGCCTTTACTCTTCCTTCTATACAGAGCTCCAGCTTCTACGGAATTATCATGTGGTATATGGTACATTGGTAAAGAATACTGGAATTTTTCTCAATGTTAGCGTCTATGTTATTTTTCTCTGAGCCAGCCGGCGCACGTGGCTGCTGCGGCGCGAGTCATTGTCTGTCTCTTTGTTGGCGCGCGTCTTTTTTGGGATTAGGAGACCTAACTTCTACAAATTCACCTTGTCGAGAGGGCCCAGCCCTGTTTGAATCCCGCCAGTTCTGATGAAATTCAGGTCTGTCGTGATGATTATATCATCTGTCGTCATGTCGGTAGTTCCTGTAGTTTCTTTCTCGTCGGTTAAGTGGTGGAGAATTACTCCCTGAATTATCACTGCACAGTGGACCGTTGCGTCTGAAGTTATTCTGTCTCCCTTGATAATAATTATTTTGGTTCCCATATTGTCTGTTTCTCTGATCGTGTCTGTGATAGTCATTACCGCGGAGAGGTGATCTTTCCCTGTAATTATCACTACTCTGCTAACGGTTGTCATATGGGTGGTGTCTGTTTTGGTCAAGATTTATGTTGTAAGAATAGCGTTGTCTTGTCCAGTTATTATTTCTTTCATCGCGGAATTGTGACGGATGTGACCTGTAATTTTTGTGCTCCTGTTTTCGCGTCCCGCGATTGTCAGTGTCAATTTACAATTCTTGTAACAGTCCCTGAAAAGCTTCAATGTCGTCTTTGCAACGTCCTGCCAAAACAGTATGTCGTAAATGTTCAGGCAATTTGATTAGACAAATGCGGATGAGTTCTGAGAGGCTGTATGGGTTAGACAGGTACTGATTCTTGTGCAACATGTCTTCAAAATATTCACCAGACTGGAAAATTCAGATTGTTCGAAATGTTTCATCGTTATGATGCTATGTCTTACTCGGTCTTGTATAGCTTGAGACCAATAAGCTGAGAGGAAGGCATGATAAAATTCTCCTTCACTGTGTCAATCGTGAATGACTGATCGCATTCTTAGAGCTGTTTCATTCTCTAAATAGCCACACATAAATTCTAATCTGTGCTCTAATGACCACTTGGGATTTTGATAGAGAACAAACAATGTATTTACCTTAATAGTGTTCAAAAGTCATAATATCTATATCAGTCCATGATATCCAATATTACAAATTTACTGTCTGTCCAGATCATCCGCTCTCAAAACTCCACCATCTCACTCCCCACATCCACCAGTGCTGGCGGCTCACCTCCTACTGCGCAACGCTACGCGCTGTTAACAGCCAACTGCCCAACACTACAATGGCGAATATTACTCCAACAATGCAAACCAACCACAGCCTTCACACAGCACAGTCAGTGATGTTCATATAGAGCGCTACATGGCGTTACCAACATAAAAACCTAAACAGCCTACTTGCAAAGTAAAGTTCGACTGTGCGAAATTATGTGCGGATTTTGAGAAAAAGTTCTCTGAGAGACTGGAAGCAGTAAAAATACAAGTACAAGAACTAAACGCTAATATTACTAAGCCCCCCCAGCTAGCCGTGCGGTCTAACGCGCTGCTTCCCGAGCGGGAAGGCGTGCAGGTCCCCAGCACGAATTCTTCCGGTGGATTAGTGTCGAGGTCCGGTGTGCCGGCCAGCCCGTGGATGGTTTTTAATGTGGTTTTCCATCTGCAGGCTGGTTCCCCTTATTCAGCCTCAGTTACACCATGTTGGCGATTGCTTCATAAAGAATGTCTCCACGTACGCGTACATCATAATTACTCTACCACATAAACATGGGGGTTAACTCGTCTGGTACGAGACGTTCCCGGGGGTTGTCCACTGGGGGCCGAACTGCACATTAACCCTGGATTTGGTGGGGTGAGTGGACTGCTGTAGCTTGTTGTGGGGTTGTGAACCACTGAAGGCTATGGCGGGGACAAAGCCTCTACGTCGTTTCTAGGTCCCTGGTTCAATACACACAATACACAATATTACTAACCTAGAAAATGAAGTAACCTCTGGTAGTTCCTCAAATGCTGCTTCAGTTGACACCGCTTTCATTGGATGTCGTCAGTTTTTAAATTTCGATCCAGACAAACAAATTTACCCTTTAGAGTTCTGGAACGATTTTGAGGATGTTTTACCAAATGCATGGTGAGGAAGTTTCTTTCATAAGAAGTCATTTGTCAGAAGATGCTTTGAGATGTTCAGCTGACGTAATGATTAGATGCAAAACTCTCTCTGAATTGAACAATGCATTTCTTAATGAGTGCTGGTCACACAACAAACAAAACGATGTTTTGAGAGCGTTTGGGAGTGTCAAAAGCTTATTCGAGGTTGTGAATCAGTAAAAACGTTTTCTAGAAAATGGGTTTCACGCCTCTCACATCTGAGAGAAAAGATGCAACCGGAAATGATGGTCATGGAACTAGACGGTAAGTGGCCTTGGTACTGACAGAAAAGAATCATTTCTGCACCTAGAGATAATATGGATAGATTCAATGAGTACCAGGATCGAGTGGAAAGAATAACTCCTGTTGAGGAGCAGGTGCAGAATAACAATAGGTCCTCTAACAGTCATCTAAACAACCGAAATAATGATAGTGGGGGTGTGAATGTTAGAAGTATGGAAGTTTATAATACACGATCTAATTATCGTGGTCAAGGCCATGGTAGATGAAGGGGGGACAAGACACCACCGTCCTTTCGCAATAATTATTATGACGAAAGCGGAAATATAAATAATATACAGCTGAGAGAAGACGGAGAGCAGAATGCTGCCCGATCTTATTCTGAATGAAATGAACGTAATAGGCCGCGGTGTAAAATTAAGTCCTGGTGCTCACCATACGGAGACAGTAACACAGACAGTAACAAAAACACTGACCACAGTCAGTCAGTACACGCAAACTGCTAACACGAGTGACGAAATAGGGACAGATAGTACCTGTAACGTGCTAAACCACGCTCATTATCTAATTGACAGTATTTTCGACACATAAGATAAATGAGATAAGAGGGAAGAAAAACGCTACAGATAATAGGGATGAACTAATTAACTGGTTTAAATCAGAAGAGGACGAAGGTGAAGTGATGGTTGACTTTTTCGACAATAGTAGCAGTCTGAAGGTTAAGGAATCGGTAGAGGAAATAGAGACAGTTTCGCCAGGTTTTGAGGAGGAGGAGTTGTTCGATGAAAGGGGTAGGAATAATGATGAGGACAGGCAACCTAATAGCTCTGTTAACTTCCAAAAAACTAGAAAGGCAGACGATAGTGTTACAGAGTAGTTTAGCTGACGTGCAGAAAACGAAAATAGCGGAAGTCGTCAAGTGCTTCGATTTAAAATTGGTAGACAGGTTAGAAAAGGCAGCTTCGGGTGTAGAGCTTGATGACGCCGTGAATCTAAGCATATATGTACTTTCAGCTGAATAAAACTACTTTAATTGGCGAAAGATTGAAAAAGGTTTATTAGAATTCTTTCATGAGAAATCTGTTCAGACTCAAATAACACCCCCTGTCATAAAAAGTAACATCTCAGGACTAACAGTGCGTTGTCTTCTTGGTATTGGCCTCAAAGCAAGTGACTTGTTCCAAGCACTCTTGAATTCTATTCCTAATAAGAATGAGTTAACTGTCATGAAAGAAAGTGGTTTAAGAATAATAGGTTCAGCTGGAAAAGTTTCTAGAGCAGTACAGCATGAATCTTTGATACTAATTGGTGTGGATAACATCATAAAAGTTTCAACATAATAATAGATCATCCTTGTTAATCGTGCTCGGTTTAAGTGTAGAAATATTGACTGGTACAGACCTTTTAACTAAATGTCATGGAAAGATTGACTTTGATCAGAGCCGACTTTGATCAAAGTGTTTAGTTTACCGGATTCTAGAGTGACTACGTACCCTTTCGTTGAAAATTACGTCGGCAGCAATAATGAAGCATGGGAACTGCCTATTAGAGTAACGACTGAATTTGGGAACAATGTGCAGGATGCTAATGTGGAGGAGAACTATATCCTGCAAGAAACAGATCAAGGACCATTCAGGATAGAAGTTAAGCCTCATTTAAACGCATACCGATTGGAATACCCGAAAAGTAGGAGAGAACTAGGTCTACGAAACATTGTAGATCTGAAGCCTTTCAAAAGTGACAGAAATGACATTCTGCAGGGAGTCTTCCACTCTTTGGCGGATACTCAGTTTAGCGGACTTTGCGGTCCCAGGTGGATGAAACTTTATTTACCTTTCAAGTTTCATTCACATTTTCTGTTCTATCTATAGTAAGTAATGAATAGATGCCCTCAATATTATTCATATGCTATTAGTTTGTAATACCTTCTAAGTAAGTAAAAATGATTCCCAAAAATGACTATACCCAAATGACGACTTATTAAGTTTGTAATAGTAAATTCTAAATGTTAAAATAACAACGGGTAACTTATGAGCAGCAGTGACAGAAAAATAATGACTAAAGTACACAAGTAATATATAAGATCCACGAAACTGATTAGTTACAACAAAAAACAGATACTTTGCGTTAAGAGAAGTAATAAAACCTGAAAATTCATAAAATCTGAAAGATAAAACTCTGCACACATTAATAACTTGCTAGCTGGAAGTAAGGTGGTCTATACGTAACAGACAGTAATAATATGGTGCCAATAGAAGAAAGCCAGGGCGTTTCAATATTAATGAAATTAGGTGTATGAATGTGGTGTGAGGATCACACCAAAAATATATGTAAATAATGAGGTCAGTAGGCTGACGAAGATAAATGGGAGAAATAAGCGCCGAAATATATAGTAAAGTGGAATATTCGAATCGATGAAAATGTGGAGAAACAGGAGTAATGAAGTCAGTTGTCTGACATACAAGGTAAAATGGTGGAAAATTGGCGTGAAAAAGGGTTCAGAAAGGCGTATTCTTGCTTAAGGCAGATGGTCAGTTAACAGATAAATGCTGAGACATAAAGACGACAATACACATAAACGAATGTGTTAAGAAATGCACCCTGCAAAGTAATGGCATGTAATAACAAAATCAGCTTTTTAGTTATTTGTGTAACAAACCAAAGTAACTGTTTTCAGACGAATTACTTCTTCATTATACTGGTGCATACGATAATTGAGCCATATGAAAATTGAGATTACGAAGGTTACTCGATTTCCTGAGCAAAGCAACATCTATTGTAATGACGTAAATTTGAGGCTAGAGAGGAATGTGACTATTCTAAAAACCCTTGTTGACTTTCAGAGCATAATTGATCCGTTTAAGAATAAAATGGTAATTTCCTGATTCAAGCTTAATAAAGAAGTAACTAGTAAAAGTGTGGTAGACTAACGTCACGATTTTATGGAGCGACATAATGCAGATAATTATTTTGAAAAAGTTATTTTTAAAAGTATATATCTTTCTGGTGATTTCTCAAACCTTTACAACGAAAACAGAGCATAGAATGTGTTTTGTTCTCCGTTAGATCTAAGTAGAGAACAGAAGCTAAAACTACGTTATCTGTGTCTCAGGGATGTGAATGTTTCATAAAAGGCAGCCTCCAAGCTGTATTAGGGAAGAAAGCGAGAAGCACACCTACCACAGTGGCTCCTACCCTTCTCCTTTTTGTAATACTGTCGAGAAGGACACCAACCATAGGGACTTCACACCCTTTACCTTAAATGATCGAGTGAAAGTGGTTCATAAGCACACACACCACAGTGCCTAAGGCTGTGGTTAAATGAGTGAGTACTGAAAAGCTATGTAAGAGTGAGATTTTTTGTGTGTTCCCCTTTCAGCTAAAGACTGAAAATCCTAAATCACAATATTAATTTTGTAATAATCGAAAATTTTATTTCATGTTTCTATGTTACTTAATGTATGTGATCTGTAAAAATCCACTACATTATGTTTATAATATACATATAAGCGGTTAATTTTGTGAGAGTAGTATTAAGGAAAACTTAACTAAATTCGTATTCATTTAAAAAAGAACATCTGTAGTAATATGTCTTGTTTCCAATATTTAATTCTGTTCAAAAATAATTTTTTTCACAAAAATAAATGTTGGGTGATGAAGCGAAACAAGCACTGTACCATTTCAAGAGGTATAGAGGTGAGAAAGTATGCTAGGGCTTAAGCTAGTTCACTAGACCAGCACCATGTCATCATAACGCACTTGTGATTAACACACCGAGGATTGCACCTTAACCTACGAGTGAAATTAAAAACTGAAATAACTTTTTCAAAGTTAGTCAGTGTGTGCTTAAACACATTAATGTTAATATTGTAAGGTCTCAGAATGACCACATTCATATGTTATACGAATGTAAGACAAAAAAGTAAGTTGAGCTAAATAATAACACAAGAAAGCTTAAAATTGGTCATAATACTTAAAATTATGTCACATTTTAAAGTTGTATGCCTCAACCTGATCAGAGCAATTTTTGGGTCAAAAGCAGTGTTCTTCCGAAAAATCGAAGGCGCAAAATGTTAGACTCATAAAGTTGAAAATACGTATGTAGCCTCATTTAGATATAAAAACGTTAACTACGTAACACCAGTAAGTTACCTCAATTAGTTTTCCAGTTATGTACAAAAACCCAAATCTGGAACGAAAACGTCCTTATTCATGATAGATTAAGTAACATTTGTAGCCGCGCGGGATTAGCCGAGCGATCTTAGGCGCTGCAGTCATGGCCTGCGTGGCTGGTCACGGCGGAGGTTCGAGTCCTCTCTCGGACATGGGTGTGTATGTTTGTCCTTAGGATAATGTAAGTTAAGTAGTGTGTAAGCTTAGGGACTGATGACCTTAGCAGTTAAGTCCCATAATATTTCACACACATTTGAGAATAACATTTGTATATGTAATAGAAAGCCCTAATTACAGCACTCGATTACATACTGCTAAAACAGCTGTACCAAGTTTCGAGAATGTATTATAAATTACTATGAATACAATGAAACTTAAAGAGGTTGTGCAGATGTCATGATCTACTGTCAGTTCCGTTCTGAAAATTCTAGCTGGCAAGGTTTAAATGCAGTCGAGCTAAAACTTTTTCCAGCAATTAAAGAAAACTTAACTTTATTGGTATAAAAATTAAGAAGATTGCGAACTGCTAAACGACAAAGCTGTTAATCAACACGTACGTGAAGAAAGGACCACTTACATAGTGCTATTTGTGCCTGGAGTGGTTGATAGCAGATGTTCCGTTTGGAGGACCCCTACTCCCATATATAAATACGGCCGGAGAGGCTGTTAGAAGAGACACTTCACACAGAGAGACCAATCTGTCTGCGTCAGTCAAACTCCTGCGTGCGCTGTGTCTCGGATGACGTCAGAGCCGGGCAGCTACCAAAAGCGCTTTAGGTAAAAGTAGAAGTGAGAAGTGAACTCGCAACTCGCAAGGATTGTAGACAGTCCTGGATCGCTTAGATTTCACGGAAGTAGCTGTTGGTATGCCGCCCGTAATGTTGACAAACCTACATGGCAAGTGGCGAGACTATATTCCACTTTAAAAAAGTCGGGGTCATAGACCAATAGACCACTTTACTTGGAACTTCCAATATAGGTTATCTCTGAGCTGTTAATAGCGCTCTTTTCTATAGGGAAATTATTATTATTATTATTATTATTATTAGACATGTTTTTATATTTTGTGCATATGAGCCTTTCAAGAATATATCAATCAGTTAGAACTCAAATCTCTTAATGTTGCCATGGTTACTGACCCTGCTGAGTAAATGGCAACTAGCAATAATTTATTTCAGTGAGTAAAAAGAGTAATGTGGGTTCGCAGACTGCAAATTATATTCGGTATGTTCTTCATCGATTTCTGGCTGACCACAAAAATAGTTTTCAGGCTCTTGTGAACTGTGTAGGTATGTGTAAAGCATGCACAGACGAGTTAAATGCCTTTCAGTAAACATGCAACTAAAGTAACGACTTCTAGGCTTATTTGACCCCCGCCCCACAAATGTGGAGATATCCGAGTGGTCAGGACTTGGGAGTGGCGTCCATGGCTGATATTCAATGAGAAAAAGAAATTGGGTCAAATATAGAGCAAATATGTATTTCAGTATACTGAACGCGTGGGGCGCGCCTGAAATAGGAAAATTGAAGGTGTAGGCCAATGTTGGAGATAGACCAAACTAAAGTAAGTAGGCAACGGGGTCGAGGTGGTTGGTATTACGCCCTGCTAGCTGCCGTTCGCTTAGCGCGGAGCCAGAGGCTCTGGCATCCGAGAAAGACGTCTGTTCTAGTCGAGGTCCGGATCACAAGAGGGAGAAGCGACTGTTTTCTGCTCTCCAGAATCCTACAGCGTCCACACACGTGACCCGTATATCAAGGCTGCCATTGGGTAAACCGGTGCCGTGCATTCACCAACAACTTCAGCAGAGAGCTGAAGACGTCTCCTGTCAGCTGTTTTTACCAGACGTCTTTTGTCTGCAGTTTTAACAGGCCAGAACTACCTCGGTTCTAAAAGGCAGGCGGCTTACTTCACGAAGGCACAGCCGAAGTTACTCTGGGAGAAAAGTTGTAAAGATTTGACTATGGTCTTTGAAACACGATTATTTAAACCAGTTCCCTTAGATATTCCTTTGGCTGGCTGCCACCGTCCACACAAGTATGTCCTCGGAACCCAGAGAACAAGCAGCTCTCCTCTCTGTATGCGCCAAATTTTGCCGTTGGTTGCAGCCTATTCCCCCAAGGTGTGGCCGGAAAGCCTGTTCAACATATTGAGTGAGTCTTCCAGACATACGAAAAGCGTGGATGCAAAAGGTGTTCCTTCCCATCCCTTGTTTCCGTTACCCTGGTGGTAACCTCGTATTACCTCCGAACACTACAACAAAACTTTCTTCCACAGGGTATGTCGGAACAGCAGCGCTAGTAGGCTACTCTACCACGAATGAAATAAACCGCTTCAAACACGTTTTGCATCAACGTCAACAATTTTGGTGTTTTGATCTAAAAACCCATTCTCAATACTCTTCAGACTACAGGAAATAGCTGAGTACAGACACCTGTGAAATTGAAGAGAAAGGATACTAGCATTCCTAGTACCATTTCAAAGAGCGCGATGTCTGTAATTGTGAATGGGATAATGCGGCTGTGGACACAAGCCAGTGTGTTAAAATGCCTCAGTGGATCATTTCTAGTTTATACCGAGCACACACCATCATTTTACGGCAGTAACGGTTCTCTGCAAGTGAAAATGTCCTCAGAATTGGTGTATAGCGCAGTGAAATCGTTAGATCATCCAGCCGCTACACTGAGACACAGAACTATCAAAAAAGTCTCGTGATGGTCATCCGTGGCCAACATCATCAGGTGATGACCGGTACCTACCAATTACACCAGGTATTTAATTCCATCAGAATACAACACAATTTTCCCCTGCCTTTCCCGAGGCCGGTTCTGTGGTTGTATTGAGCCAGGCCGTATGCAGCTGTCTCTACACGATCAATATACCTCTAAGCACCCCTTACGAACAACAGTATGAACACCCACCACACTAGTGCGCGAAGGTGGTGCGAATGGGGACACGTGTAATGGAACCCGGATCAGTGGCTTTGCATTTTCATCACCAACGGACACAGAATTTGTGATGATTGTTGTAAAAGTGTCTAGAGGTGCCGCTGCATGTCTCATCGCACGGGATCAGCAGGGTTGTGGATTAGTCATGTTTCGGACCTGTACCATATGCATATGTCCGACACCTCTCTTCACTGTCGAGGACAATTTGTCAGCTACGCAGTATCAGTACAGGATCTTGCAACCTTTTGTCCAGCTCTACTGTCAAAATTTCGGCCATGGGTTCTACTTTAGAGACGATAATGCATCAGTACGCCGCGCCTACTTTGTAAACACGTTGCCATCGAGCTAATGGCACAGTGGTTAGCACAATGGACTCGTATTCTGGAGGACGGCGGTTCAGATCCGCATCTAGCCATCCACATTTAGCTTTTCTGAGGTTTTACTAAATCGCTCTAGGCTAATGTTCTGATGGCTCCTTTGAAAGGGCTAGGCCGATTTCCTTTACCATACTTGAAAAGCTCCGAGCTAATACTGTGTCTCCAGTGGCCTTTAAATCACGGGAAGTTAAACCTTGGTCTTCCTCCCTTCTTTTAGCTGGTTCTAAGAAGCAGGAAACTATTGAATCGAATTTCATGAAGTGTTTGCAGACATGTACCCAGTGATCAAGTCTGGGACCAGATGGAACATGTAGTGTGCTCTCAAAAGGCTCGTCCTCACTCAGTCAATGACCTCAGGAGGGCTGTCATTGGGAAGTGAGAGTTACGTGGGGATGGCACCACTGGGGTGGACTGATGGAGTACCGTGGCTTACTCTCCCACCCATAAGGATATCAACCACTTTAATTAGATTCACTGAAAAGAATTAGTCTAATAAATCATAGTCAGATTGAAACTTCCTGGCAGAATTAACTGTGTGCCAAACCGAGACTCGAACTCGGGACATTTGCCTTTCGCGGGCAAGTGCTCTACCATATTTCTTTTCTTTTTCTTTTTTATTTATTTATCTTTTTTTTTAAATATTCGTTAGACCTCCTCCACTCCTTGCGTTGTCACCTATCACCCATACTAACCCCAAAAATCTATCTAACCTAAAAATAAAAACAAAAGTAGTGTTACCGCCGCTTTCACCCTAAAAGCTAACTAGGACGGTTGTTTGCCACCACTTCAGGCCTCACCCACGAACAAAAATTAAATACTCCTCTGAACGTTTTATTAAAAAAGAAAAGGATAAAGGATGGGGTACAATACTTTTATTACATTTTATTTGCTTTCGATTTTTTGTTATGTTCTTATCAGTAATTCTTTTCTTATCTTTTATTTTTTTTATCCTTTTTCGGTGATGTCCACAACAGCCAGTCGGCGGTATGTCCTGGTTATCCTCTCATTCAGCGAGGGTGAAACACCCCATAATTGTCCGCCCCTGGTAGCTGTTGTCAGAGCGATGGAATGTCATACCTAATGGCCCGGGTTCGATTCCCGGCTGGGTCGGAGATTTTCGCCGCTCAGGGACTGGGTGTTGTGTTGTCTTTATCATCATCATTTCATCCCCACCGACCCGCAAGTCGCCGAAGTGGCGTCAACTCGAAAGACTTGCACCAGGCGATCGGTCTGCCCGACGGGAGGCCCTAGCAAAACGGCGTTTCCATTACCCCATAATTACCGTTGATGCCTCTTATCAGTCCATCACGTGCTATATCTCAGTCTCTTCTCACACCCGGTACACCCCAACGTCTGGAGGGCGCATAAACGTCGACTCCAACTAATTTGCAAAGAGCGAACCGTATGACTCTTTGCGCCGTAAAACCGTGTACTTGTTCGCTGAATAATGCCAAAAATCTAACAACCCTGCGCAGCAACAAAGCCAATATGTGCCGCGTGAAGAGCCAGCAATCGGCAGCCGTGCCACAAATGGAACGGTGCATGTCGGTGTCGACAGCGGCGCATCTGGGACAGAGAGGGTCCTTGGCAAGATGTATAATGTTTAGGCGTTGTCGGGTGGGGAATTTTTCAGTCGTTATCACATACCACAGCGCCCTGACCGTGGTGGGAAGGAAAGGGGAGTGTATGTTACTCCGCACCCACCTCCAGCCAACCGCCGGATGGCAGCGTTCAACCACATTAACAGGCAGCGTTCATTGAAAGCAGCGGTAGAAGTCCCTGGTTCTAGGATGCCGCGTGGTCGGTAGGACATCCAACAGATAACTCATGTCGACAAGATAGGTGCAAATGTGACAGAGTGCTGGCGCGATACGTCCAACAGGAATCGGCGGACGAAGGGACTGAGGCACCACCTCTTGAATCAGTGTACCAGGGTGGGTGTCCTTGTCCGAAGTACGTAGGCGATGCATCGTCCGCAGGGAGAGAGTGTGCGCCCTGTTGTGTACGTTTATCATTCCAATGCCGCCTGCAAGTGTGGGCAACGTTAGCGTCTCGTAACGGTTCTTGAACACCCTACCCTCGCTGACGAAATGACGGAAGGCCGCCTGGAACTTGGCAGGCACCGTAGCAGCCATTGGAGAACGTGTGTGTAATGATTAAGTTTCGGAGCGAGGTAGACGTTGACAAAATGTACCCGCATGATCAAGTCAAGTGATCGAAAGCTATGGAGACGAACTTGTGTGCGGATCACATTAAGTAGTCTGCCATACGTATCTTCGGCTGTACGCTGCACGTTCCCACGGAAGGTCACTCCCAAACATTTCATCGCCCGGACTTTGGTAATGGGTACTGGCGTACTTATATTCAGTCCTCTGCCCACATCAATGTGGTGCGACTTTGGCAGGTTGATACGGCTCCTAACCTCCTCGCCCTATCGCTGAAGCCACGCAAATCGCTCAGCTCATATCCTCTGCCGACCTCGCCAAGAAAACGACATCGTCCGCATAGGCACAACATTTAAAATGGACATTCCAGAGACAAATACCCAGCAAACGCTGTCGTAGACCGTGAAGTGCAGGCTCGAGGGCAACGACGAAGAGAAAGGCTGACAGAGGACATCCCTGTCGCACAGAGCGCTCGATAGTGAACGGTGTCGAGCCATTCACCAGGACCGCGGAAGGGGCTCCGTGAATGAGACGGAGAATTACACTTGCCGATATTGAGGACAGTCATATGTTCTCTAAGACGGCCTACAAGAAATGGTGCTCAACTCGGTCAAATGCGTGGTCTAGGTCAACTGCCATGAGAACGCCTTCTAATCGGCATGCCGACATGAGCGCCATCACATCTCTATACGACCTCAGTGTCGTGTGTGTATTACTGTCACCTCCCAGCAGTGTCGTGTGTGTATTACTGTCACCTCCCAGCAGTGTCGTGTGTGTATTACTGTCACCTCCCAGCATGTTTGGTCGGCATGAATGCCATCTTTGACTGTAGCTAGTAGACGAGCACGAAGAATGCGAGGGAACAGCTTGTAATCCGAATTCACTAACGTCAACGGCCGAAAGTATGGCGGTCTGCACCCCCTGTTTGGTTTTGGCACGGGGATGATAATACCCTCCGAAAATTCGCGGGGGGGACTTGAAAGTCCGGATCCAGGAGCTTGCAGCACATTTGCCTCCAAACTTCCCCTATCAGGTGAGAAAAGGTGCTATAAAATTGAAGCGGAAGCCCATCAGGTCCAGGGGATTTGTTTCTCGCGCCCCGCGATAAGGCCATGTGCATTTCTTCCCATGTGACGGCCTCCAAGAATGTGGCGTCGCCTTGCACCCTGCATGAAAGTGAAAGGTCGTGCAGGACGTGTTCAATGTCATTGTCACGCCGTTGGTCTGGTAGATAGAGAATGTGGTATTAACCTGTGAGGGCACGGCGTTGTGTGTCCCTGCGCTTTGCCCGCCCACATAAGTAATTGCCGTGATGAGTAATCTCTTACATTGTCTTCGTGCTCTGACAATGCGATAATGAGAAGCACGTTCTAGGATGGAATCTTCCAGTCCCGCTCGAACCCGTGTGCCGTCGAATCTGTCAGCTAAGTTATGCAGAAGCCATGCCTGTGTCTGGTGGACGGCCATTTTGCGCACAGGCGGTGGCTGTTGTGACGCTAGTTCTCGCAAGTGCGAGTAGTAAAACTCAGAGGTCCATCGGAGACAAAGGGCCCTTTTTCGTCCATACGCCATGAGCGTACTGGTTTGGCGCAGTATGTCCACCATCGTGTTGTGGAATCATAGATATGACGCCGTCGCTCACATTTGTGCCAGGTAGTAGTGACGGCTACACGGCAAGAATCTTTTTGGAGAATGTGGACGTGAAGAAACCAAGGTCCTTTACTACGGCTCGTCTGTTGTCGTGGAAGAGTCACGGCGCAGATGAAGGCCTGATGGTCGGTAAATGCAGTGGGCCACATCTCAGCACCGACAGTCACTGCCAAAGACCTCGGGAGACGTAATTCTCTTCCAAGCTGTTGGCCGAGTGGCTGGTGATGTGTGTATATCCGCATCGGTCACCGTGGATTAGTGTCCATGTACCACACAAAGCGGGAGTCCTGACCATAGCATGAAGCGGTGGACATGGGACATGGTGACAGATCTGATCCTCAGAGCGTAAGACGCTGTTAAAGTCCCCGCCCACCACGAAGTGCTCTGTAGCGCCTTCAAACAATGGAGCTACCTCAGTGGAGTAATAGTGTTCGCTCTCGACGCTTCGCAATACCAGACGAGGCATACACTTCCACAAGTCGGACTGCGCCGATGGTGAGCGCAATGCCTCTCGCTGATGGCAAATACTGAATATCCATTGGTTCGATGCCATCTCGTAGTAGTATGGCCGTATCAACACCACCGTCGGAAGTTGGGTTGACGTAAGATGCGTATCCATAAACATCCAGTCGCAGATCAGGCCGTACCTCTTGAAGGAACACGATATCAATGTCCGCCGCCCGAATCATGTCCTTTAACAACTGGGTTTTGATTGTGGAACTAATGCCGCTGACGTTTACTGTACCTACCGATACACATGGGTCATTTGATAGTACGATGTCGTATCCTGCAGTCGTTTAAGCCAGAAAGCGCCACGTCGTCCGTCCGACCGTCCATGCCATCCGTAACGTATATATTGTTGATCGGCTGAGAGAAGATGCCCGTCCGACGAAAAGCCAGCCACGGGCATCTGGTTGTCGCTCTTGTCTGATATCATTCTTTTCGTCCCCATCTCTGACGCCCAATCACCAAGCTTTAGGGGTGGTACGTTTGGCAACGCATGGCGTTCATCTGTCTTAGCCGCAAAATCGCCTGGGGTCTCGTCGGTCAATTGAGCATCGTCAACTTGGCTTCGTCTTTGGGAGGACGTTGCCAGCAGTGAACCAGGAACTGTTGGAGTGAGGTCCACAGCCCGGGCCGCAGATGGATTGCCTCATCCTCCTGCAACGTGTCACCATCTGGCGAAGCATTTCTTGAAGACAGCCTCCTCTTCTTTCGTCGCTTGGGCGACTTCTTCCCTCAGGAGCGCGTGTCCGCATCCTGTGGATCACGACAAAGAATGGGTACCTCCCGCAGCTCCATGTCCCATCTCGAATCGATTTTCTGATGCTCTTCTTCCTTACACGATTGGAGTGCAGACGTGATCACTGCTGTCGAGAACGGCGACGCTTCCGATTGAGGTTGGGTCATCTTGGTGCGGAACCCGGGCCTGCGGGGATCGGTAACTGAAACGGAGGGTGCTTAGTACTTCCCCGTAAGGCCGCAGCGCGCTCACGACAAGCGTGGTCGGAACTTCAAACGGCAGAACGAAAATTCGGATCTTCCAAACGCAGAGTCCTGCATGTTCCCTGCTGCCTCAACGTACGTGATAAGCAGCGTTGTCGGTTGCGATGTAGGTATCGGGTCTGCACGTGGTATCTGGACGAGACGTTGCTGCAGGCATTCAGAGTGTACAGGCCCTTCCTGCCCGCACCCTGAACAAGTCCGAGGTTGACTGTCTTAAAAGACGATCGCTCGACAGCAAGAAACGGTCACGTACGATGGGATGTGTTTGCGCAGTTCGTTCGGACCTGACACATTCCATTCATCACAGGATACCTGTCGAACGTATGTCACTTTTGTTCCATGTGACTTAGTACTTCCCCGTAAGGCCGCAGTGCGTTCACGACAAGGGTGGTCGGAACTTCAAATGGCAGATCGAAGATTCGGATGTTCCAAACTCAGAGCCCTGCATGGTCGACAGTTACTACACCCGCCTTGCTGTAAGTAGGGGGACAAGGCTGGCGCCACCACAAAATAGGTCACCCCAGACCAGGACGTTGCCACAAAGTAGGTCACTCAAGACAAGGACGCCAACCTAAAGTAGGTAATCCAAGATGGGGTCCGTGACGTCATTGATGGTGCAAGTGCCAAACCCCCTGTCACACACCCCTAGCAGGAAGTTTGAATTTTGGCAGGAAAGTGCCACACCCCCCCTCCCCCCTACCCCACAAAAATGGCTGGAAGTTCAAATTCCATCAGGACAATGCAAGCTCTACCAACCTAAGAAAATCGCGGGAAGATAGGCCACTTGGGATACCTTCACTAACCTACCCCCTCCATTCCACCCCCTTCCCCACCCCTCTACGGCCCCGAAAAGGGCGGGAAGTTCAAATTCCAACTGGATAATGCATCACACCCAAGGAAATGGCAGGAAAGAAAGGGCACTTGGACTACCTCCGCTAACCTATATCACCTCATCCTAGCACCTTGTGGGATATTTGAATTTAGGTCCATTTTGTGACATAACCCTAGGGTTTGGGGGTAAATTTCGGGATAACAACTTTGCCAGTGCTGAACATGTTTTTATTTTGCATTCACTGTCTCCACCAAGAGATCTAGACTCCAACTGACGTAATACACAATACTGCCACCAGAGGGCGCTGTCATCTCCAATGTGACGTAACCCACGATTATGGGGGGAAATGGCAGGAAAACGACTCTGAACATTAGTCCTTATTTTGGAGACGGTCTCTCCACCACGAGCTCTAGAGTCCAACTGACCTAGTACACACCAGATGGTGCTGTCATCCCTCCTGTGACGTTATCCCGTATCGTGATCTGTAGGGGGAAAGTGGCGCGAAAACAACTCAGTCTGCGCTGGGCTCCTAGGCAGAGTAAGGAAGGAGTGCACTCTATTTCTTTTGGAAACTTTATTTAGGAATGGAGTATATTTATCACTTTGACAAAAAACACGAGCCCTGATGTGCTTGGGGTCACAATACACAGTCTGCAGACACTCAAACAACTCCTAATTTACGTAAATAATTTCAGTACAGACCTGCAAAGTGTTAACAAATAATGCAGTACACAGATGTGCAGACACGAAATCAACTCGTAAACTGTCCAAATAACGCATAGCAAGGCCTACAGACCTGCTCGTAAAATGCAATCAACGCACGGCACACCCTGTCCACTGGACCAAACAGGAGATCAGCGGCGGTCCCTACAAAGTGACAGCTGGCAAATCATGCAAAGCTGCCCTCAGACATGAGGCGGCGACATCCCTTTCATGCTTGATGCCCGACAAATTCCTATCGAAATATGTGTTCACCCAAATACCGGTGCAGATTCTCTCCGGGCGCGCACAGCCGCAAGTCGCCGCTGGTCGCAGGTGAAAGTTGCCTCAGTTTCCGAGTAAACAGTCTCTGTTATACTGACATCACAGAACTCCGAGGCGTACTCACGCGTGTCTCATATGCCAGACACCTGCGATCGGCACTTGTCTTCATCGCGGATGACAGAATAGCACAGACTACTTTCGACATAACAGAACATACGAGCTGCATCCAGCCGTGTGTAACGCGGTAGCGTCACTGACACCTTGCCGCGAAACGTCCATGTGGCGATCCGCCATCTAAAAGGTTCTCAGTGTTCTTCTTACATCACATGGCGTTGTAAAACAGCCAAGTCGACCTCTCGGGAATAGTATAGTGTCCCAGAAATAGTTAACGCTCGCTTTCTTGATGTCTCAGCTTGCATGCACTTAAATTCTTGCCCTAACAGAACATGTTTACGAAAATAACGCCGAATGCAGTCTTCCTCGCTGACCTAACGTGGTACCCAGTCCATCACATGTTACCCTTCCTGTTTTTAACACACACAAACTCCCCTCCGCTATTTGGAGCCTCCTATATCCCAGCACAAAAGATGTGAATGAATCGAGCATTATGAGTGGCTCTTATCGAATTTACCTGCCGAGTTACTGATGCCGCCGGTATCGAAGCATCGTTAACCCTTTTTTTTTCCTTTTGCAGACTACACTTTCTGCAGTAATAAACTATTTTATACTGATCAACATACTGCAACGACAACTAAACATCGCAAAGTGCCATACATATCATCAAATATGGAAAGACTATTTCTCATTTACACTGCTCTCCAACCGAGGACAGGAGCTTGGATATTGAGCTACTACAGCTACACGATAGAATGAACTCCAAGTGGTATATTTCAAGGGAAGAGTGTCACATACATTAACTTACATAAACATGTACTAACATATACTAAAGACCACTAACGTGTACTAACGTGCAATCGTTTCCCCTCGGCACAAACGCGTTACTGTTTCTGCTCCAAACCTGCTTCCTTGCTTGCTCGTTTTCTACACACATCTCCAGATTCGGGGATTACAAGAACCCACGTATTTTCGCATTTTTCACCATAATATTATACCATTTTCGGGGCACTTCTCAATGTCAAGCACCAGGCAGCATAGTTCCCAAGATATAGACAGGAAATTATTTCTCTACAAACCCCAAACCTTAGAGAGGTGCAACCCTCTGTAAACCACTGAGTAACTAGACACAAATAGAGGAAACTGATATTTCTACTCTCGAATACAGATGTCGGTGATGCAACATATTCCAAATCATTCCTATAATTTACAAACCAAAGAAGGCTTTTGTTTGAACTGTTCTCTGGTCTCCAGCCAGGTGCTGTCGTCTTCAAACCACGATTTTTCGAAAGTGTTCCTTGCTGTCATCTTCAGGTGATACCTGCAGACTGAGCGTCTCCACTCACTACTCACTATATATTGACGGGCCCGCCTTGGCCCGAGGTAGCGGAGTTTAAGGTGTTTCAGCTGTTACTCCTGAAGTCCTCTCTGTTGGGAATGTTTTTTTTCGCGTGTTGGTCCGGCCTCTGGTTTCTGTGGATTCAGGAACTTATCTGCCGGCTGATTCCGGCGGCTTCTTGTTCTTCTTCTTCTTACTGCTTCCTGGCTGCCCAAATTCTATTTTCTTCAGGCGGGAGTAGTTCACTGGCGGCGTATGTGTCTGGATGTAGATGCCTGCCTTTGGTCAGTGATGTACAGCCAGTCCTCGTCCGTGAAGATTGGGTGCTTGTTTATGAGCTCCATATCTCCACGGCTGACGATTGCCCTCCCGCGCAGCTTCTGGTTTAAGGGTTCGCACCCCCAGTGGAAATCGTAAGGTTTGTGAGGAAGGGGAGGGATGTTGTCTACGGTGAAAGGGTAAGGATGGCCATGATGGGGATAGATACCGTCGCGCAGGGAATCGGCGATCTTGGTGAGCACCTCCCTCACACAGTTCTTGTTGGGGAGGGGGAGGCACTCGAACGGCTCGCCTTCTTCTTCTCCCTCGGTCTGCATCGGCACTTCCTGTGTCGTCTGCGTTTCCGCAGAGACAGGAGTGACGACTGCTTCCGAGGGTGCCGTCTCCTTGTTGTCGGCGGTTTTCCCCGACTGTATGACCACCTCCCTAGCAACCAGCGTTGCCGCGTCGGCCAGGGAGGCGGTCGTTTGTGTTGCCGCGTCTACCCCTGTACAGGTGGGGGTCGGCGCCACGTCCGTCGTCGTGCGGGACGCGAGGTACAAGGTGACCCTTAGCTGGGTCACCTCCTGACGCGTCTCTTCGAGTTCCCCTCTCAGGGACGCTGTCTCCTCCGCCATGGCGGATTTGAGCGCGGTGATTGCGTCCTCGTTGGCTTCGAGCAGTGCTTGGCGGAAGGCGTCCACGTCGTCTTGGTGGCGCAGCACGCTTCCCCTACTAAGGCAGGAGGGCGGGGTGTCCACCTTTTCTTCTTGTTGGGACACCTCATCGTGTGTGGTGGCCAACTTCCGCTGCTTCCACGTCTTTAGATAGCTGCAGCTGCGCGTGTTTGCGGCGTGCGAGCCACCGTAATTTACGCACAGCGCTGCAGTACCCCTCGGTTTGGTGCAGTTGCGCGTGACGTGCGGTTTCCCGCACTTAACACACGCAACCACACCGTCGCATTCCTTGGCTATGTGTCCAAGCTTTTCACACTTATAGCACTATAACTTTGCCACAGGCTTCCGCTTCTTCTTCTTGTTGCCACAACCGTTGCTCCCGACTGCGTTTAGCAGGAGCTCCACAGCAGCAGCAATCTTGCCTCGTCCTCCATTCGGGCTTCTTGGCATGGCGTTGGGCTAGTTGCGTTGGCGTGCGCGAGCGACGGTAACGAAGTGAGACGCAGCGAGTCGAGCAGCGGAGTGCGTGACGTGCGTGCTCCGCTGAATCTCCTCCCCTTTATACTCTGATCACTTCCCACCCCTTTCCCTGCGTCCTGCCGCACATGACGCTGCGTGGAGGGGTGGTGTGGAGGGGCGGGTTGCTCGCTGCTGGACGCGAACTGTGACCATCAGATGTACTGTGGGCTTCGTCGGGCGCGGAAGGCGCTTTGGGTCGGCGCTGTTCTTTTAGTTGCCTGATTGCTGGGTCCCAGACTTTGCTGAGGTTGAACCCAGCGTCTGTGTTGATCAGCCCATTAGCTGCACGTATTTCAATCGCCTCCTTCAGAAAACGGTCCCAAAAAGACGAGGACTGCCATAACACTTCCGTTATTTTACCCACAGATATAGGAAATACACCTGTACTGCTTCCATTATCAGATTACAAACACAAAATGTACGACATACTCGAGGATCCAGCATACAGAAAACTGAAGGGATACCCGACCAACAGGGTGAAAAAGAAGACTATTGAGTTCCTACGTCAGTACCTGCCGAAGGAAATCGTCAAGAAGCAACGACCTCGAGCTGCTGCACCCCCAAGGCTAAGGGTAACCGAAGGTGCACGAAAGGATGTTCCTTTGCGCCCTATCGTCAGCGAGACAGGCGCTCCAACGTACCATCTAGCCAAATATTTAATGGAGGAACTAAGTCCTCCCGTCGGGAAATATCAGCATCACATCAGGAATTCTGTACATTTCATTCAACGGCTGCAGGAGCTGCACCTCCGTGACCAGGAACTCATTGTAAGTTTCGATGTGGCCTCACTTTTCACCAGAGCGCCGCTTGATGACTCTCTTAAACTGGTTAGGGAGAAATTCAACCCGACAATAACTAGTCTTCTCGAATTTGTCCCCACATAAACATTCTTTCTGTTTGATGGAAACTATTACGAACAAACGGATGGTGTTGCCCTGTCACCGGTGGTAGCAAACTTGTTTATGGATGACTTCGAAGAGAAAGCACTGGAAATTGCAGCACTGAAGCCTATGTGCTTTTACACATATGTTGATGACACATATGTGATATGGCCACATGGAAGAGAAAAACTTTAGGAGTTTCTCCATCATCTGAATTCTCTGCATCCTAACATAAAATTCACCATGGAGGTGGAAGAGAATGGAGAACTCCCGTTTCTGGACGTCCTAGTCAAGCGCAAAGCGGATGGCACCTTGGACACAGTGTATACAGGAAAGAAACCCACACTGATCTGTATCTCCACGCTACCAGCTGCCATCATCCATCACAGCGTGAGGGTGTACTGCGAACACTGCTACACAGGGCGCGCGCAATATTGGGATGAGGAAAGCCTACAAGGAGAACTTAACCACCTTTAGAAAGTTTTCAAGAAGAACGGATATAACGAGAGTCAAATTCGACGTGCTTTCAGGCAGAATGCACAAGCCCAGCAGAGAGAGAACGAAGAGGACGAGAGGACAATGGCGTACCTGCCTTACGCTGGCAAAGTATCCATCAAAATCGGTACAATTGTGGCTTGATGTAACATCAAATGTGTCTTCCGCCCACCTGCGAAAACGCGTGCCCTCCTAGGTACAGTAAAAGATGACCTGGGGCTCCGCAAACCGGGTGTTTACCGTATTCCGTGTAAATGTGGTCAGGCATACATCGGGCAAACTGTCGGACAATCGAAGAAAGATACCAGGAACACACAAGGCACACTGAACTGAAGCAACCTACAAAATCTGCGGTTGCGGAACATTACATGGATCCTGGCGATACGATGGAGTACACGAAAACGGAAGTTGTACGGCAGGCCTCGTCTTTTTGGGACTGTGTTCTGAAGGAGGCGATTGAAATACGTGTAGCTGATGGGCTGATCAACAGAGACGCGGGGTTCAACCTCAGCAAGGCCTGGGACCCAGCACTCAGCCAACTAAAAGCACAGCGCCGACCCAAGCGCCCGACGAAGCCCACAGGACATCTGATGGTCCACAGTTCGCGTCCAGCAGCGTGCAACCCGCCCCTCCCCACCACCCCTCCACGGAGCACTACGTGCGGAGGACGCGGGGAAGGGGTGGAAAGCGATCAGAGTATAAAGAGCAGGAGATTCAGCGGAGGCGATCAGACACGCACGCATACACACACGCGCTGTGGCTGCCGAAATGTGCGGACGCTCTGTGGTGAAGCTGCCGAGGCAAACCTCTCGCTCGTGATTTTGCAGCGATCGGTTGCGCGGGGTCACGCAATTGGCTACTCGCCTTGCGTGTTCTCGCTAACCAGCGTTTTCTTTTTCAGAGTCGACATAAGCCTGCAAGGGCCCTTAGGAACTCGTGTGGCAAAACCCACGTGGCGTGACCCCATTCTCTGAGAAAGCAAATTGTCGTGTCTTTCAAAAGAGGCAAAATCGTCGTGTTCGGGGTTACGATATGGAGGAGGAGCTCGAACGAGACGATCACTCCGGACAGACGCAGTGTGAGGCAGATGGGGGACTAAGGGAAGTTTCCCGGACGACGGCAGCGTCTGGCCCCCCATCACCGACGAGGACGACGAGTGAGAGTGTTGCTCGCGGTCGTCGTACGGACGTGGAAACTTCCGCGAACGGACGGCCCCACGCCCGCACACTCTCTCTGCCGAGACGACGGATCGAGCCGCCGATCCCCCTGACAAAGGAGGAATTTGCCGCCGCCATGGTCATGCTGACTCCCGATGAGAGCTGCATCTGCATGCAACGTCTGGCCATGGGAACCGATGCGGACAGGGTGGAGGTACTAACGAGACTCTGGTCCCTGGTACCTGTGGGTCGCGACAAGCAATTGTCTGTCGCAGTTGCCACGACAGCTGCCGCACCAGCAGTGGCACCAGCCGTGGTGGCTACTGAAGCCGCCACGCCCTCACCAACGTCCAGGCTGGCAACACCTGACGAGCCTGCCGAGGTCGAGAAAACCTCACGGAAGCGCCCAGCCGCGTCCGTAGAGGACACTACCTCCACGCAGGCAAGTTCTGGTCGCGCCAGGCGGAAGAAGAGGAGGGTACGCCGCAGGACGACGACCGCATCGCCGAGGAAGCCGGATGAAGAAGGCTACATCGCGCCCTCCCGGCGCCACACAGCGAGACCCAGGTCGTTTGGACCGGTGACGCCAGAACAGGTCGAGGCTGCAAACCAGTTTGCAGACCTACCGGAAGTAGCCGAGACCGACGGGAACGGGACAACACCGACTACGGCGACGAAACCGCCCCGCCGCCCTCCGCTGATTACCATCCAGTGGAGTAAGGAGTACGGCGAGCTCAGAGAGAAGCTCTACTCCGTCGCAAAACCGCGCAAGATGTTCGCGGGGACCGACATATACGAGGTCAGAGCAGAGTGCATAGAGGACCATGCGAAAGTCGTGCAACTCTGTGAGACCGAGAAGTTGTACTGCTTCACACAGAGCACGGAGCAGCTGAAGCAGCTGAAGGTCGTCGTTCGTCACCTGCCGCTGAAGATCGAACCGGCGTTCCCACAGCGGCAGCTGGAGGAACTCGGCTTCCAGACCCGTCACGTCGATGAGGTCGCCCAGGACCCACAGGGACACGCCCTCGTTCCTTGTGGTTTTAGTCGACAATTTGGACATCCGGAAAATATTTCAGGTCGAAAATATTGCCGACTTCGACGTGAAAGTCGAGCCACTCCACGCGAAAGGCAGACGAGCCCAGTGCTTCAACTGCCAGCGCACGGACCACGCGGCAAAGTTCTGCAGGATGCCTGTGCGTTGCTGCAAGTGCGCCAAGAACCACCCTTCGCGTGACTGCCCGAAGAAGAAGGAGGACCGACCAACGTGCTGCAACTGTAATGGGGACCACGTCGCCTGTTACCGGGGATGCGCCGCATTCTAGCGCGGGAAGCTCGCCAGCCGCGTAAACCCGAGCCGCAGCTTGGCGGACGTCGCTAAGGGGAAGCCGGCCGCCCCCTCCGAGAGGCCACGGCCGCTCGCAGGGGAGGCCGCCCGGCACCGCAGCCGTCGCAGCTGCCTTCCCCTCGCCGCGGCACCGCCTGCAGTCGGGCATGCCGGCTTGCCGGCGCCCGCGGCTGTAGGGGGGGTTGCCGCCCGCGCAGGGCGTTCCCAGCACGCCGCTCCGCTGCCGACTGCGGGAAACGTCGCGAAGGAGTCAAACCTTCCCGAAACGGCGAAGGAAGAGACCACCGAGCTGGCCGCGCTTCTGCGGTCGCTCGACCAGCTGATGACGCAGCTACCGGTCCTCGTGGGAGCAGTGACGGCGGCCCTCCAGGCCACCGCCGGGAGAAGCCAGCCCTAATATGGATAACGACCATATTTACGGGTTAACCATTACCACGTTCAACGCTCGGGGTCTCCACCAGACGCAGGCGGATGGTGGGTTCCATCTTCCTAAATTCTTCTCTGTACCACTTTGTCAAATAATAAACAAATTATGGTTATACGGAAGGTCTTCGCATGTATGCGATTATCTCGATGCATGTTACCCTAACACAAAGCCAGTACTCTATGTTGGATATTGGGAATGCTCATAAGGCATGAAATTGATATTTTCTGTGCTCGAGGTAGCTTAGCAGAGCCACTTACTTCTTCAATAGGCATACAGTATATATGACATAGCAGAGCACAATGAGAATGCTTGCTGACGACGCTGTGGCCTACTCACTTTCCATTAAATCTTTGTCTCTTTTCTTATCTCTTAGAACCCAGCAAAAAACATCCTTGGTCCATATACCAGCAATTTGCCTGGCTATATATAGCCCCGACTATCGCTATTTCATATACACTGTAGTTATAATTACGTCTTTCATTCCAGTCGGTTCCTCGATTTAATCGTTTATTTGTTTATTTTCCTGTCTGTCCTAGTAATTCACAACATGCATCTCAAAGGGAAAATCACTGTTTTAAGTGTTTTACGTATTAAAGGTCCTTGACTAACAGTGTGAGACGAAAGGCGCGGCTGATGCGCGAGCGAATTTCACTAATGGAACAAGTAGGGAGGCAGGCGTGCAAAAGTAATGAGCAGGGACTATCCCAAAGCTCTCATATTTGAGCAAGCAACTGCTTAGCTACCGCTATTGGCGGATGTATCGTCCACGTAGTCAGGTGGGCACCAGATAAAACTAGTTAAAATGGCTCTGATCACTGTGGGATTTAACGTCTGAGGTCATCAGCCTCCTAGAACTTAGAACTACTTAAACCTAACTAACCTAATGACATCACACACATCCATGCCCGAGGCAGGATTCGAACCTGCGACTGTAGCGGTAACGCGGTTCCAGACTGAAGCGCCTAGAACCGCTCGGCCACAACGGCAAGCTAGGCACCAGATAAACTGAAGGATTACTGCATAGGGATTTTGCAGATAATGTGGCATCACGAACCAGAGGTGGCTGCGATCTTTTCAAAACTACCGAAATAATAAAACCAGAAATAATATATTAAAAATGTACTCAATAATATCATATGAAAGAGAAAAACAAGACGAGGAAGCACGTTTAAAAACACTAGGATTGCTTAGAACTTTAGGTAATTTTGCTAAGGAGGAAGGAAAGAAGAAAATTAGAGATTATCTTCTCGTCGTCAGAGCGGTCCTTAGAGACAGAGCAGAAGCTCGGATTACGTCAGGATGGTGAAGAATACGGTCGTGCCCTTTTCAAAGAAATCATCCTGGTATATGCCTTAAGCGATTTAGGGAAATCACAGAAAACCTAAATCTGGATGGCTGGACCCAGTTTTTACCCGTCATCCTCCCTAAAGCGATTCCGGTGTGCTAAATACTGGGCCCTCTCGCTCGGTATTTTGCAGAGAGTCGCAGCTATAACTGACCCTGCACGGTTGATAAGAAGGGAAGCCTATCAATCCGCAGCTACACTTCCGCTTCACAATCGTATGAAATAAATGATTTATTTAGTAAATCATAAGCCACACCATGTCGAAGGTGTTAATTTTCCGCGAGCCGTATCCTCTATGCAGTTTAATTAATTTACTAAAAAAATTAGAACAGTCATTGGTCGATGTGACGGGCTCCGTGGCCGCCCCCCAACATCTGAAACTTCCTTCTTGTGGACTTTTTCTAGCTATCCTACTGTCTTTCAGTTCTTTGGATGCATCGACGATATGATGAGACGGCTGATCAACACTACAAGAGTTACGAACTTGGTAGTGAATAAAAAACATTTCTAGAAATTAGAGGTATGTTTTCGGGATTCCTACCGAGTTGACGAGCCAGTTTTAGTCCATAACATTTCGGGGCTTTACCAACCAATCTTCTTTAGACGCTGGAAACCCGGAAACATACTGCCAGTAAGTCACGTCGAAATAATGTCGGGTGATCATTACATATTCAGTGTTAACTATTGCACATTGCAAATCAAAAGACAACGATAGTGTGTTGACGAAAAACAAATGTTGGAAATGTGATGTGTATTTGATGTTCTCTTTCACTGGTCGGTTGAGCCTTTCATACACATGTCACAGCGTTTTACTGCACTGCTAGTCCGCAGCTCGTGGTCGTGCGGTAGCGTTCTCGCTTCCCACGCCCGGGTTCCCGGGTTCGATTCCCGGCGGGGTCAGGGATTTTCTCTGCCTCGTGATGACTGGGTGTTGTGTGCAGTCCTTAGGTTAGTTAGGTTTAAGCAGTTCTAAGTTCTAGGGGACTGATGATCATAGATGTTAAGTCCCATAGTGCTCAGAGCCAGACAGACACTGCACTGCTACACCAAATAATAAATGTAATACCTACGGCAGTTAGTAACGCGGCTGTCAGGTTTTAATATGTAAATACCTTTCATAGTACAAATTATTGACCGTAGGCTTATCAAAATGCCGGCCACGGTGGCCGAGCGGTTCTAGGCGCTTTAGTCCGGAACCGCGCTGCTGCTATGGTCGCAGGTATCCTGCCTAGGGCATGGATGTGTGTGATGTCCTTAGGTTAGTTGGGTTTAGGTAGTTCTAAGTCTAGGGGATTGATGACCTCAGATGTTAAATCCTATAGCGCTTACCGCCATTTGAACCATTTTGAGCTTATGAGAAACGCAACGTCGTGTTACAACAAAAAATTCAACCAGAAGTAATGCGAGCACTCTACCTTCATGTGTTCTTTTCAAGTGAAATAGTGCAGCGAGGGTTGATCAATGATCTATAATAAGCAGTATCAGCGTTACAGTTACGTAGCAGATAATTTGACATACTCACAGGAAAACATTCACACACACTGTTATGCACACTACGTTATTATTAAGCGGGCACAAATATAGCAGTATAAATTATTTAAACAACATAATCTCGAAAATATGATGCACCTAGCACAACACTGTGAAAATAAATAATGCTGCCAAACTGTTTTAGGATGCGATAATATAGCCTTTTTAAATAAATTTTACCAGTTAGCATTATTAACCTTAAATTACGCTACTCGAAATGATAATTTCATCTCAGTTCAACAGTCAATTTTTTCCGTCACTGCTCTAATACTTCTGCCGTTGATCGAATTTTATCATGAAGGGTAAAGAAGCTATTAAACCTCTCAATTACGCAGTCATCACTCACGATAGTTCGTTTTAAAAATTAAAATGGTTCAATAAAAGTCGAACAATACACTTTAGGTCTCTCTTGGATTCCCTTCATGTTAATTTCTCAAATCTGTTGTCGTTTACGGCATACATTCCACTTCTAAATTTACTGTGGTGTTTCTGACAATCTGGGAGGAGACTGAGCAGTGAAACGTGTTACTTTCACACATAAACAAGAACGATCTGTCACATTACTACACTTTAAAACACAGTTTATATGTAATTCATGTCACACAGTCTCATACGAAACCTACATCTGCTTTCTTTTATATACTGCATATGATAAGATACTGTCATCCCCCTTCCCTTCTGTGTGAAAGAATGAATGAGCAAATGTATTTCTAGATGCATGCTTGATGGTAGCAGACAAGCCTGTCTGCTAGAGGACAGTAGGACCAACGTCGGAACAGGTAGCTACGCTTTCTAGAAGCAAAGAGGTTTCTATTCTTAGTATGGACCTGTCCGTCCCTTGTCATGTTGGTATAGGAAGCTGCGTCTCTGGTCACATCCGCTTGAATTTGGGAGGCACCCCTCAGGAGGGACCCACTGCAGTCCATCCGCGGCGAGCGTCTGAAGTGGTAAAATCTCTGGCTAAGCGTGTGTCTGCAAAGTCCGTAGGACAATTGGTTTCTTATGTTCAGCCTAACTTAAAATTTAATCACCTATATTTCAGGTTTAGCTGTATAATATCTAATGTTATCTTAAATTGCTATGCAGTGTATTTCGAGTGTGAAGTTCAGAATATCTTCCTGTAGTTGCTTTGTCACTACTTTGTGAATAAAGTGGAACCATGTGTTGATCAGTAACTCTAGCTAAGATCATTAATCTTAAATGTGAATGTGCGTGAGATTATAACGTCTCGTCTTGACAATATTTTTCAATATAGCAACTTTTCTTTACGTTCAACCCATGTGGGGTGCACTTTGTGAGACCAGTACCACGTGCTTATACAATTTTTTGACCCATCAGGTTAACAGTAAGTCGATAGTAACCATTTCGAGGTTTTTCTTTTGTAAATTGGTTTTCGATGAAATTTATTTTAATTATCAAAATTATTGTGGAGTTACACTCTTTGTGTAAAGCAAGTTCACCACGTGAAGCATGTGGTGTAATCATCAAAGTAGCCCTCACCTATTCTTTTCGGGAAAATTTCACAGAGAGTTGGTATGAATTTAGTATACCATGAATTTAGTAATTACATGACGGACGGGATTGCGCTACAAACGTAACTTCTTTGGGTGAAAATTGAATCGGTTGGTTGTGGTTACTTTCCTCTTGCATATGTTTCAATGTTCCTCGTGTGTTATTTTATGAATGCAGTGTTGTATGCAGTCTCTCAATCTTGGCTCCATATTTGTTGTGTTCTGTAAGATTAGAAACTCACATTTTCACAATCCTAAATAAGGCACCAGTTTAGTTATGAATCAAGTTTAATACGCTGAAATTTCAATGATCAATGTTAAAATAAATTTCCAAATATAAACTGATTTATTTCTTTTTATTTAAATTCTCTTTATATATATATATATATATATATATATATATATATATATATATATATATCACAGGTTGTCGTATGACTATTAAAAGATTATAATAAATGTCAGTCTGGTTGGGAATTTGGTAAGCTAGATTGGATACCTGGTGAAACAGTTGCTCAGTAATGCAAGGTTACCTTCCCCAGACAGCTCACAGCTTTTAACCCACTTTTATGGTCTTGAATGTCAGCACCGCAATCAGAACACATTAATGCAACAACATTACACGTGGCGACCTTGTTATGTTATTCCGCTAGACTCTGGAATCTCTTAAACGTTTTTCCCCTGCAGCGCTCAAACAACTTCTGCGTTGTTTCTGAGCAGACTTTCAAATGATTCACGGCGTTGTTGAGCGGCGTTGTGTTGTTTGTCTTGTTCTTTTGTTTTCTATATTTGTGTGTTTTATATGTGTGTGTGTTTTTTTTTTCTCGTTTGTAAATTTGCACTTCTTCGATCAAAGACAAAAATTTGTTTTGCGTGTGAAAAAGTGCGTACTACGTTGGGTACCTTTCGTGTAACTGTCGTAGTTTTGGGGGGAAACATTTATTGTGATTAGTGTGTTGCGTACCGGGTATAAATTGAACTAATGCAGACTCGTAACCAAGCTAAAAGTAGGCGGTCCAACAACTTAAGCAACATGGACCAAGGGGATAATTTGATTTCGAATATTAACGCGTCGGACGGTTCCGAAAATGCAATGGGGAATACTTCAGACGAAAAGCAAAACAGGACGAATGGGCTCACAGCAGAGCCAGATATTAATTTGCCTCCTACTAACCAAATTGATTTGGCAGAACTCATGAAAGCCTTATTGCAACAAAATAAAGAAAACGCAGAGAGATCAGAAAAATCGTTCAGAGAACAAAAAGAATCATCTGAAAAATCGATCCCAGAGCTAGGCGAACAACTGATGCAGGAATCTGAAAAATCGATCCGAGAGCTAGACGAACTAATGACAGAGAAATCTGAAAAATAGATCCGCGAGCTAGGCGAACAAATAGACGAAAAACTAATCCAGCAGACAAAAAAAATAAACAAGTCGATGCAGAGAATGTCCGATGATATCTCACAAAGAACAAACAATCTGGCAAGTGAAATAAAAAGTGATATTATGAATGAATTAGGTCGTACATTTGAACAAATCAATGACCGTCTGCAAGCCTTAGAACAGGGCAAGCGGAGTCGCGATACAGAATCGAAAGAGAGCGAAGAACAGCTACTTAGGAATTTCCAAGCGCTGAGAGAAGAATGCCAAAGGGAACAGCAGCAGGTACTCTCGAGGGTCCAGGAGGCGGAAACGCATTGTCCTGCGTCCGTTAGCAACACAGTAGCGGACAACAGTCAAGTGATTCACGCACCCGAACAGCAAGTAGAACAGTTGAAGCAGACTGGGGCGGAGGACAACAGACAAATACATGATAAGACTGCGGCATTATCAGACATCATAGGCACGATGAAGGTGATGGAGAGCGATAACAATACTATACCGGTAGCGGTCGTAGAGACCAAAGAAGTCCATTCGCTTCTTGGATTTCAGAAGGGACAGTTCGAAATGAACAGGCGGCACAAAGCTGTAACAGGCGAATTACAAGAATGCGTGGCACATCTGGAAAGCCGGATTGGGTGTGATTCGGAACTCGCCAATAGCACTAAAAATAGCCGTACGCACAGTGCAGAGAGGGACTCCGGCCACGAGGAAGATTTTGACGACAGGGAAGAATGTATTTTGAGGGGCAGACATGAGAAAAATAGAAACATTGAAGGGCCTCGCCGGGAGTAAATGCGGGGATTTGATTTCAAACATTTCCTTACAGTGAGAAAGTTTGAGATATTTCGAAATTCGCAAAAAGGAATACATCCACGAGCCTGGCTCAAGCAATTTGAATTCTGTCTTCCCCCCGATTGGGCCGATTCACATAAGGTAGAATATATGTGTGGCTATTTGGAAGGCGAACTGGCGATTTGCATGAGGTCAGCAGCGCGTCACTGCAACTCCACTTGGGAGTTTCGAGAAGCCTTTCTGTCCGCCTATTGGTCGGAAGCGGCACAAGATAGTGTCAAGCATGGCATAATTATGCTGCCAAATTTGAACCAGTCTGGTTTCGGCAGCCCAGCACGCCTATTCGACCACATGCTGCAGGCAAATCAATTTCTATATGATCCATACGGACCTGCGGGAACTAATTAGGATGTGCATCACCAAATTGCCTATGCACTTGCGCCCCGTCATTCTTGTGGGACGATGCAAAGAGGACGTGGAAACGTTTAAGGCACTTCTCCAAGAGTTGGAATACAATACAGGAGAATGCCCGCCTAATCAGGCACAAAGCTATTACGGGGCACAGCAGTGTGAGCGCAGTCGTGGCCGTAGTACTAATCAACGGCGTGACTGGTCGTCGCGACGCGAACAGAACAATAATGGGGACCGGATGTATATAAACTGGGGTAACAGTCGCGAACACAGGTGGAAGAACGGAAATGATCGAGGACTGGGACAAGATCGTGAACGCAACAGGTACGGCAACCAGAATCGATACTACGACGAACGTGGTGGGAATAGGATTGTAGGCGGAGCACCACATGACGTTGAAATTCGGCCAGCTAACCCTAGACATAATCCAGCAAATGGAAATGAACAAAACCGGCAATGACAAACGATCAGCACAGAAGGCGCCCAATCGGAACAAATGAGTGACGTGGCAAATGAGTACATAGGGTGTATAGAGAGGAGAATGAATTGATTGGTTAACATTTGTGAGATATGCATTTTGAATAATATGTTGGTAAAAATAATGATAAAGATGTTTCTATGTGATTGATGAAAGTGATGTTTTTAGTTTTGTTTTCTTTCCTTGTGCAATTAGGATTTAGGTTGGTTCAAATGTGAAGATAAAAGGTTTTTCGTGAACAAGTGAAATGCTGTTTATGGGTTTCCTGTATAAATTGAAAAGAGTCGCTCCTGAGAGAAGCAAGATCTGTGTTGAATTAATGCAAAACTCAGGGGAATATCCGATCTGTGAGGTATTATGGGTCTGGCAAACCCAGGACCCCAGCTGTTAGTAGCCTTGTTTCCAATTTTCTGCTTTCAGTGCTACTATCTATCTATTACTATTCTATATCTGCCAGTATAAATGAGGGTCTCTTACTATAGTATGCGTGCTGCATGAATATTTTAAGATAGGAGAACTCTGGAAAGGAATGAGTAAGTTTGGAATCTTGAAAACAGGATGCGATAATACGATTGTTTAACCAATGGCTTCCCAATATGCGCTAATATGTTAATATTGATGATATATCCTTTTTGTTCTTTATAGCTGAGTACGTAAAGTGCTGTCTGTGGATTTCGTAAGTAGATTGATTCCCTTCAAGGTGAAGGAAGAGTTGGGGTTTGTGTAATTTACGTGGCCCTGAAATGGTATTATGGCAGTCAAATGTCGAGCAGTTTTCCAGCAAATGGAGAATGGTACAGAAATATGGATCCTTTTTGTAGTCTTGATTTATGTTGAACCAGAGCCTGAAAAATTACTCTGCGTTAATACTTGTCCGAGAAAAGTGCCGTTTATGTGTTTTGCTGGTGCTGTGAGCATTACAGCTTACTGTTTTCGCTGGTGCAGGATGCACTGCAGCCTCTATGAGTTGTACTGAGGAAATTTCCCTCTTGACGGCAGAGGAAGATTAAATAATTTTGACTAAGGGGCCGAAGGAAAGCTTGGTTTAATGTAATAAGGATGAAGCAAAACATTTGTCGTTTAAACTACAGGAGGATTCGGATCTTTTGTGTCAGTTGTAAGTTCAATAGGATGTTAAGATGAAACTGTTTTACAGAATAGAGGAGACCACTATTTTGCCATTCATCAGAAATGAATCCAGAATAACCACCACAGGCGAAATAACTGATTTGGAAGCGAAACGTAACTTAAAGAAGGAACGAAATTGCAGCAAAATGGGTAAGAAAATGTAGTATAACCTGTATGATGAAAATATTTTTACCCTTCTCAGAGTCATCTATGTTATTAATTCTTATGATAACGTAATTTTAGATGAAATTGTCTTACTGTTTTATGGATAAACATATGAGTATGATAAATGTATAATTGCGAGTCTCTTATCAGGTGTGTTAATTAGTATAAATGTTTTGGCGTGTAAATAACCATTGTTTATTTTACTATGTATGTTTAAGGAAAGCTTCTCCATATTTATCATGTGACAAGACATATGCCACGAGCGTCAGGAAGAGGACGAATTAGAACAATGTTGTAGTGGTATAAACACTGTGTTGGTGTAGCATTGAAGTAGCTTGTTGGATTAACTAGTAGTGGATTGAAGTAAAATTTTGTTTAATTCGTGTTTATGGGTAGTCAGTTTGTAGAATAGACAACAGGTGTGCATGTGTTTGTGTAAATGACATGTGAACCTTATGCTGTCCTGACCTATACTTCCACAAGGCATAATCCTATTGATTTTAGTGAATTAATAAGTAGCATTTGATTTCTTAAAACGCAAGTGAACCACATTAGTGATGTGGATTTAGATATTATATTGTCAGTTCATTTAATTTTTATTTTTATACTGTCAAGTCATTTCACTATTATTCTTTATAATGTCAAGTCATTTCACTTTTATTTTCATATTGTCGATTCATGTGACTTTTTTATTTAAAAAAATTAAGTTTCACTTTTGTTCTTAAAAATTATGGTATTATGTATGACATTTTGTAATCACATAACTATGATGAACAATTTCTGTGAATGCAGTTGAGAACGTAAAAACGAACCGGCTGAACTCTTACGAGAAAGCGGGAGCAGCGAGGAGGAGGACTAGTTGTAAACAGGCGGGTTTCCCAGCAGGACACACTGTCAACCGGGCCACTTCGGGAGCGCGGTCGACAACAAATGAAGGGTACACTTTCCCTTGCACCTGGAGCTAATGGCCGGCCGCACCAGTGCGGCCCTTCATGGAGGTGATGACCAGAGATGGCCGAGCAGTCCACCGCGCGGAAATCCATTTGCTGGCAACGCACAACACGCACACGACCGTGACGAGACGGCCGCGGTGAAACGACCGAAGACAGGAGATAAAGGGGCGTGGAGCCTTTTGACAGGTACTGTCCAGAGAAACTTGCAGACGTCAACGACGACTATCAACATTTCTTTGCGAAAGCCCATTGTTAAGCGACAGTAAATCGTGGTTTGGTGTTCTCTGGTTGCTAAGGGTGGCACAAAGAAGAGCCACTAAGTGTCATCCTTGCCCAGGAATATAAAACCGGAGAGCCAATTGAGGATAACTCAAGAATGTAACAACACAAGGGGCGTGGAGTCTTTTGAGTCATACTGTCCAGAGAAATTGGCAGACTTCAACGACGCCTATCAACATATCCTGACACATGCCCACTGTCAAGCGACAGTAAATCATGGTTCGATGTTCTCTGGTCGCTAAGGGTGGCACAAAGAAGAGCCATTAGGTGTCATACTCGCCCAGGAATACCAAACCGGCGAGCCAATTGAGGACAACTGAAGAATGTAACAACACAAGAGGCGTGGAGTCTTTTGACTCATACCGTCCAGAGAAACTGGCAGACTTCAACGCCGCCTATCAACATTTCCTGGCGGATGCCCACTGTCAAGCGACAGTAAATCATAGTTCGATGTTCTCTGGTCGCTAAGGGTGGCACAAAGAAGAGCCTTTAGGTTGGTTGGTTGGTTTGGTGGTTTGGGGAAGGAGACCAGACAGTGTGGTCATCGGTCTCATCGGATTAGGGAAGGATGGGGAAGGAAGTCGGCCGTGCCCTTTCAGAGGAACCATCCCGGCATTTGCCTGGAGTGATTTAGGGAAATCACGAGCCATTAGGTGTCATACTCGTCCAGGAATATGAAACCGGTGAGCCAATTGAGGACAAGTCAAGAATGTAACAACACAAGGGGCTTGGAGTCTTTTGACTCATACTGTCCAGAGAAACTGGCAGACTTCAACGACGCCTATCAACATTTCCTGGCGGATGCCCACTGTCAAGTGACAGTAAATCATAGTTCGGTGTTCTCTGGTAGCTAAGGGTGGCACAAAGAAGAGCCATTAAGTGTCATCCTTGCCCAGGAATATCAACCTGGAACCAAATCCAGATGTACGTGACACGGGCCACGAAGAGAAACTTCATGAGAGGGGAGAGACAGCGGGATTCCACACAACAGATGGACAGAAATCCCTATTGACAGCTGCGGCGATGAACCCCCCCCCCCCACTCTTATATTGTGCCTCGGAACAGTGGAACTACTGAGTGTGCCAGTGAACAGTGATTATGCGGTTCTTAGTCCAATGCATATACGTGTGATACTATCAGAGAAAGTTTGAGTCGTGTTTTGCAGGGGTTCGATTTATTGGTGTTTATTAGACTGACTCTTGTATTTTGCAGGTATTCTATTTATTGTTTTTTTTTACACTTTGACTCTTGTATTTTGCAGGTGTTTTATTTATTGGTGTTTTTTTAGATGTTGACTATTGCACTTTCAGAGCTGTTTTATTGATCAATGTTTATTCTTGTGTAATGTGTTAGATTTATGATATTTTGTTTCGTAAATTCATTCCTGTGGCATTGCTTCGTTTATCAGTCAGACAGCTATTCATTCTCATTGGACTGTGATCGATTAGCCTTTTCATGGGGCATAATTATAGTGAGGAACCCCATAAGGGTAACAATCACATAATTAATTGTAGTTTCAGTGGTCATTGTTTGCTAACTAACTGAAATATAGTAGAATGAATTAATTAGTGCCACAAAATTATTTTAATTCTACAAATTATTAGTTTTATAAGATATAAATTTTTTTGCGATAACCACTTTGTAAAACATGTTTCTCTCTCTTATAATTTTTTTTTTTTTTTTGCTTTTGCGGATTGTGCATTGTAATGTTCTGCTTTATAATACCGATGTTTTTTTCATTTTTTTAAATTTCTGTGGCACCTTTGCTATTTTCATCAATTTTACTTGTTAATAAATAGCCATAAAATTTCCTGTGATCTGTTGGCTCTAACAATGAGCAAATACTGGTGAACTCCATAAGAGTAACAACCAGAAATTGTTTTCATATTTATGTCACAAGGACCATTGTTTTTACTTGCTGACCGAATTAGGTCTACAATATCTTTTAAATAGGTGTCACAGATTGTTTTTTTTCTCTGTGAAATTTGTAGATTCTAAAGATGTGTTGAAATTATTGTGTTTTAGCAAGTAGCTGGTGACCTTTTGCCTTTTCTTTACATTTTTGGTTTAACTTGGGTGTGAGAAGCCTGCTTGGGAATGTCCTAGCATGGCCAGAAAATTCCTTGCACAGTCTTTTACCGGAGCGTTGGCGTTATGAAGGGTCTCTGTTGGATTCCTTTCATGTTAATTTCTTAAATCTGTTGTCATTTATGGCTTAAATTCCTCTTCTAAATTTACTGTGGTGTTTCTGACTATCTGGGAGGAGATTGAGCAGTGAAACGTGTTACTTTTACACATAAACAAGAACGATCTGTCACACTACTACCCTTTAAAACACAGTTTATATGTAATTCATGTCACACAGTCTCATACGGGAACTACATCCACTTTCTTTTATAAACTGTATATGATAAGATACTGTCATCCCCCTTCCCTTCTGTGTGAGAGGATGAATGAGCAAATGTATTTCTAGATGGTAGCAGACAAGCCTGTCTGCTTGATAACAGTAGGACCAACGACGGAACAGGTAGCTACGCTTTCTAAAAGCAGAGAGGTTTCTATTCTCAGTATGGTCCTGTCCGTCCCTCGTCATGTTGGTATAGGAAGCTGCCTCTCTGGTCACTTCCGTTTGTATCTGTTAAGCACGCTCGGTAGGAGCCCAGGTCAGTCTGTCCACGGCGAGCGTCTGAAGTGGTAAAATCTCCGGCTAAGCACGTGTCTCCTAAGTCCGTAGGACGATGGATTTCTTAAGTTCAGCCTAACTGAAAATTTAATCACCTATATTTCAGGTTTAGCTGTAAAATATCTAATGTTGTCTTAAATTGGAATGCAGTGTAATTAGACTGTCAAGTTCAGAATATCTTCCGATAGTTGCAATGTCACTACTTTTTGAGTAAAGTGGAACCACGTGTTGATCAGTAACTCTAACTAAGATCATCAATCTTCAATGCAAATGTGCGTGAGGTTATAACGTCTTGTCTTGAAAGTATTTTTCAATATAGCAACTTTTCTTTATGTTCAACCCACGTGGGGTGTACTTTGTGAGCCCGCATCTCGTGGTCGTGCGGTACCGTTCTCGCTTCCCACGCCCGGGTTCCCGGGTTCGATTCCCGGCGGGGTCAGGGATTTTCTCTGCCTCGTGATGGCTGGGTGTTGTGTGCTGTCCTTAGGTTAGTTAGGTTTAATTAGTTCTAAGTTCTAGGGGACTGATGACCATAGATGTTAAGTCCCATAGTGCTCAGAGCCATGTGAACCATTTTGGACTTTGTTAGACCAGTACCATGTGCTTATACAATTGTTTGACCCATCAGGTTAACAGTAAGACGATAGTAACCAGTTCGAGGTTTTTTTTTGTAAATTGTTTTTCGATGTAATTTATTTTAATTATCAAAATTATTGTGGAGTTACACTCTTTGTGTAAAGCAAGTTCACCACGTGAAGCATGTGGTGTAATCATCAAAGTAGCCCTCAGCTATTCTTTTTGGGAAGATTTCACAGAGAGTTAGTATGAATTTAGTATATCATTGTGTGGTAATTACATGATGGACAGGATTGCGCTACGAACGCAACTTCTTTGGCTGAAAATTGAATCGGTTGGTTGTGGTTAATTTCCTCTTGCATAAGTTTCAACGTTCTTCGTGTGTTATTTTATGAATGCAGTGTTGTATGTAGTATCCCAATCTTGGCTCCCTATTAGATGTGTTCCGTAAGATTACAAACTCACATCTGCACAATCCTAAATAAGGCACCAGTTTAGTTATGAATCAAGTTTAATATGCTGAAATTTCAGTGATCAATGTTAAAATAAATTTCCAAATATAAACTGATTATTTCTTTTTGTTTAAATTCTCTTTTTATATATATATATATATATATATATATATATATATATATATATATATATATAGCACTGGTTGTTGCATGACGATTAAAAGATTATAATTAATGTTAGTCTGGTTGGGAATTTGGTAAGCTAGACTGGATACCTGGTGAAACAGCTGCTCTGTAATGCAAGGTTAACTTCCTCTGATAGCTCACAGCTTTTAACCCACTTTTATGGTCTTGAATATCATCACCGCATTCAGAACAAATTAATGCAACAACATTACAATGTGTCTTTGTAAAATACATTATTTGAAACCTTGGTTCCTTAAAAAGGAAACTCCTAAAATATGTTTAAGTAATAATTTGTGAAAGTACTCTGTCTTTCTTTCATCAGAACGATGGATGAGACAGAAAATGCTAAACAAATTGCACACATGTTTACAAAAATTACTTGTCATACTGAGGCGTAGCGCCGTATAACGATCCTGCCTTGGAGGCGGTTAAGTGGGAGATGTGTCTCATAGCTGGATAGTGGCAGATGGTGACATGAGACTGGAAGCGCAAGTAGTCGATGTATCAGCTGATGGAGGACAATATAGGATAGGGGGACTGTGATTTTAGTTTCGATTGTGCCCACTAGAGTGCACTAAAGTTATATAATGTTTTTCATAAACTTTTCTAGTATTTTCATAAAGAGTTATGATGTTTTATTTGTGTATGTAAAATGTTATAAATATGTTTTAGCAGTATGAATTATGCGTGAGTATGGTTTAAGGTTAATATGAAGATAATTGTTTAACGAATTATGTAGTGGGATTTAGTGTGGGAACATTTCGAAGAAGTATGATATGGACAAAGGGGATTTTTGTAGAATAGATTTGCAAAGTAAGTTTATGGTAAAGGGAAAGTTAATTCAAGTATAAATAACAGTAGTAAATAACTTTGTGCATAAACAAAACTTCAGCATATTAGATAATGATGTCGGAAAAAAGTGCAGTCGTTAGGTTTAATATTTTGCGATTGGTTATTGATGAAAAGCGCGGACTGACACGGGAGAATGTTGCTTTGCTATTGGCTGTTGAGTAAACTGACCAATGGTAAAGCAATATTCTCCGCGCGCCTTTCTCTGCTGGTAGAGAAGACTGAGGGTATTCTAGAGAAGAGTTGAAGGCTAGCCATGAACCAGATCGGACGTCTGTAGTAGTAGTTTCGATGTAAGCGATAAGTTGCCGGATCTAGCAGTGTTTCATACATCAAAAGTGTTGGAAAGTGACGGTATAATTATTCCGATGTGTGTGTAGAAATTTCGGAATTTTTAAGTGAATTTTGTGACGAGAAAAGACATATATTCCACGTGGCGTATTTAGCAGGTCGGTGGCTAAAAACTGACTGAATTTGGTACCGACAGACTTAATATTTGACGATCATTATCAATCAAAAACAATCAGTATTTTTGTAGCTATCACGTTTTCGGGAAATGCAACACCATAAACTTGCTAACGTGAGTGAAAGGGATTATGAGTAACTGTGTCCAAAGCTTGGCAGTGATACTTGTTCACCTAAGTTTCAGAATATATTAATTGAGGACAAAATTTCCAAACCTTCATTTGTGTAAAAACTTTCTCCCGATACGTAGATTAGTGACTTAAATTGCAGCCTGGTTCACGTCGAAGTACAGTAGGTTTCCCTCGGCTTTCCTACTGATGATCTGCCGGGACAATGTTCACAGGTAGGTGCAGTTCCGTTGTAAAGGGACGGAAAGAAACGCGCCGCCGCAATACGGATATTTGCACTGCACAATCACATTTCTTTGTGTTTACATGGAGATGGAGGCAACTTGTCGAACTAACTCGCAGTGGTGTGTCCAACTGTCTGTTACTCCAACGACTTTAATTGTTCTCCTTACAGAGCAACATCCGTGAGAATTCGCCCAGCTTCTATCGTCTACGAGAAACGTCGAGTGGTAATTTGTTGTCGCAGCTTCCGCCTGTGACGGTTATATCGTCCTCAGTATTGGCATTGTTAGGTAATTTTCTTGTGGCTACAGCTGGTTTTGGTCATGTGGATGCTCTGACACGAGAGCGACACTGATTGGCTCTCGTTTGTGCCACCCTCTGCAGCACACAGCACCGACCAGTATGTTGTGCCACGAAAGTCTAGGAGCGGCTACTCCTGAACTACGAGGTGACATTGTGGTGAGTAAGATGTCCTCGCGCAAGGATGGCGCTAAATGGGTCTTCTGCACGCCATCCTAGGCAGCAGAGGTCATCGGCTATTTTGCACCATCCCCATCTTTCCACAGCGCCTGTCATCCACTATTTGTGTGTACGCCACCGGACAGGCTGCATTGGTCCGGCTATGCGGATGGCGCGCGCGCGGACTGCATCTGGTTGATTCACCGGCCCGGTGTGCGGAAGGAGGGGAAGGTAGTGGTAACTGCCCCTCTTCCTCTATGCGCGCCGGGCCACCAGCTGGCCAGACTGGAAGTTCTCTGGCCCTGCTGTCTTCTGTTGCTGGGCTCCCACTGTCACTTTCCACGTCTGGATGCTACACCCAAACAATTCTGCACTGACAAAAATTTGGGCAAACAGTAAAATGTTTATACAATAACTCCCGTCTCGAAACTCCATCATTTCACATTGTTCCTTACCAACATCATTAAAATATGAAACTTGAGTGGTCCAGTAGGATTTCATATAGTAACATTTATCAAGTAACTACTCCAATAAAGTCTTGATCCCTGATTGTCAATTTCGTCGGAAATACAAATATAATGATATAGGATTCTAATGTACTAGAAGTTTAATGTTTACTTGCACGAAGCACAAAAAAATCTTATAACAAGTCTAAAATTTATCACGTTAAAACTTTTTTTTGTTGTTAACCAATTATTCAGTGCTCCCAGTAAAGAAATTTTGTCAAGTGTGTAATGCACTGATTTGCTTAAACACGAGTACCTCATCAGAGATAAGGTGAATTATACAATGTGAATCACACATGAGCTTGTGCTCACACATCAATTGAGTCTTACTCCACGATCTCAGTAAATATACAGGACTGACTGCGGACCTTTGGCACAGAGCCAAGTGGAGGGTCTGAATCAGAGGCTGAGACGGTTCTGCGACCGTGTGGGCTGCAGATTCCTCGACTTTCGCCACAGGGTGGTGGGGTTTGGGATTCCGCTGGATAGGTCAGGAGTCCACTACACGCAGCAAACGGCTACACGGGTAGCAGGGGTTGTGTGGCGTGGACTGGGCGGTTTTTTAGGTTAGATGGCCTCGGGCAAGTTCAAAAAGGGCAACAGCCTCAAAGGGTGTGGGGCAGTCAGGACATGCGGGGACCAAGCAGCAATCGGTATTGTAATTGTAAACTGTCGAATCTGCATTGGTAAAGTACCGGAACTTCAAGCGCTGATAGAAAGCACCGAAGCTGAAATCGTTCTAGGTACAGAAAGGTGGCTGAAGCCAGAGATAAATTCTGCCGAAATTTTTACAAAGGCACAGACGGTGTTTAGAAAGGATAGATTGCATGCAACCGGTGGTGGCGTGTTTGTCGCTGTAAGTAGTAGTTTATCCTGTAGTGAGGTAGAAGTGGAGAGTTCCTGTGAATTATTATGGGTGGAGGTTACACTCAACAACCGAGCTAGGTTAATAATTGGCTCCTTTTACCGACCTCCCGACTCAGCAGCATTAGTGGCAGAACAACTGAGAGAAAATTTGGAATACATTTCACATAAATTTTCTCAGCATGTTATAGTCTTAGGTGGAGATTTCAATTTACCAGATATAGACTGGGACACTCAGATGTTTAGGACAGGTGGTAGGGACAGAGCATTGAGTGACATTATACTGAGTGCACTATCCGAAAATTACCTCGAGCAATTAAACAGAGAACCGACTCGTGGAGATAACATCTTGGACCTACTGATGACAAACAGACCCGAACTTTTCGACTCTGTAAGTGTAGAAGAGGGAATCAGTGATCATAAAGCCGTTGCAGCATCCCTGAATATGGAAGTTAATAGAAATATAAAAAAAAGGGAGAAAGGTTTATCTGTTTAGCAAGAGTAATAGAAGGCAGATTTCAGACTACCTAACAGATCAAAACGAAAATTTCTGTTCCGACACTGACAATGTTGAGTGTTTATGGAAAAAGTTCAAGGCAATCGTAAAATGCGTTTTAGACAGGTACGTGCCGAGTAAAACTGTGAGGGATGGGAAAAACCCACCGTGATTCAACATCAAAATTAGGAAACTACTGCGAAAGCAAAGAGAGCTTCATTCCAAGTTTATGGCTGGCATCGAAATAAGTGTCCAAGGAATAGAAAAGCAACTGGAATCACTCAGCAGAGGAAAGTCCACTGGACCTGACGGGATACCAATTCGATTCTACACAGAGTACGCAAAAGAACTAGCCCCCTTTCTAACAGCCGTGTACCGCAAGTCTCTAGAGGAACGGAAGGTTCCAAATGATTGGAAAAGAGCACAGGTAGTCCCAGTCTTCAAGAAGGGTCGTCGAGCAGATGCGCAAAACTATAGACCTATATCTCTGACGTCGATCTGTTGTAGAATTTTAGAACATGTTTTTTGCTCGCGTATCATGTCGTTTTTGGAAACACAGAATTTGCTCTGTAGGAATCAACATGGATTCCGGAAACAGCGATCGTGTGAGACCCAACTCGCTTTATTTGTTCATGAGACCCAGAAAATATTAGATACAGGCTCCCAGGTAGATGCTATTTTCCTTGCCTTCCGGAAGGCGTTCGATACAGTTCTTCATTGTCGCCTGATAAACAAATTAAGAGCCTACGGAATATCAGACCAGCTGTGTGGCTGGATTGAAGAGTTTTTAGGAAACAGAACACAGCATTTTGTTATCAATCGAGAGACGCCTACAGACGTTAAGGTAACCTCTGACGTGCCACAGGGGAGTGATATGGGACCACTGCTTTTCACAATATATAAATGACCTAGTAGATAGTGTCGGAAGTTCCATGCGGTTTTTCGCGGATGATGCTGTAGTATACAGAGAAGTTGCAGCATTAGAAAATTGTAGCGAAATTCAGGAAGATCTGCAGCGGATAGGCACTTGGTGCAGGGAGTGGCAACTGACCCTTAACGTAGATAAATGTAATGTATTGCGAATACATAGAAAGAAGGATCCTTTATTGTATGATTATATGATAGTGGAACAAACACTGGTAGCAGTTACTTCTGTAAAATATCTGGGAGTATACGTGCGGAACGATTTGAAGTGGAATGATCACATAAAATTAATTGTTTGTAAGGCGGGTACCAGGTTGAGATTCATTGGGAGAGTCATTAGAAAATGTAGTCCATCAACAAAGGAGGTGGCTTACAAAACACTCGTTCGACCTATACTTGAGAATTGCTCATCAGTGTGGGATCCGTACCAGATCGGGTTGACGGAGGAGATAGAGAAGATCCAAAGAAGAGCGGCGCGTTTCGTCACAGGGTTATTTGGTAACCGTGATAGCGTTACGGAGATGTTTAGCAAACTCAAGTGGCAGAGTCTGCAAGAGAGGCGCTCTGCATCGCGGTGTAGCTTGCTGTCCAGGTTTCGAGAGGGTGCGTTTCTGGATGAGGTATCGAATATATTGCTTCCCCCTACTTATACCTCCCGAGGAGATCACGAATGTAAAATTAGAGAGATTAGAGCGCGCACGGAGGATTTCAGACAGTCGTTCTTCCCACGAACCATACGCGACTGAAACAGAAAAGGGAGGTAATGACAGTGGCACGTAAAGTGCCCTCCGCCACACACCGTTGGGTGGCTTGCGGAGTATAAATGGAGATGTAGATGTAGATTCACAAACAAAACAACAATCTAAAAGAGAAATATTTGAGCTCTGTCAATATGGTTGTGATCACCTTTTTTGAAGAGGTGTAGACAACACAAGGAAATTGATTAGTGATATTCCAGCATCTACTACCTACTTTTAACTACTATCCAAGTCACTTTTAACTACTATCTTCATCAAAGCACAATCAAAGTCTACTTGTAATTACACAGAACACTTCTACTAATCTACTACATTTGCGCTACATGCAAGATTCTGAATACCACCACTATCCAGGCTCGTGGTGTGCCCTTTCCCTATGGGCATGGTGACACTGGTTCCTGGTATCGAGTGACATTGTTGATTTGCGCTTCTTTAAACATAAATCTAAGTGCTACACTATTTCACTGGTAAATCTTACATTAAAAACTTCCTGTTCAAAAAAAGAAAGATTGTTATTACCACATGTCATTATTTTAACTCATTTATATATTCTCTAAAGCTACTACGTTCATTTACTCATTTGCAATAAACTGTTGTTTGGCATACTAATAAAACAAAACAAGTTTAAATTTGTAACTCTCTGTCACCATGGTTAGCAGTCTCCTGTCCCCTCTTCTCATTACTTGCCGTATCACTTGCTGCCTCGACAGTCTGCTAGTAGAAAAGCTACCTTTAACATAAGTTTTAGATAGAAACAACAATTACATATACAGTTACATTTTTATATACAGCACTTCTTCATTACCTCAAAATGATTTGAAACTCTCTATTGCACCTGGTGTTTCAACAAATACACTTGCGTGGTTTGATATAATCCGACGCAAAGCTTCACAGTCCCTATCCGCATTTTCGGAACAGGAGATCCTTTCGTTCAGATTATTGCCAAAACTAACATCCTGACACGGCTCAGAGAACATCGAAACCGGTGCATCCACCAGGGTAACGTTGAACTCGAGTTCGGATTGCGATTCGGTACAAACGGAAAATATCAGGCAGCTCGTTTCACTCTCATTGCGCAGCACGCGCTCATCAAAATTTAAACTGACGGGGTTACCATGAACCTCCGCCGTCATAAATCCACCACTAACATTAATTCTGACATCACGTGCACACAAAAAATCGGTCCCTATGCGAGGGTACTTTCGCGCTCTCGTCAATACGGTACCAGAACGTTTAAGTTCTACCACTGTAAAGACGGAAGATCCGCGATTCGGAATGTCAGAACTGTGTAGCAAGTAGCAGCAGGAACACCACCACAAAATCACGCAACACTAACACACCAAACCATCGACTCTCGGAGAGAGATTTTAACCGTGTTCAACGCAATGGTAAAGTATCGAACTATTTTTCTCCGAATCATAGAGTTTGTGGGAAAAGCAGTGAGAATAATTACGTTTGGAAACCTTTTATCAGACAAAGCCTGCTATAACAATAAACTGTTTCGCTTAATAAAACGGCCGCCAGCCCAAATCGGGCACAGTGTCTACACAAAAAGATGAAGTCACACTTCCTACGTAATTTAAACACAACCACTTAATTTCCATTTACTACGGTCACTTGGCAGTAAGTACTATTAATCCGACTTCCTGTTACTTATCGAATTTATCACTACACTTCAGTAATTATTTAAAAGAAGACACACATATGTTTCAGCAAGGATGCAAAAAAATATTTAACTTATATGTATAATTCACATGACCAGAACTATTATTTAGCACGACTAAATTTCAGTTCTTTAGGACTGTTATTTGTTAACATTTTACTAACACCAATATTTGTCTGGCTTCCTTTGACATGGAGAAACAACACGAACAATAACTGTTAAGATTGTTACAGTTAAACAATTATGGTACTTTACTTTCAGAAATGCTACTAATCCTCATGGTCACGCAAGGCGGTGGCCCTTAAACTGATACGTGCAAACTTTAGTATTTAATAATGATTTTCAGAATTTACTAGCAAAACAGTACCATTGCCAGTAATTTACTATTATTCAGGCTTCAATAAACATCAGGATACTCGGAATAAATTCGTTTAGGTAAGGATCCTACTGAGGTAAATGACATAGGAACATCACGGTTAAACACAAAGGTACATTTAACACTTATATTCTACTGATTGCTGATGGATGGTTCATACTGTGATACACTTCTAAATGAAGTACTTTGCCTGTTACTGATGTCGAAGGTGGAGTGAGACGGTGCTGCGTAGTAACATTGCGCAGGTACGGCTCTTGATGTACATAGCTCTGTCTTCCTCTTGGTGGCGACGATAAAATTGCAAATTTCTGAGCTATTAATTTATTGCCGTACTGCGCCAATCACGTAGAACACGTCCGAGGCCAAAACCCAGTCTTGCAGGTAAATTCGCGGCGTCTAGTGCTTGACCTACGTAATGCGTGTTCCCCACTTGCAGGGCAGCTACCGACTGTATGCTACTCGCGCGCCAATTCTCACTCGCGCACCACAGCACCTTTTCCATTCCACCACTACAGAGCGGAGTTCCGTTCTGCCTATGATCCCTACACCTTTTCAATTTACACTTCTGCTTACAGAAAGCCTATGTATGAATCATCTACAATTGCATGACAACATAACATACAAGATTGACCTAATTAATTACAGTTGTGCTTGAAATATTACATAATTATTTACAAAATATATTTTAATACATTTATTCCACGTACGTCAAAGAGGTTATTTTAAACAGATAAACTACACTTAACAAAAGCTTACTCTTGTTATGGTATTTGCTTAATTTTTCAAAATTATTATGGAACAAAAAAAATTTTTTTTAAATATACAGATTAATGGCAGTATTATATTTACAATAGCATTACACCCAGAATGACCGCCACCCGCATGAGCGGTACAATATAAAGATTCAATTCAAACTCGTAACCTTCGTGTGAAGTTAATCCGAGCTCGTCGTTTGATTTCCACGCTTTTCCCGTGAATCGCTCCCCTTACTCTTGTCCCTCGCACCGGAAGAATAGACCAATTTCCCCTCTCCTCGCACTGCGTGAATGTGTCTTCGTCAATAATTGAATATGGACTCCCTGTGTCCAGAATGCATCTTAATTTCAATTCACCAATTCAAATCGTTACAACGGGCGTAATTACCGCCAATTCTCTGCCTGGAGCCTCCCGTAATAAATCGTCCAGTATGTCTTCGTTCCCCAAGTACAAAATACTTGTGTCCGTGCTATTTGCAGTTTCGCTCCGTTCCACGCCAGGCTTGCGTCAAAGTTCTTGCCTCTCATTTTCAATTTGGTGATTGTGTGCGGGATTTGCTGGCCTAATTTGCACCCCTGGTGGTACTCGCGCACCCCTGTTCCTATTCGCATTGCGTTCTCTGCCTGGTTGATTTCTGGATTCTTGATCACGATTTCCACCGTTTCTGGGATTCGTAACGTGATTTCCTTATACTCGTTCATTACCAAATTGTCGGTTCCTATTGAACCCATTCTTCCAGTTATCCCCACGGTTTTGCAACCCGTTATTATTGTTTCTGCTACGTCGATCATCAATCCGTGGTCGGTTCCGTTCGCGCCCCAGTTCGTCTTTTGTACTTGTTCACTACAGGGTTCACCCGCATAATTAGATGTATACGCTTCCGAGTCGTCCTCAAGTTCCTGATGAATTCCTTTGAAAGCCTCCACATCATCTTTGCATCTTGCAGCAAGGACGATGTGGCGCATACGTGCAGGCAGTTTAGTTAACCAAACCCGGATCAGCTCTGCTGGTCCGAACAGTTCATACAGATACTGATTCGCCTATACCATATGATCAAAAAGCCGAGCTGTGCTTGTGAAACCTGAGTTTCTTAGGAAAGGTATCATGAATATTTTATGTTTTATCCTGTCCTGTCTGGCTTCTAACCAGTAGGCCGAAAGGAAAGCTGCCGTGAATTCGCGTACCGTGCCACAACTACGCGCCACGGTTCTCATTCTTGTGGCGGGTTCCCCTACTAGAAAATTGCACATAAATTCCCTTTTGTGTGAGCTGGGCCACGATGGAGGCAACACAAACACAAATTGGTGCGTCCAAGCAACGGGGTGGATCCCATCACTTGCGTTGCTAAACACATCGAACTTTCTCATCGAAAGAAAGAGTTTGAAATCCACATGCTCCCTTTCTTTTCGCGGAGAACGCCCGTGTAGATTCATTGCTCGCCCCCATGAGTTTCCTGCGTCCTCGTTTTCGCTTCTGTTCCACACGTCCTCGTGCTCGGAGTCTTTGTCCGCACTTTCGTGTGTTTATTACGTCCGGGGACCTTTCGACTACGTTCAACACGTGTTTCGAGGTCCCCTATACGTTCAACTAAATCACGGGTTATTCCTGCTTGCTGTTGGTTTATTAAATATTGTCCATGTTGGAACTTCAGCAAGCATCGCACCTCTTCTGTGTTTTCGCTAGCACCTGCCGCCGAACAGTTCCCTACCATTTTTGCAACCTTCGCTATCTCATTTCTTATATCCTCGGTTTCAGAAGCGTTTCCCTGTTTGCTTTTCTCCAACTCGTCTTGCAGAGCACTAATCGTGCTGCTATTGAGGTCCACTTGGGTCTTAATGGCCTCTGGCCACTGCGGTTCCACTACCTGCATCATAGACAATAGCTCCGCGCGGTCCCTTTCCACCTGAATTTCCAAAGCCTGGAATTTCTCCGTTATGATTAGCGCCTGCTGTTCGACCACGTTATTCAATCTTAGTTGTTAATTTTGCACATGCCCGATATGTTGCTCCACAACAGTGACCGTATTCCATATCTCTGCGGCTATTTCTTCACGTAATGTAGTCTGAAATTCCTTTACATTATTCACGACATTATTTTCAAGTTTCTCAAATCGTTTCTCATTCACCTCCAATCGATTTTGTGTCTGTTGATTAGCCTCTATCGTAGATATATGAATCTCGTCGATCTTGGCTAATTGCCCCATGATATTTTGTAAGAGCACCCCCATGTCTACTCCCATACTATTAAACTGGTTATTGGTTGGTTCATTACCTTCCTTCTCCATACTGGATTTATTCTGTTTGCTATTTAGATCCTCCATGTCTTGTAACTGGTGACAATATGGATCAACGCGACTTTTTACTGCTTCCATTTGTTCGACTGAGTTCAGCATCGTGTTTTCCATGTGTTCTACGGGCTCATCATTTGCATTCATCCTGTTGCTACTGTCGTCCTGATTATCCCGACTACTATTTTTTACACGGCTGCACATATCCATAGTTTTATAGTTCAAGAAAAAATCCACACAATACAAAAATAACACACCCGTCCCCTAATCAAGAGAGCACACGATTACGTGACTGAATAAGAACACAAATTGGACGTGGCCTGCACTTAATTTCGTCACACGCAAACAAATAACATATTAACACATCCCAAATTTAAAAAAAAATACATAAATACAATAAACAGCAAACAACGCCGTTTACAACGTCGGAAGAAATACTCTCTCTCAAGCAACACAGAAGTTGCTTGAGCGCTGTGAAAAAAATTTTGCATGAATTAATACACTGTTAAATCTAACTTAATCTCTCAGAAGTTCGCAAGTCTAGCGCATCCTAGGCCAGGGTCGGCCATGTGTAACGTATTACTATGTTTACGACGTTTCTTATAGAGCCATATACGTTATCTCGCATTTCTAGCTGCTTCTCTCACACAAATAATGATAAAAATTCAGAAATTCAGGGTTGCTACCAGCCCAAGCCCTTCCTAACCACTTGAAAAAAAACGGAGCTGGAAATTTATTAGTTCAATTACTTTAATAATTTAATTACAAGTATGCAAATTTTCTTTAAGTAGCCAGAAAAACAGCACTCCGTGTCGTGCATGAAGCAGCTTGATTAATTCGGGATTGGAAATCGGAGAAAGTGGGTAAGATCAACACCACAGAATTTATCTTTCACCTAGATTATTTATAGTATCGAAGTATTTGGCTGCACATCCTTACTACACATAACTAGTACCTGACTAGAAACATTTAAAGAACAATTACATGAGAATGTAACAGAGCACAATTTAACTACAGCAAGTAGAAACACAGAAAAAGGGGGTGGGAGACAATGATACTATAATCTCCTTTGCGTTCATACCATAAAAATATCTCAGTGAGATTCGCATTACGATTCTACGCATGCACTATTCTGGACAGAGGTTTAACCAATGCACGAGGCTGTGCGATAATTATTCAACATACTAACTGCGTCTGCTGCTTGCATACGGACGAACTAGAGCCTGTGGTGTATTCCGAATCAAACTGTTCTGCTGCTTTGTAGAAAGCGCACGAAAGAACAGTTATTCTTGCAGAAATTATAGATCATTAACCAAGCAAACTGTTAAATTAAAGCCTATTGCGGTGCCGTGGTGGACCAGAAGGGTCATTGATTACCAAACACGTGGCACAAAATCGACACACAAAGACAAAAGCAGCTTCCACACTTTTAACACAAGCACCCAAAAATCGCCTTTTTAAAGCAACATAATTAATACACATTTGGAATAATAACTCTCTTCACACGCTTCAGTTAAGCTGAAGTTCGTAAGTATTTCAACAGTTAAACATAATGAAGTCCTAACTCAACCTGCTTCCTATCACCTGAAACCCCCTTAAAAGCTGCGATCTGTACTCACCAAGCGTTCACCGAAGAGTGCCGCTTTTCCTTTCGAGATTATCTAGCTCCCCGTGCAGCGGAAGCTACCCTCCGTCACCAATCTCACACACAAAAACAACCTACGACACAGTTTTCGATTAAGATGCGTAAACATCTCTGTTCAGGTATTGGAAACCTAAGTTGGTCATCCTGTGCTCTCCTTCGAACGAGAAGCAACATCATCTCCCAGCAGACGATGACCAACCCAGCGTTTCCCACAAAACAAAACCGAAACCCCACATTAAAACACACATATAATATTCAAAAGGCCTTATTTGAGTGCGCAGTCTTTCTGGAAGAGTTCATGAATTGAGCTAAAATCAGGTAGTAAAGTGAATAAGTTGTACCGAATTCGACCAGCGTCTTATGAAACGACTTCACAGAGACATTTCAAAGTTAATATTTTTAATGCACTTCAAATGTATTACCAACTTATTTTATCAATAACTGATAAGAAACAGTGTCAATCGCACCAGAAATGTGAGTCTTCCCTAGCTATCACTTTTACACTTATCAATGTAAACGATATTCGCCACTCTCTGGAGTCATTAAAGAAGCTGGGTGTCATACACACTTCACCCACAGACTTCCTGGTGTGGGAAAGATTGAACAGAGTTTCCAAAAGCTATCTAACTACAACAAGCGAATATCAAGCTAACAAAACAATTTTGGAGACGCGATAGTCCCATTAATTTGAAGACTTGCTGTGGTAAGGATAGGTCGCAGCCTTAATAGATTTAGAAAAACTATGAAAACTTTTAATAAAGATTGACGGACCGGGATTATTTCCCGCTGATTAAGAGTGCGAGGACAGTGCTGGGCTTGGAATACGGTATTTGACTGTGTTCTGGAGATCATCTTAAATTGCTAATTATTCATTTCATTCTCATAATATGCTTCTTTTCCTCATGGATTCCAGTTTTTTTTAATAACAAATGGAAATGAAATCGGAATATTTTGAAAGCCCTCTAAAACGATCCGTTTCAGTCATGTGATCTCTGTGTTGTCACTGAAAAGCAAGCTGCTCCTATTGTTGTGAAGCTCGTTCACAGTGATATGTTGTTTTGAAACTTACGTTTCAGAAATGGGCTACAAACGCTGTGTAGTACCACATCGTACAAATAAATATATGAAAACGCCTGAAAAATATATTTAAGTGTTCCAAAGATTGAGGAGATACATAAAACGTCGTTGTAACTCTCTCTTAGAGACCCAAATGACGTAGTGCTCACTACACGTGTTTATTTTTGGGAGGATGATTTTAATGTAAGTAAACAAGCCATGTAAGCTGGTTGGTGGTTGTATCGTAATTGGTAGGGTGTCGGATTGTTAAAGCAATGCTCACAATTTCGATTCTCTTTCAGAGTAACTTTGTTTTATATATTTATTCCTATTCCTAAGTTTACCTTATTCGTAATACAGTTATATAAGAGCTTTAAATCGTGTCTCGTACCTAATCTTAATATCAATTTACATTTATTGCCTTCATTTTACATCTGATCAATTTGAAACAAATCACAAGGAAGGTGTTAAGAAACTGTATTTCATGCCTGATGTAGCTCTTTTTATGAAGGATCTGAGAAACCATTTAACAATCTGAGACGACTTTATCCTTCCCAAACAAGACGTTGAAGCCAATAATTTGCTACTTCAAACTGTCTCCATTGAACATGTTGTAAAGCTAACGATTTTGACGAAGTGAAAAACTGAACTATGCTTCGAACTAACAAGTAAATGTAATAAGACCAGGCCAATATGATCAAATGAAAGTTGGTTCTGCTTAAGCACTTTTAAATAACAATATTTCATCTGCATTTAAGTATGCAGTAGAACAACAGGTACTTTAAGGTTTAATTGTAATACACTTTATAAACATAAAGTGGTTTAAATTAATAACCTGGAGGAACAGAAAAACTGCAATGCATAAAGTTGTCGAAGATAACAACGACAGTAATTACTCACTTTTAACACAGTTCTTCAACTTATTGCTCTGTCACAGTACTTCTGTCTCAGTCCCCATGCAATGCAGTTTTTATCATTTTTATTTCCGGAACATAAAAACCTGGGCTTATTTTGAAGAACGAAGAGACCATAAACGCATCAGTTTTCTGAATGTTTCCACTATCATCCTCCACAAACTTCCTTTTCATTGTTATTTAAGAGTTGCAAATGCCTTTTCTATCACCAAATAACTAAACTGTTTGCAGAAAAAGTACAAAAAGACACTACCAACTTTAGCTAACATTCCTATAACACGGGTATAGCTTCATCCTACTCCTAGACTGTGTTGTCACCAGAGCTTCGGCCAGTAACAGAAAGTTTTCGATCACGTAACCGAAGGTTGAAATTTAATGATTTTTAAGCTTTAATTACTTGAAAACAACAGAAATTTGCGAGATTATTAACCGATAAATCTGTTTCAATGTTATAATCATTCAAGGTAATAATAATACACACCATATTTTTAACATAGAAAGATAACCTACTGTTGATAATGATAAACTGTACAACTTAGTTCTGAAATGTATCATGTATGTACGAGTATATTTCAGAATTGGTGGGAGACATTGTTTATACTCAGACTTTATTGTTTCACATTTACTTATTTCTGAAAAACTTGTAACATAAATGTTTGTAAGAAATTAAACGACGAATCTTATAAAAAGGACTGAAATGCTTGATTGCAAGTAATGTGTATGGCGCATTGTGTATTTCTGTGGAAACGACTGTAACTGAAACATAAATACTTTTTTGCCACACCATTCCTAATGTTTTAGCTGCTAGCATTATAATATCGCAGTAACGTGGAAAGCTTGTAAGCGTTACGTGAATTGCTGCTTCACGTACTTGTCTCGGTTTTGTGGCTCAGGGGTTGTTTGTGCTCTGACACGCATGCGAGTTGCGTAGCTACCATGGCACACTGAATTTCGGTGCGCGTATCGACCGCTCAGCGAGTGGAACGATGCATAAGTAGAACAGCACTCATCGCTCTGAGTGCGAAAGTAATATCGGAAAATGTACTGAAGAGGCAGAACGGAATTGTGGAGAAGAAACAAGCCAGGATAATGCTTTATATGACAAACAGTGAACCACGCCATGATACCATTATGTGAGCTGTGAACAGAGTGTGAAGATAACACTTGTAGCACGCATTTTTTTTTTGTTGCTATTTTTTTTAGTAGACGTCACAAGTGTCATGTACATTTTATCATTATGTATGTTTATGGTCATATTTCTAAAATGATATTTTCAATTTTACAGCATTATGGTGCTTGTATTACAAAATGTTCCTTTTATTTAAACCGTAATAAATGTTCGAGATGTTAGATTTACTTTCAGTGGGAGTGGACAACATAGATATCCAAATGTGCCTGACTCCCTGAAAATAGTTTCTGAAAGCGTAAGTACGGGGGACCTCTGTTACGACATGTACAGACTGGTTATAATTAAAGTGCAGTTACTCATGGCGGTCCAGTGTGGACTGTAATTATTGTACGGCAGTCAAACTTGGTAGACATTCGAATGCGTTAATGAGGAACGGAATTAAGCTGAAAAAAATGGTAGTTCAAATTTTAGCCCCCAGGTGCAAATCTGGCGCTGTGAATGTAACAAAGAGGTATAGAAACGTTTCCACGTGTAATGGATTAGGAGTGGGATGTGGGCGGAACAAGCGAGAAAGACACAATGTTGATTTTATTATTAACTGCCGCTTACACAATTTGTTCCGTACGAGCACCGGAGATGTCGAAGAGATGCTATACAGCACCAGATTAGCATCTGGTAGCCAAAATGGGAACTAATTTTTCTCCATCGTAAATCAGTTCCGCGTTAACTCATTACTATATCTACCACGTTTCGCTGCCAACGATAATTACAGCCCACACTGGACCTCCATGAGTAGCTGCACATTAATTACAACCATCTGGTCAACATTCTGTTATGTACGTAAACTTAAATATATTTGTTTTGAATCAGATACCTGCGTTTGACGCAGACCATACAAGCTACGAGTTTTCTTTTCACTGAGCATTTAAGTGACACAATACTGAAACAGTATTTTGGTGAATCACTTATTATCTTAAGAATAGGGAGTGCTAGGTTGCAGCCAGCGATTTACAATCATAATTTACATTTGTCTTATTTAACTTACGATTGGAATCAAGGAATTTACAGCAACTTCGATAATACAGTCTCAGGTTTTCTCATTTTAGAAGATATTGTCTTAATTTTGGAACATTTTTTTTTAAACTAGTAGCGCACCACCCCCGTCTAAATAAAATACCTCCAACACTCCTCTCCATACCAGTAACCGAAAGCAATGGATTCGACAGCGTATTTTAACATGTTCATTCCCTGAGGCAAATATAATTTCCTAACATGAGTGATTATGCGCCTCTAGCCGTTCATTTTTCGAAGACCCGCCATCTGTGCATTAATATCGGTGAACTACAGCTTCATCATCGCCGGATGATAATAGTAAATGCAGTTAGTAACTAACACGGAATGGTAATCCTGTTGTCCATACACTTATATCTGCAGCACACACAAAAATTTCTGTGTCCAATGGAATATAGTGACAATTTAAAGTAACTGAAAATGCTTAAAGAGAAGAAGGATACCTCTGAACCACTTCTGGAAACAAGTCACTTTAAAATAAAACTATGAGTCCTCCAGTCCTCTAGCTAACACAACGTCCTCCTCCCACCCTTAAATTAACTGCGGTGAGTTCCCTTCAGCACTTTACCTTGTGCTGCGAAGCACTCTCTCCTTTCCAGCCGCTCCAGGCAAAACTGCCAACCACTTCCTCTATGTTGCTCTCTCGCTACCCCTATATTTCTGGACGCGCTCAGCACTCGCCATCCAGACTCGGGCAGACCACACCAGCCTAACCTTGACACATAGAGACTCACGTCGTACTCCTGTTCCTTGACACACTTTTTACCTTTTTACTCGTCTGATTGGTTGTCTCATAAGCAATGATAAAACAGGGCTCCCACTATTCACTGAAAGCCTCGACGAACCGTTATGGCTTTATAAATACTCCAGAGATGCATAGGCTTCACAGCAAACTACACCACGGACTAGTTAACTTCACTGTGTCTAGCATTCCCTAGGTTCTTCTTCGTGAGTACATAGGTAAGTCAGCCTTTCTTCTATTTCTTTCACTTGGGATTATAAGCAAGGGAAATTTAAAGATGTCAAGGAACCTTTCTTCTGTAGCCTGATGTAATGACACATTACAGCAACTCCTTGGTTTTTTGCGATGCTGTTCATTAAGTACATTTAAGCTGCCTAGCAACGTTTATAAGAAATAGCAGGGAAATTTCATTCTCCCTGCCACCATCACCTATAGCACATTTCCGCCATTGGCCTAAGCAAAGAATGATAAGCATGAGGTTGAAACATACTGTAATGCATGTACCGCCAGCAAAACCTTTTGCAAGAAAAACACCAGCTGAACATCTTGGGGGTGATGTGGTAAAGATAAATATTGCTCAGGAGAGGGACACTGTGGAAAATTGTGTTTTTCAGGAAAATGTAGTCGAATTTTGTGAGAGAAAAGATCAAAACAGTGACTCAAGAAACCAGGTTAGTGAGTAACAGTTAGCAGAAAGTAACAGGATGTGAAGGTAAACGAGCACTGCAGAGCACATGAGGGGCTTACCATAAACTGTGGAATTAGCACAATAATAGGGGAAACGGTATTGGAGGTACCGGAGGAAGAGAATAATAGAGCATAGAAAGTTTTGTATAGATTAAATGGAGTAGTTTCGGATAATGAGGAAGAAGAAGCAGAAGAGGAGGAAGCAGGGAGTAATTTTGAAAATTATGACAACACCGTAGGAAGGGTTGCAGAATCTGGTGATATTATTAAAGAAGGGGAGTATTTAAAGAAGTATTCCGATTTATCAATAGTGGACAGACTAATGAAAGCTGCCACAGTTAAAGAATAAGAAGAAACACCAGTAAGCATGTGCCTAATTTCCACAGGAGGTGTGGGTTTCTATAGACGTGATGTAGTGCAGGATTTGTTAGAAGAACCAGATTCTGAATTCAGAAAAAAAAACTACAGGAGAACCTATAATTGAAGTGACGATTTTTAATGAAGAAGTTCTTTGTTTGTTGGATAGTGATTCCAATGTATGTGCAGTTTCACAGGGTTTTGTAAATGTTCTCCCTGCTAGTAAAGAGGTAGTTATAATCCCAGAAAGTGGCATAAATATTATGGTAGCCACAGGGAAAAGTAAAGAAGTAGTTAAACATGAAATTATGCTACCGGTCAGGATTGGTGAGGTAGAACTCGACCAAATTTTTTTGATAATAGATGGATTAAGTGTTGAAATGCTGGTGGGTGCAGATTTCTTACCAAGGAAAAGTAGATTTTGGAAGTAATGAAGCGGTTATAGTAGTACATGGATGAACAATAGTTATTCCTTTCACTGGAAAAAGGCCATATGTATCCGATGAACAAAGTGACATACCCATACGTTATTGCAGAACGAAAGAGTATATTGAGGGGTATAATGAATATGGCGAAAGGAAGGGAGTAGATCCTTCTGATGTTGAAAAAATACAGGGACTATCAAATTTGAGTGAAATACAAAATGACAATGGGGACAGTAGTAAATAACAAGCCTCAGGGGGCGTGCGTTCTTTGTGTAGTCAGGTGTTTGATGCACACCAGGCATACCAAGTTGCGGGGAATATTATTTCCTTTTCGTTTCGTATTGTCAACCTAACTCTTCATCATTCAGAACTTCTGCTATCTTCTTTTCTTCTTCCCTATTGTAGTAAAGAATAAGGTAAAGAGGCATAAGAGGGACAAGTTTGGAACTAGATGACTAAAAAACTAACATGGATAAATGTGGAATGAAAGTGATACTGAAAAGAAAAGGTGATGACTAAGCAATTTTTTTAAACTTGTATAAATATTATTGGACGAGGCTGTAGTAAAAGAATAAGGAATGTGCTTATTAGAAATAACTAAATGAAATATATATCTGATGTGTATTTGAGAGCTTTAGAAATGAGCTTAAATATTTTAAACAGTTTTTGTAATTTCGCATTGTATGTGTGTAATAACGTATTTTATATAAAGTCGTGAAATATATTTTCTGACAGAAAAGGTTAATAGAGAAAAAGTTTGTTCAATTGTTAGCAGTAAGTAGTGCTTTCAGTAGCAACTTGTTTAAGTAATCTCTCACAAAGAAAGGCATAAAATGATTTGTCGAAACAAGAGTAACATGGTAGTGCCAATTTGGGTAATGTTGGTGTTTTTGAATAATGGTTAATTCATTTTTACTGAAAATAATTTGTAGTATATGAAACTATTGTATACAAGAGGTGCAATGAATATGGAGTTGTCTTGGGAAAAAGTTTTGTGAAAAAAAATAAGCACTAAGCTTTCAGTACACTAAAATTTTGAAAGGTTCCTAGTAAAGATTTGCCTTTGAATTTGAGAACAAAAATTATGGACTATGATAAATATATATGTGTAAAGTTAGGGTGCAGACATTAAGAATGGAGACTTAGACATAATGTACGTTTCAGGTTCGAAAATTTGAAAAACCCGATACAAGACTACAGGAAATCTGATCTAGGACTGAGGGCTGGACGATGTAGCTCAGTGAAGTGCCTTCAAAGCAACCCAAGTGTAGGTGTGAAAACTAAAGTTATCTGCCATATGTTTCAACTAAAAGTAGAGTGTATGTATATGCATAAAGGACGCTCCTCAAAGCGATTAAAAAATATAATTTTAGGTTTCATGAACGCTAACATAGGGACTGTAAAGTGCTTAGATATAAAGACGACGGCCACCAGAGCGATTAAAAGCTATATACTAAATTTCATGAGTTCTACCATAGCGACTTGTAAAATGTTTGATTCTGTTCAAAACAATGTAGAAACTTGTAAAGCAATTTTTCAAAGAAAAAGTTAATTTCGAGGAAAATTTCAGTATTTACTAATGTAATTGTTTTTTTAAAAATAACTTCTTTTGGAAATGTTAAGATGAGGAATTTTGTATGAAAAATATGATTTCTGAAGAAAAATAGGAAATTGTGTAAATTAATTTTGTTATTCGCTATCAAGTCCAAGCCTCTGACATTTGATGTGACAGTGTAGAAAACTATAATGTAATTTTTGATATTTTGTTCTTTTGAAAATATTTTTTTTGTGAATAGGAACAACTTTCATTAGAAGCCCCATAGTTAAATGTGTTGGTGTAACTACAGAGTTCAGTAGCAACATTGCCATTGTAAGAACCTCAAATGCACTCAAGAGTTATTTTAGGTTGTTAGGGGGTGTGTAACGTACCAAGCTATTACGAGATAACATTCTATGCAGGAAGGCACGCAGCCATGTAGCAAGGCGGCTTCAGGATGGCTACGTTTTTTCTTCACTCTGTCTCACAGCGCAAGCGCAGCTGACGCTAACGGCCGTGTGAAAGGTCTCAAGTAACATTCAGTCGGTACCCAAATTCACACCCCCTACGAACTTAAATAAACCATAGTAATTATCATCCGATGTTGTTCAAACTTGATACGCAATCTTGTGTTATTAAGGAAGGGATCCTGTCAAAATTTCAGATTTTTATCTATTATAGTCACAGAGATTGAGAAAATTACTTAAACATCCTAAAACCGACACTTACGTTTCAAAACTCAGTTAGCAACAATAACCAAATGTCTTTAATTATCATCTGAAGTCATAACAAAGATCTCAGTGTATAAAATCACTTAATTAAAAACTTTAATTACTCTGCATTACGTAGTATAAAAAATCATTCAAAGTTATAATTTACTGTGTGAAAACATGGAAATAAATGAGAGAGTGTATGTGGGACATACGTTAAAGCTTAATGTCATTTTACGTAAAACGTTATAAAATTCAACCGTGGGAAAATTGTGTTTCAACTACGATGCTGATGACGTTTGTCGATATGTGCAGCCAGCCAGAATAAAAGTCTGAAGCGGAATAAGTTTCTGTATTGATTTCGTTCTATTTTATTAAACAATATACTGTATTAGAAATTGTAATGACGTAGATGACTATCTGATTAGTGGTTGGCTAAAGCAAGAAAGATCATTCTAGTTGTTCATTCAGATCAATAGCCAGTCAGAACTAAGCGGTTCCCGCGTGCAGATAGGTAGACAGGCAGAGAGGAGAGGAGCATCGGCTCGCTAACCTGCTTCCAAGTAACACCATGCTAGAAATCTCCGCGAAAATAGTATGTCAAATGAAGAGCTAGTGAGGTAATTTCAGATAGAACATGTCGTGACTAAAACGGTTGAAGTTACGAACATTTTGATGAAAGTGTGATATCTATGCATTAATTAGTTGAAGTTTAATGAACGTGTGAAATTTTCTGTCATAGTGACAATTCCTTATGGCATATTCTGTGTTCCTTATGGTACACTTTGGCGAGCACTTCTGACACAGAAGACCACTGAAATTACGGAATGTTCAACTCGCTAATAGTGGTGGGTCGGTGACTGCTGGATCGCAAAATTAATCGGGTCGGACTTGCAGAAATTCTGGCTGCTTTTCTCGTGTGAAATATGTTGTATAGACGGTGAACTTGGAATGATAGAGCATTTGCATTATTAAATACGGACTTGATAGCCATTTCATGTGCTTCCTTATGAATAAAAAGACGTTAATAGAATTTTCAAATGCTTAATGCAATTCAACTGCATTCTCCAACCGACCGAAATCTGTGAAAATGAACTTACAGGAACTGATTTGCAACTTGAGTTACGCGGCCTCTTTGTAGTAGGTATTAGGTAGTGGATTCATCAACGCTGCTTTACACTGCCTAGCGTGGACCGTCTACTGCACAGTGAAGGGACGTCGGAAGGAAGACATATACAGGTAGGTGAACTGTTTGATGAAAGTTACTCAGAGAGAGCTAGTAAGGAGACGAAAGAACGACAGACCGACTCCGTCCCGTCGCAATACCATTCGATTGAAAGTACACTAAATGACCTATCACATAATTTTTAGACGTTCAAACTCTAATCATAGCTTTAAAATAAAGGGAAACCTGATTACATTTAAAGTGCTGCAAGCTACGGGATTGGCAGTGTATAACGGGTGATTCAAAAGTAACTGTACTCGCTCCGAGGACGTAATGCATGCATCAAAACGAGAGTAAAGGGTTAAATAAAGTTTTTTCTGAAATTTCTTTATTTCAGAGCAATGTAGGTGATTGGGGATCACAAGTGCAACAGAAAATAAATTCTTTTCAAGAAGCAACGACACGAAGGGATCCGAAATTCAACAAAATTACGTACTATACGTTTACTGCGGGACATGTTCAAAATGATGTACATGTATTCGAAGATAATGACGTGCTCGATTTCTTTCCGCTCTCGGGATGTTGCAATCTCCGTTCAAAATATCTAACCCATATCCGCAGCTTTTAACTGCAAATTCAACAAGGATATCGTAATTAACATTAATTCTGAAAAATAAATAAATCTATTATTTTGCTGTGATATTACAGTGTATTTGAGAGAACTATGTACATGCAAAGATCAACTGGTAAGTAATAAAAATTGTTCCCTATATTTGAGAACTACGGCACTTTTAGAATTAGCAAGATATATCTTCTTCATTGCAAACTAATTGGTATTTGAGACTGCCGACAGTACAGATTAAATTTATTTGTGCTTTTTCAGACTACAAGAGGTACTCAACAAACCTGTGGTGCCGTTATCTATACACGTGACTTTACTCACCACATTTTCATTTGAGATTTACTTCCAGTGCAGTTATCGGTATGACGTAAAAAGGAGGAATAAGTTTCCAGTGGGATCACTACAGGATGGTGAACAAAGGCATTCTTCCATCGTAACCTGCCTGCAGTGTGTGTGTGTGTGGGCCCATAAATTGGTTAGGCGGCAGTACTTCTAGTAAACCGCGTAATACTCTTAGTTTTAATCCGCTGAGCCACAGCACACAACAGACTTTGAGGCGGAGTGTCTCGTTAAACAAAAGGACGGCACCAATTGTGGATCGTTGTACTATTGTTGTCGCTAGTGGAACAGGGAAAGAGGACAATCGTTGAGCCCAGCTCAGCTCGATTCTAAAAACTTGGTGTCGTAAACATTATGAACTTTCAACCCATAGTCGTCTGATGCTTCAAAGGCTACCCATGAAATGTAGTATACTAATGATGCATTTAGAATGGAACGTTTGTTTGATCTTATGTGGAGCGTGAAAACATATTCCTAAACGTGGAGCTTTTTTAACAAAATATCACCGATCGGGGTGATGCTGTGGTTAGCACATTCGAATAACATTCTGAGGAATTTGGTTTCAGTTCTATATTCAGCATCTGAAATTTTGGTTTCCCTTCCCGTAGGTTTTTTAAGTTACCCAGGCAAATATCGGGACGCCTCCCCCGAAAAGGAAAAGGCTGATTTCCTTGCCATTCCGTCCCCAGTGCAAGCTAATGTACTTTTTACCAGATTTTTCGACAATGTGCGAGATCCTACTATGCTCACACGCAACGTTTGTAGCGGATGTGGTTTACCATTGTCTTCTACTGACTTGTGTTCGAGATATCCGATTTGTAAATGGAGTATGTGCAATGATTATTTAACGCTAGATCTGTGTTAGTGTTGATATCGTCACGTAAGGGGACATTAAGGAAACGTCTGAGATGAACACGAGAGTGAGTGAGATATGTTCCGCGTGAGAATAGTTGGTACCTTACATGATAGTGATGGATAGAGACAGGTCCCCATGATACAGTAATAACATTTGAAAGTTAATAAGTAAGTAGAGAGAATTGTACAGGAGATCTACCAAAGCTGAAGCCTCGCTGACATATAAAAGCGAAACCAACCAAAAACAAGTGTAAGGAGAGCCTGCGGAAAAGAGGTCGATGAATTTGAAAACAAAATCTTACTTCATATCAACAAAAATGTAATATACTCTATGCTTTGTTTAAAAAAATATCTCATCTGCTGAGTGCTCCACCCTTTACGTGTGCCCTATGGAAAATCAGTCACTGGATCATAGTCGTGTGTCTAAATGTTCATTGGCCATTACAGCATCGACACGGAGGAAAATGAAATGAAGGCTGAAATACTGAATTTCGTCTATGAAACCTGCTTCATCAGAGTAAAATACAGGGAATTTCCTACGTTTGACCATTAAACGGATGAGGACGTTAGAGGAATGGGTGATCACTTAATATTCACCCTTCAGTGCAATACATGTTCCCACCAATGGGTGACTTGGCGAAGACGTTAATTGTAGAAGTCACGACAAACACCCACGTCATTCTGTACAGGACACAGTAACAAATGCTGTTTCTTTGGGCTACCAAACTTTCTCCTGACATGGCACACGTGACTCCTTCCTCTTTCCTCGGATGAACAATCAGTTGTTGTCATAACCTCTCACATAAATCAATATTTGTTCAAAATACGTATAAAAATTAGCAGCATCCAGATGGGTGTAGTAACGATCGCAAACAAGTTGTCAGAGAAATGTGAAGATGTCAGTTGTTAACGCGATTATTTTGGTGCACAATATCGTGAGCAATCAATATTATAGCACATTTCGATTTCATCTTATTATACGAATGTGCCAGAACTCCAACACGTAATATGAATACTTAATTATCTTGCTCTACCCAACCATTTTCTCCAAAAGTATCATATTTGTAGATTTCAGTTGCATTTACCTGCTTTCGCGCAATTATTCATTTGTCTATTTGTAAAAACATTAGTTGAATTTGGTGCTACGTATTTTAATTCTGAGAACATCACTAAAAAGAGCGCACAATGACGATGAAATTAATCGGGCCACGTTTGGTTATATTAAATTGCGTCTCTTTCTTTTACTTATGAGCCGCTATGGACTACGGTTACTGAAACTGTTTACCTCTATTTTCCTTCCACATTTCTCTCATCGTCTGTCGATGATTGTCTCTGCTTCATTCTTTCCAAGTGGTTTGGCTCCTGTCTTGTTTTCGGGTTTTTCATAGAAACATTGGGAATCGTATAATTCTTTTCTGAGTGGCAGTCATTCATGAAGATCTTGTGGAACAATTTGTAGTTCGTCAATGTCCCTTTAAACTTAATTGAACCGCTTCTTATCCATTTTTAATTTACTGAAGTGAACAGTCTTTTTGTCAGTCTGTTGGGATTCATCCTTTGGATGTGGCCGTAGATAGTTATTCTTCTTGTCTTAATTATATCAGTAATTTTTTTAATATGGGTCTGAAGTTCACTATTACGACGTCTTCTGTATAGTGTTTGGTCTTTAACTAGTCCTATAATCTACCTTAGTATTTTTCCTTTTGTAATTTCCAATGCATCCATAATCGCCTTTTTGTCCCGAGTTAAAAATTCTGCTGCATAAAGTGCTTCCTGGCGAATTACTGTAGAGTAGTGTGTAAGTTCAACATTGATCAATATTGATTTCTTATTATATAGTACTTAGTGAGGTAGTATGCCGTTTTCATCGTATTAAAACCGATAGGACGCTAAATCCAGAAACTGGCACATTAGTAGGACAACAAATCCGGAAATCGCTAGACCAGATCAAAATGCAGATGTCTCAACCAAAATAGCATTGAACACTTTATATGGACATTTAACTACGCCCATTCCTGCAGATGAGCACTTACATTAATATATTCGATTGTTGTGCGTTAATGGTTGCTACAGACAGACTGGATCACAGTCGCCGATATGTTAAACTACGACTTCTTAAAGATTTTGTTTGACATACTCGTACATGTCGATTAGGCAGTTTGCGCTTTTGTTGCCCTACACACATGCTTTTCTACTAAGTCTGTGATTGCTAGAAGCGTAGACTAAGTACTTTTCCAAGTCCCAGTTTGTCAGGACATGTTGCAGACGCACATGCTACAGGTATATACCGCCGTTGTGGGCTCTCAATTAAAAATGAAATGGGGTGGTGGCACTCAACTACGCACCCTCTGACTCAAAGTTGAAATATTAAAAGTTTACGGCTGGTTTCGTTGTCTAGGGGCTGGGATACGTAGCTGCCGCATTACACGCCAAATACTGCTGAGTCTAGAGTATACAATATGAATATACACATCAATTCAATCGTCGAAGGTTCCTATCACTTGGCAATTACGAATTTTGAAAGTAACATAGACATTTATACATGAAAGATTGCAATTAAATAAATTCTGCAGGTACTATTTTAGCGACTTTAAATTATGAGTACGATAGCCGAAGTAACTTTAAGACTGCCCTTTATTACTGTAAAGCACTTATTGGTGTCGATGGTCAGCAGTTAAATTAAATATAAGTTCAATAACAGGGAAACAATAGATACCTACTTCACGTAATTAGCAATGAACAACAACATTCACTTCTAGACGCATACTACGTCTTCACTGCAGAAGCCACGGAAGTCTCACAAGTGCACAAGCCGGCACTACGAAATATTTCTATCTCCCGCGACCGCACGCAAACTGAACCACTCTTCAAGTCTTTCCCGCGTCCGTGCGTCCGTTGCGCCGTACTGTGCAGGACTCTTCGTGTCCTGTGCGACTGTCCCTCGCGCCGCACTGTTCACAACTCCCCCTGCATTCACATCGGTAATAGCCTCCCTTAGTAACGAGCACTGTGATTGGCGGTAGCGCTCCCATCATGGCTCCAGCCAAAGCTCACTCACATTCCAAATACTGGATTTACATTTAAATAACTTGAAATTTAATAAATATTCGTACGGCTGGACCATAAACATTCTCTAACACACATTACTAGATACATAAACAAATTAAGTAAACAAATATCAAAGGAACAGAACAGCAGTAACCCAGTAGCCAAATGTCTCCGTGCTTTCTAGAAAACAGTGAAAGGTGGCTACACTGAGCCACTGCGCCAGAGATTGCGCCAAAGAGTATTATTCAGCCGCCTCCACAGTGCTTGGGGAGAGCTCGTAGTAGTCAGTGCCTGTCGAGGTCTCGTGGTAGTCAGTGCTTGTTAAGAACTCGTAGCAGAGAGTGTTTGTTGAGATGTGCTAGTAGGCAGTGCTTGCTGAGATGTGATACTGAAGAGTCTTGTTGAGATGTGGTGGTAGAGAGTCGGTGTGGAGATATATTGTAAGGATTAGAGTGATTTTCATCAATATAAATGAGGTAACAAACTCCGTTTCTTTTTTTTCTCATTATTTCAATGTCCTGAATAATGCGTCATTACAGGTTCAGTCAACAAAGCATCTGGCTTGTGTTCTTGTATTAGAGTGTAATTCTGGTTTTCTTACGCAATTATAGTATTTCTATTTTTTAATTACTTCAGTATAAATGATATTTAAAATTTCTTGTCTTGTTGAAGAAGAACCGTGCCAGATGTGTACGTTGAGTCACACTCCCACACACAGAACTATTACACTTGTGCTTTGGGTTCGTAGGTTTTATAGTTGCTGGGGACTTAATTAATTAATTGTGTTAACGAAAATTTTCATTTCATTCTTTGTTTTGTTCTATGCAGTCAGATTGCGGACAAATACTAGTCAGGGCCAACCGTTTACGAAACAGCGTAATCGGACATACAGCTACTAAAAAATCATTTTCATTTTATTTAATTAAGCCCCCATGCACGTGGCGACCGCTGCTTCGGATCGTCCCTTGGAATTCTTCTGATTGTAAAAATAGTAGACAGTAGTATTGTTGTAGTAATTTGTAGTTTAGTAATTGTAGTCTATTTTGCATGTGTAGATTTTGTAATTGTCATTCTTCTAATGGTATTTTTTTTTCAGAATTTAATTTCGTTGTCTTGTATACGCGTTTGACAATTTAGTGCAATTATTTCAATTGTTCGTTAATCGTGTTTGAGGGAAACATCTCGTGTGAATGGTATTGTTGGAAATGAGGAGTCATTGTGTGTAATTTTCGTACAGTGACGAATTTTTTTATGTTTTGTAAATGATTACGCGATCAATGAAAAAGGCAAAAATGATGAATAGTGAGAATGACGAAATTGTTAACACGGCGAACTCGTCAACAGAGGAAAACAGTGTCATAAATAATGTAGTGGAAAACAATGTAATACGTCGGGAAAATAGTCCGGAAACAGTTCAAAATTTTTCTCAATCAGAAAATTCACAGAATACGAGATTAACGATAGAAGATTCTGGAATAGTATCGAACACAGATAGCTTTATGGCTATGCAGAAGGAAGTTAGTTTTGTGGGAAATGTTAGGGGCGAAAAGAATTTCGAACCGGCTGATATTGAGCAGTTGATGGGTGCTATATTAAATTTGGGAGCACGAATAGAAACACAGTTTAGATCTGAATTAAAATCACAGATGGGAACAATGGAAACACGGTTAGACTCACTGGGATCATAAATAGGAACAATTAAAACCGAGATGGGAACTTTGGGATCTGAATTAAAAACTGATATGGGAACACTGGAAACACGGTTAGACTCACGAATAGGGACATGTTTCAAAAATATGAAAGATGAGTTAAAGAAAGAAATCAGAGAAGAAGTACAACCGATTTTGAATTCTCATAATAATAGATTAGTTGCAGTAGAGATTAGACAAAGGGAACAGGATAGAGAACAGGAAGAAAGAGATCGCGTAATAGTACAGAAATTTTCAGAGTTAAATTTACAACGTGCAAAGGATAAGGAAGAAATATTTGAGAGAATCGAGGAATCCGTATCAAATGACAGATTAAATAACCTAACACAACAATATGAACAGCTAACTACCAAATGTGTCAATACTGAAACCATAGTCGCGACACTTACGGAAGACGTAAATAAACAGAAAGAACAATTAGGTGACTTATCGGAAAGAGTTGAGGAAATTTCAGATAAACTGACAAATCTTAGTTTAAGTGGGGACAGAGATTCAGATGATACAGCACCATTGCCATTTGCAGAAACCGAAGAATACCGGAACATAAATAAACATGTTGAAAATCAGGGAAAATTTAATGAACGCGTGAAAAGGGAATTTGAGGCATTAAAAAAGCAAGTCAAACAGATTGAAGGCGAAATCGTAGGAAAAGACGGCACAAGAAATTTAGACTCACAGATACCAGAGGGGTTTGAAGAAAATAATTTGTTTCATTTACGGGATACAACAAGAGAGCGCCAGGCGCGTGAATTTAACAATAATCGTCATTGTGACTGGGACAGACGCGGTAGGTCTTTGTCGCCACGAGGCGAAAACTTTGACTATAAACACTTCTTAACTGTTCGGAAGATTAAGATATTTCGCAATTCTAAGAATGACATACATCCATGTGCATGGTTAGATCAATTTATGTACGCACTTCCGCCAAATATGCCACTAAGACACAAACTGGAAATTATGTGCGGCTATTAAGGTCCTCAGGGGATTCACTACTCTAAGTGAATATGTGCCGTAGCGAGCATAGGGCCCCGAGCTGTAGTGGTGCTATTTCTCTTTTAGTTTTCTGCACCGCTGCCTGCTGTTTTACTATTCTTTGCGTCTGTCAAACCAACTCTTCGACTATCAATCTATCTAGTGAGTAAGTAAACAATAACCGGATATGACTAATTTACCCAAAAGTGACTTTGGAATTACCGTTTGGACTTACTATATTTTCTGCAACATTCATTCCTAGCTTAAATGAAATTTTACCTGTTTATCTTCGTGACAATATTACTTCATATGTTGACGACATTCTTATTGCTAAACATTCTTGGAGTGAGCACAACAAAATTTTGGATTCATTATTACGTATTTTTGCAAGAGTTGGCATTACAGTGAACTTGGAAAAATCTGAATTTGGTCGTTCTCAGGTGAAATTTCTCGGTCACATTATTTCTACAGAAGGTATTCTTCCTGATCCAGAAAAATTAGACGCTATTCGTAATTATGCTGTACCTACCACAAAACGTGAGGTTTGTAGTTTTCAAAATTTTTGTGGAATGATATACTTTTGAAAAATTTTTTGTGGAATGACATACTTGTGAGAAACTAACAGCTACACGTAAACACGCAGAGAGTACAAGGATACCGCGCTGTGTTTTGGCGGCGGCACATACCCAAAGCAACAGTCAAGTCTGCGCGCCGCACAAGGCAGTCGTTGACCGCAAACAATTACTTCCTACGTCACGCGCCTACAGCTGATCGAGCGCTCAGTGCGAATGCACTGACAGCCGTAAACAAATACACAGTTTAATTTCTCCGATTAAATTCAGTATAAAGCTATAGTGACTTGATGAATTATGTTATTAACGTTCAGTATTTTTCAGGATACGGTTCTATAAAATATTTAAGAACTTCAGGTAAATTCTGTGCGTGTCCGACGTTAAGACGACTTGCTATCGAGAAATTTTCAGGAAGAATGTAATTTCGAAGAAGAAACTAATAAACTAAAAAAGGTAACTATTAATTGAGTTCATTTTTCAGGTAACATATTTCCACTTAGGTACGTACTTTAGACGTAATTTGCTGCTCGCGATTACGTGATTCATACTTTGTGCTAAATTTCATGTTCTATGAAATTACTTGTGAAGCGACGTGCTTGCGTACGTTAACTGATTTTGACAATGATTATTAATGAACTGGGTTGTAATTTGTATATATTATGCCTCGCTTGGCTGCTATGCTTTTTCACTGATGTCATTTTTTTATTATGTGCCTGCTGTGCTTATTTATTTAAATTATAATTGTCACCTGATTAATTGTGCTGACTGTGATTAGGTATGTAAGTTATACTTTGTGATTTATCTGCTTGCGCCTTCATGTTTACTTATTAAGATGACATATGAACATTTATTTGCTTATGCTGATATGATGCTAATGACCTGTTTATTACGTAAGATATATGTTTACTGCTAAGCGTATGGATTGCATATTTATACATTTCTGTTTGTCGTCACAACTACTCTTTAATTTGGTGTATAGAAATGCTGATATACTGTGTACAAACATAGAGTTTAGGTCACACTATTGTATTAATTATAGATTGTTCGCTTGGCAGAGCCTCGTTGTAAGAATTATGCTGCATCCACTTGTTGACATTCTGTTCTCTACTGGTATATTTACTCGCTATTGCATGTTTTGCTTACACTCAGTGCCTTATATTTTTAAGATAAGAAAATGAACTGCTATAATTCGACATAAACGACATTAGTACAAGAAACTTCATAGAAGTCACATGAGCTGAGGTTTTATGGAAGCTGTATAAATTTATGCTAATAGGAAGGAAGCTAACGACATGACATACCAAAACTAGGTTTAGACCATTGACAGTTATTACACTGCATTTTTCGTGAGCAATTGAAATAGGAAGTGACACTTGACACAAAAAAAAAAATACTCCATATGTTTGCTTCTGGCATAATTCTTGAAGTGGTGTACACACTGTGAAACATTATGATCATTCACACTCCGTAATCGTACTTAATTACTGAGAGTTATTCGAACTAAGTCTGTTAGAGGTCATGTATGCATTTCTTTTATTTAATGATGGACAGAAGATTTGGGTCAGATGGATTACACAGAGGCTGTGTGTTGACAGTGTGTCTTCGGATTGTATGGGATGAGCTGAGGTCTGCATTAGGATTTTATCTGTACTTGTTCGAGGAGACTGACTAGAGGAAAGAGTTGTTATGGAAGTGAAATGATATTGGTAATAAGTTTTATATGTATCGACGTATTGAAGAGGTATTATTGAGGTATTATTGAGATTATATGAAGTTGATGATTATTGGAGTTTTGGTGGACAAGAGGCAAGGCAAATGCTATTAATGATAAGGTTTATATGTATCGACGTAAGAGGTATTATTGAAGTATTGAGATTATGTGATGCCGATGATTATTGGCGTTTTGGTGGATAAGAAGTAAAGTAAGTGAGGTGCATATTTTTTTTTTTTTGTTGGTCTATATGGAACAAGGAAGATGAAGTTGGCAGACTACAACACTCAAGTAGAAGGAAGATTGTCTACACACACTTTGTTAAAAGCGCTAAGCGGTATATACTTTTTTTGGAGAGAGGAAGTAATTGCATATCTTGGCTCACTGACAGTTGTTCAGCAACCGTACATTTTGATCTGGCTGGGCATACATTGGTCTTGACATGATGACTATGACGTTGACTTAACTATTATTGACTGTTATACATTGCTGCCACTACTCCTCGATACACACGATGAACATCAAATTTTGACAGAATTGCATTTACACAGTTAACACTATTCAATTACACAGTAGTAATTAATGTGGATGAAAGATGAGTGAGTGTGTTTTGTGTGTTTTCCTTTCCTAATCCTACCCACCTATCTCCTAAATATTATTTTATTTGTTTGTAGTGGCTTGCACTGACACACATAAATATTATAGGTTTACTGATATTTGAGTATTTGTAACAGTTAATATGACAATTATCTGATATCATTTGTGTGTTTATTAGAATTTATATGTTTAGTGTGTAAAAGCATTTGTATGTGTATTCAAACTATTGTTCATGCCTGAACTGTCTGATTAGTGATAGTGAATATTATGGACTGTTACTTGTACTTTTTCTACATGATTGGCGCCACTAGGACATGTTTAATTTCTGCTAATAAACTCTGATGAACAGTGTGATCAGTGATAGTGAATATTATGGACTGCTCTCTGGACCTGCTCAACACTACTGGGTGCCACTGATGAACTGCTTCTACTGAAATAATGTCACTTGTTGCTGTGTGTACCTGCTCAACATTACTGGGTACCACTGATGGACTGTTTTTTACTGAAATAATGTCACTTGTTGCTGTGTGTACCTGTTCAACTTTACTGGGTGCCACTGATGAATTGCTTCTACTGAAATAATGTCACTTGTTGCTGTGTGTACCTGCTCAACACTACTGGGTGCCACTGATGAACTGCTTCTACTGACATAATGTCACTTGTTGGTGTCTGCACCTGCTCAACATTACTGGGTGCCACTGATGGACTGTTTTTTACTGAAATAATGTGACTTGTTGCTGTGTGTACCTGCTCAACTTACTGGGTGCCACTGATGAACTGCTTCTACTGAAATAATTTCACTTGTTGCTGTGTGTACCTGCTCAACACTACTGGGTGCCACTGATGAACTGCTTCTACTGAAATAATGTCACTTGTTGCTGTGTGTACCTGCTCAACATTACTGGGTGCCACTGATGGACTGTTTTTTACTGAAATAATGTGACTTGTTGCTGTGTGTACCTGCTCAACACTACTGGGTGCCACAGATGGAACTGCTTTTACTAAAATGTTGTCACTTGTTGGTGTTTGCACCTGTTGACCATTGCTGGGCTGGAATTACCAACTATCTTTTTTTTTTGAATAATTAAAAGTATTTTATTTGAACATTTGTATAAATTGATTTTTTGTGTATTGTGTAAACTATTATGTAAAGCCACATGTATGAAAGAATTTGTATTGCTTACTGTATTTTATATATTAGGTTATCGAAAGGTCAGTGCAAAGCCAAAATTTTAACTAATTATGTGATATTTAGGTATTAATATTATCTTTTATTTTTGTCTGTATTTTTGTGGACGAATTTGGTGGTATTTTCACCACCAATGCTGGCAAAAATACCATCAAATTCTGGCCCGTGGAGGAGGGGCATATGAAAGGTGGCTACACTGAGCCACTGCGCCAGAGATTGCGCCAAAGAGTATTATTCAGCCGCCTCCACAGTGCTTGGGGAGAGCTCGTAGTAGTCAGTGCCTGTCGAGGTCTCGTGGTAGTCAGTGCTTGTTAAGAACTCGTAGCAGAGAGTGTTTGTTGAGATGTGCTAGTAGGCAGTGCTTGCTGAGATGTGATACTGAAGAGTCTTGTTGAGATGTGGTAGTAGAGAGTCGGTGTGGAGATATATTGTAAGGATTAGAGTGATCTTCATCAATATAAATGAGGTAACAAACTCCGTTTCTTTTTTTTCTCATTATTTCAATGTCCTGAATAATGCGTCATTACAGGTTCAGTCAACAAAGCATCTGGCTTGTGTTCTTGTATTAGAGTGTAATTCTGGTTTTCTTACGCAATTATAGTATTTCTATTTTTTAATTACTTCAGTATAAATGATATTTAAAATTTCTTGTCTTGTTGAAGAAGAACCGTGCCAGATGTGTACGTTGAGTCACACTCCCACACACAGAGCAATTACACTTGTGCTTTGGGTTCGTAGGTTTTATAGTTGCTGGGGACTTAATTAATTAATTGTGTTAACGAAAATTTTCATTTCATTCTTTGTTGTTGTTCTATGCAGTCAGATTGCGGACAAATACTAGTCAGGGGCAAACGATTACGAAACAGCGTAATCGGACATACAGCTACTAAAAATATTTGCATTTTATTTAATTAAGCCCCCATGCAACAGTAAATGCTTGTGCAAATTCCTTGTATGTGGTACATGTGTTACTGACCCCGGTTCCCCATGATATTACGTCTCCCGGAAATCTACTTGGCACAGCTTTTATTTTTTGTTGTTCTGTCAGATTTTTCAGGAAGTGTACCCTCGAACTGTTCAATAAAATCAACTGGATGTATGTTACCTCTACTAGAGAAAGGATGGTAAACAATAGTGGGATTTGTTACATCACTAGCATGTACACATACTCTGTCCTTACTTTTGTCAGGAAATTGCTTAACTGCTTGCTCAAATTCGTTCAATTTATCTTGAATCGCATCTGTGGTACCTTTACAATGAGCACCTGTTTGTGAAACCTTACGACTAAGTACCTGTTGCTCATCTTTGATGTTTTCTAACTCACTTAACTGCTGTTCATGTTTATCATTACATTATTTAGCAGCCTTGCATTGCTCGTTTATTACTTGGCTAACATTACTACTTATTGATGATATTACACAATCCTGAACCCCCATATCCTCATTCACCTTTTTAATTTTACAATGAAACTTCAGATTTATCTCAAGCTTACATAATTCTAATTTCTTACCCTATTCTTTTGTTTCTCGATCTATTTTACTGGAACAAGCCTCAGTTTTAGCTTCAAGTTTTCATACCTTTTGTTCGAAAGTCTCAAAATTGCTATTGATTTGAGTCATTACTGCATATGCTTTCCTAACATCACCTTTTGTTTCTCTTAACTCGGCTTTTCTCTCTTCTTTAGTGTCATTTTGCCCTTTATCTATTTTATCTATTTTTTCGTTAGTATCTTTTAAAAGTAATTATAAGATAGATAACGTATTTTGCTCCTTGCTGATTTCTATCTCCCCATTATCTACTGTTGGCAATGTTTCAGCTGAAGCAGTGCCATGACTTAATCTGTGTGACTCCAGTGTTGGCTCATTTGCAGTGTTGACGTCAGATTCAGTGTGTCTTACGTCATCATCCAAATCTACTACGTCGGTGTGGTCAGGAGCGACAGTGTCTACATTTTCAGTACGAACATTTAACGCAGAATCAGCATTTTCCGAAACATTTTCAGTTTCATTATCTAAACTTTGCAAATTATCTGATAGATCATCAACAATGTTATCTATTTGCAAGTTTTGTGGCTGATCTGAAGCATCATTGCTATCAATATCTACTTGATCCCTTTTCCTACTTCTAAGAGGATATCTTTTTTCAATTTTGTCAGACATTTTACACTTAATATAATTTACAAATTTTAGCCAAATATGTTTAAAGGGATTAATTTTAGACTTTGAAGTTACAATATTATTCTACTGTCCGTTACAGAAATTAGCTATTTGTGCCAGGATAACACTTACTCTTCGATGCTGTTCTGCGTGCTGCCGTCGAGAAGCTCCTTCTCTGCTCTGGCTGCTGAAGCTGAAGTGTCGTACTGCTGGAACACCCCGTTCAGCGGCTGCTACTGACCTCGTCCGCTGCTGGCTGCCGATCCTCGCACCTGACGCGGAGAACTACGGCCGCTGGCTCTGCCTCCCCGCGCTGCGCTGCGTCGCCTCGTAGCACGATGAAAATAAAACGTAATCCCACGGACCGCGCACACGTATTTGATTTTCTGTCACTTGCACTTTAACATCTACTATACATGGACGTTATGTTCTCGTGAATAAAAAACTTGTCTGTGGCATCAAAAATCAAAGTTCAACTAAAGTTCAAAAGAGTTCAAACACAGTTCAAAAATAATTTGAAACAGGTCCTACACATTTCTATTGTTATGTAGTAGCAGAACAGTCACTTTAGGTGTTACGAATTTTTCGGAGAATTTTTCACAGTTCACAGTCCTCGCTAATAACCAAGCCTCATATCTCCAAAGCACTCAACCATCGAAGATTTTCCCGCCAGGGATACCATGTACGGCAAGAAAAGGGGGATAAAAGTGAGATAGTGTTAATACTTTCATCCTTCTTTACCTCCTCTGCATTACTGCAGATGACGTGTCACTGAGCACATTTGTACTGTGCATGCAGTGCACGTGAGGTGCCTAGTAGTTTCCACTGCCCTGTGTGGAATACGTTAAGTTCTCGTACACTTCCCTAACTTGCTGTCTTCATGATGATGATGTCCCCAGCGCAGAAAACAGCACGCAGGTCGTGGATTCTTTTTCTTGAGGCTGAAATTAACTTGGCAAGGAACTGCTGCTACGAATAAACTATAACTCATTTGGGATGCCACTCGCGTTTTTATTGATATAGACACGAGAAACTATTCTTGATCACAACGTACTAAACATATCTTTCCACAGTCATTAGATCTGGTCAAAATAACATGAAATGCATCCTGCCACAGACAACATGTCTGTCTACTGGAAACGTCAGAACTGGAGAATAAAATTACATGAATAAAATACTACTATTACAGACAACATGTCTGTACCTAGCGACGGTCGGAACTGTAGTAAATAAAATTCCACGAAACAAATACTGCTATAACAGACCACATGTCTGTCTACTGGAGCGGTCAGAACTGGAGAGCCGGACTGCCCGAGACATTTCGCGCGCCAAGCCAGCAAGGCGTGACCCGAACGCCACCGAAGTCCATCGGCAGTAATATCGTCAGTCTTTTGTTTTAGTAATACTTTGATTTTAATAATTTTGAAATGACTGATTGATAGCTGGCTGTTGAGAGATGTTTACTTAAAAAATGAAGTAATTTGGATGACAGGTTTAATTAATAATAGCAACTAAAGTTTAACGTTTTGGCGCCCTACCACCGAACACAGCAGCCAATCACAGAGCAACAGCATCGTGCAGGCGGTCTTTCTCACGGGAATGGTACCGAATCTAACATCTGTCACCGATACCTCATCCCACATTGCTTCATCTCTCCACTGTCCTAGGAATAGGTTCCTGGGGCCTAATATGGTGGCTGAATAAGCCAGAAATATTACATAATGTACACGTTTCTTTTTAAGGTATCGTGATTCCTCTGGCTACTATTAATTTCTATACGAACTGTGAAATGTCTGCCATTGAGGTTTCAAGAAGTATGCCATCTTTGGCACTCCCTGCATATCTCCTTCATGGACACAGGGTCAGCATGGAATTGCCAGCCACGTGGCCGACGGAGCACGTTGCCTGGCCGTTGTGCGGCATCACGCGGTTGCTAACGAGCCGCGGCTTGCCCAGCGGCCCCAGCGGTAGCCGCCAACTCTCAACTTAGAATTTTTTCAGGGCGCCACAACTCGCCCGTTACCTCAAACCGTGTGTGATCCAGGGCCTCTTCCACTGTGGTAGAGTTAATTAAAGCAGCAGGAGGTAAATTTTTTCAGTTTAATACCGTCAAATATGGACACCAAAAATGAAGGTATGTCTTGTCAAGTGTGAAAGGCTGTAAAATAATTGGTGGCTGCCTCTAAGAGAATAGACCATGCTGATGCTCAATTTTGGAACCGATATTTATGATGACGAAAGAGTTCACGGACGAACAGGCGGGTGTTACTGTCCAATGGGTACAATATCTCGTCAAGCGACCACGTTGGCATCATGAGATGCGCTGATGAACTGACCGCCGAGGCGCCAGCGCCAGGCTTTTATCTGCTCCCCTCCCCTCCTGTCCAGTTGTTCTGAACGCGGTCCGCGCCCTGGCGCGGAGCGTCCAGAAACCGCCCCGTTCGCGGTCCACAGAGTTTGGCATGAAACACGCCAGCCTCAGCTGAAGCGTCGAATCAACCACTTTCGCCTCACCATCAAGGCTGCACTTGCTGCCCATCGAATACGCCAATGAGAGGAGAGGTTTGCTTCAGCTGATCCTGGGGCTGACATGTGGGAGATTGTCTGTACACTCACTCGGAATCGCCCATAACAGCCGCCACTCACTACCACGGACGGATCTGCCTTCACACTTGCAGCTAAAGCAACGACATTCGAGGCAAAGATCCGACCGCTTGAGGAACCAGTCAACCTGGAGACCGTCCGAACTGTCGAGACCCGACTTGCTGCCTTCCTCGACGGAGACCGTGGGGACGTCAGCATTGTGCCGACGTCTGAACAGGAGGTCCCTGAATACATCAGACGGTTGCCCCAGAAGAAGGTCCCAGGACATGACAACGTTGATGGCAGAGTCTTCCACATGCTGCCCAGGCTAGCCATTTTGTATATAGTGGGTCTCTTCAACGACATCTTTGAACAAATGCGGTTTCATGATGCTTGGAAGAGGGCTGTCGTAGTAGCGGTCCCGAAGCCGGGCAAAAACAGGACCTTACCGGCGAATTATCGCCCCATCATCCTCCTTCCGCCGTTGAGTAAAGTGTTTGAGCGAACCCTACTCTCCAGATTCGGCCGACTGCTTCACCAGGACAACATCATTCCACGGGAGCAGTTCGGATTCCCGCAGCATCACTCTACTACTCAGCAGTTACTCCACGTCGTCGAGGAGGCAACCCTGGCCTTCAACAATCGGTAGTTTTGCGGCCTTGTCCTGCTCGATGTGTCTAAAGCCTTTGACACCATCTGGCACCACAGCCTTCTTTTCAAGCTGTTCTATCTTGGCATCCCATCGTGCTTCTTACGTCTCCTTGCCTTCTACCTCGAAGGGAGTACTTTTGTCGTCTGGGTCGGTACTACGACGTCCTCTGTCCGCCACGTCCTCGCTGGAGTAGCACAAGGGAGTGTTCTAGGCCTGATCCTGTACAACGTCTACACCTCTGACCTGCCAGTTTCCCCGAGAGTCAGTCGCGCCATCTACGCGAATGGCACGGCACTCTTCTCGCGACATCGGAACATTGATGCCGTCCTCCGACGCTTACAATCCGCTCTGCAAGACCCCGAGCATTGGGCTGCCGACTGGAGGATTGGCTTCTACGCCACCAAGACGTAGGGGATGATACTTACCCGCCGTCGTCCACCCGATACGCAACCACTGGTTCTTTGTAACCAGCCCATCACCTGGACAACTACGGCCACCTACCTTGGAGTCCTCCTCGACCGCCATCTAACCTGGAAGGCTCACATCGCCGCTGTCCACCAGAAGACGTCTCAGAGGGCCGGAGCATTATACCCCATGCTTAACGCAACCTCCTCGCTCCCAATCGACACAGGTATGCGCCTCTACCGCACCTGCATCCTCCCAGTCATGGATTACGCGTGTGAAGTCTGGGGCAACGTTGCCCACTCGCACATACGGAAGCTCCAACAACTGCAAAACAAGATTCAAAGACGCGTCTACCACGTTCCAAACGACTTTCCTCACCGTCTTCTTCATCGAAGCTGCAGAAGAAACCCTAGTAAAGAAGCGTTTTCAGCAAGCGGCGCGCCGGTTTTATAACACCACCAGCACTTCCAACAACCCCCGCGTCCAGCAGCTGGGACAACCGAATGACATTCACGACTACTACGGGCGGCCTGTTGCTCTGATCGAATAGACAGGTCAACATGGAAGTTTCACCACCACCGACTCCTCTCCGAGATTCACACCATCAACCAAGAAGCCCACCACCACCTACACTCCATTGCAGTGGCAGGAAATGCCCTTTTGGATAAACCCTACGTTCCAGATAGACTTGGGCTACACAATGCCCAGTCCAGAAGAAATGACGCCGCGCGCGGTCCACGCCAAGGGCCACTTGCTGGCGGCGTGTTCTTAATATCGCTGCCTGTTCTTGACGTCATTTCTTGGTAGGATGTCTTCTTTCTTCATTTAATCAGATTCAAACCGAGTTCCCGGGCCTTATTAAGGATGTAACCGCTATTTCGATTGATCGACGACTCCCTACTTCAATCTCGATAGATTCTTTAATGACACAGTCAAAGTATTTGCACGTCTGTTTCAGAATCTTGGTCTGGCCGTAATTCATTCTGTTTGATTCCGAGAGGCAATGTTCAGCAACCGCCGACTTGTTCGGCTGCTGCAGTCTGGTTGCCGTTGATGTTCTTGGCAACGATCTTCGATAGTATGCCCCATTTGACTTATGTAACCCATTCCACATTTGTAGGGAATCTGGTAGACTCCGGATTTCCGTAGTCGTAGATCGTTCTTGACATTACCAAGCAGTGGCTGTGTCGTAATTGGTGGGCGGAAGAGTGTGTTCACATGATGTTTTTGAGGTATTCGACCTATTTTTCCCGATAAAGCGCCGCAGAACGGAATAAATGATATTCCCCCATCCTGCTTAGGTCCCTCTTCTGTCCCCTCCCGTTGAACAATCGGTGTGGGACGTGGAGCTGTCCGAATTTGCTTCTCTGTGTAGCCTCAGTTGTTCAAGTTATTGGTTAAGGTTCTCATTTTCCGACAGGGTGCGGGCCCTGTGACCCAATGTTTTGAAGACGCTGTTCCTCTGCGCTGGATGGTGGCAGTTGTTTGCGTGTAAGTAAAGGTCGGTGTGTGTCTTCTTACGGTACACGCTATGGTCCAATGCGCCGTCTTCTCTTTTAAACAAGACATCCAGAAAGGGAAGCACTCCACCACCGATCGTACCAAGAGAGTAGAGATGAAGACCATGGCTCTTCTCAGGCAATCCGGCTTGCCAGACGATGTTGTGAAGAAGCTACGACGGAGAGCCCGAGACTTGACGGACTCCCGAAGGCACACAAAGAGGGAGTGCCTTTACGCCCGATTGTCAGCAAATTGGTGCTTGCAAAGTACCTGAAGGATATGCTTAGCTCTTACGTTGGAAACTGTCCACATCATATTTGCAACTCAGTGGATTTCGTCGGGCGTCTTAACAAGTTCAGAATTCTTGATTCGGACATCCTTGTGAGTCTCGATGTTGTCTCTCTCTTCACGAGGGTGCCTTTGCAGTAATCGTTGCAACTTATTGAACAGAAGTTTGACACAGAGACGACCAGTCTTTTTAGGCACCTCCCGACGTCGACATACTTTCTCTTCAACCGTGGATACTACGAGCAGACGGAAGGAGTAGCCATGGGAAGTCCACTTTCACCAGTCGTCGCCAACTTGTTCATGGAACATATCGAAGAAATCGAAGAGGAAGCCCTGGATTCGGCGCAGTGGAAACCTACCTGTTTCTTCCCCTATGTCGACGACACCTTTGTCATATGGCCACATGGCTGAGACAAGCTGAATGGTTTCCTCATACTTCTCAATTCCATAACCAGAACATCAAGTTTACCGTGGAAGTTGAAGTGGATGGAGTGCTTCTCTTTCTGGGTGTCCTGGTTAAAAGAAGAGAAGCGGTTCATCCTTAGTAAGGCCCGGGAACCCATTTTGAATCTGATTAAAAGGAGAAAGAAGACATCCCACCACGAAATGACGTCGAGAACAGGCAGAGGTGCTAAGAAGACGCCGCCAGCAAGCGGGAACTGCACGGATGCTGGACGCTCCGCGCCTGGGCCAGGGAGAAACTGAAGAATCACGACATTCATTACGTCTGGTGGGAGCTCTAAACGCCAGTTTTCCACCTAGAACGACATTTCAAAAGCTGCGTAGAAACTGATGACATTGTCCGTTGCAGCACTTTTCGATATTTTCAGAACTGGTTTTCAACAACGAAGGTAGTCAGTATAAAAACGTGCACCAAAAATCGAAATTAAAATGTAAAATGTAAACTCCTACGTTATACACTAGAAGAAATGCCAGTTCACAAATTACAAAAAGGTATAACGAAACTGCATGCATATTTCTTGAATTATAGCCCCCGACACCTTGAAAAATGCTTTGAAAAAAAAAAAACAAGTATGTAAAGTTCCGAGTTGTGTTCTTGATACTGAACCTGAATAAACATTTCATCAGCACCGTACAGTTGGCATTTTTTCGCCGGTGTCGAAACGTACTCACTTTGACGAAAATATTACATTAACGTGGCTTCCGCTTTCCTATTTAAGGGTTTTCTGCACGTTGGGGGTTAGTTTTCGGACCTTTCTTGCCCAAATAAATACTTTTGTTTCTCATTTTCAAGCACTTTCGTTTTACTTCGTATCAGAAACAAACTAAATAACAAGTTAAGCAGATGCGAGACAAACACTTGATTTCACACTCTTTACCATAAACGAATCGTGTTATGAAGAGAAATTTTACTTGATACTAATGTCCTCTGTAGTACCATCCGAAACCAAGAGGAGCCCTATTCCTTCGGTAACTGTTACAGTATTAAGTCGGCTACATACGAGCGTTCGGGTGGGCCAAAACCTCATGCAGTAAATCGCGGTTTTAACATATGTTAACATTTATGGCTCACTTTATATGAGTGAATCTTAAAAACGGACTACCGAAGGAACATTTTAAGCGAATAAAAAATTAGGCTCAAAGAAAAATTTCTATCGTGGTCTATCCCCTTACCATGATAAGCGGCACTGGAACTAGAAAGTATAACAAACTTTCTACTACTTAGGCCTACCAAAGTACTGATGTGACGTGCCTGCCCAATGCAAGACAGTCACGAAGTGAGTACTGAGAATGCTGGACGCATGTGCGTAAAGATAATGTGGGAAGTTTAGCTTTGAGGTGCGAGCACTCCAAGCCAGAGTGTCTACACATGGATGGCTGATAATTTACGATTAACTGCAATGCGATCCCACGCCATTGTGGAACCGCAAACACCGCATATATATATATATCGCAAATACGCCGAACCTACGATGCAATTACGCCACACATATAGTGTGTTGAGTGGTACTTAAGAGAGGTAAATAAATTAGAAAATAAATGAAAAACTTAGTTTAGTTTAGAAGAATTACACACTGGCAAACAGCGGACAGAGCAGCAGTGACAGAAGAGCCAATGAGCATAAAGTCAGCGCGTTCAGGAGAAGCTATCGCCCTCCCCACATAAGCGGAAGCTGTCGATTCAGCCATCAGGTCATCGCCCGACCGGTTCACGTGTTTCTCAACTGTCACATGTGATCAAAGGCCCTCGCCTACATTCCAAGAGCCAATGACCGACGTTTAGAAGATTCTTCGAGAAGCTTTTCGACGTGACGGAAGAGGCAATGACCGTGAAGTCGTTCACCTCCAGTGAATTTAAGTGAATAAATACGCCAGACGCAGTGGGCCCGACAAGAGTAGTAGTTTGCAGTTCAGTTTCAGGGCTGAAGACCGTCATGCAGGAAGAGACTACATCGTACACAGAAGGACCAAGTCCGCCGCTGTAATCGAATAGCAAGCAGCAGCCTCGCCGCCAGAAGACAGAAGTTAGAAGGTATTCGAAGACTGATTTTTACGTACCCGGGTGACTCGTGAGGAAGGGAAGGAGACGGCCTCACATCAGCAGTCACCTGTGAGCTGGTGATGAAGATCTGACAGCCGAAGACTGGCAAGCTGGAGTCCGTTGTTCGAGTCCGGGACACTGACCTTCCCCCGCCGCGCCGCTCCGCTGGCCGACGCACAACACTGTCACACGCGGCCGCATAGAGAGAGAAACACTGGGACGCCACATCCAAGGTATCACCATCCGATTCACGACTTCGTTCTCGATAAGTAAACGGGCCACCTCACGAGGCGGCGACACGAGATACACACCGCCAGGCGTAATCAGACGCCGCCGCTCACGCAGCATGAAGGCTTCGCAAACAACACAGCTGCCGCTCTCCCAGCCAGAACAATCCAGTAAGAAAACCGTTGTACAAATCTTCAATAAAAGTTATCTTATGTAGAAATGCTGTTTCATTCTACCTCATACCCGAGCCAAGGAAGAGCCCACCCTGCCCACATGTTGTTAAGAGAGAAAAAGTAATTTATTCAGTGTTTTCCACTCTGACATAATGCTTTAGAATCAAATACCCTTTGCAGTAATGCTCATCCTGACAACTGACTAGCATCAAAAGAGAAAACTCAGTTACATTAGTGTCAGAAGAGTTACAAGTGTTTACATACCACGTGTAGGCCGTATATACAACATACTGTACATATGCCGCACATATGTCACGCAGCACGCATTGTAATTGCATGACTCGTTTGCGTCTCAGACTGTTGCAGGTAGCGCACCAGTTACGCGATGCTTCTCGCTAAGTGACAGGCTTCTAGCTAAGAGCCGCAGTTGTACATCCACTGGTCGTGAATCAGCATGCAACCGCACCACCTCACAGCGTGCACAAGGCACCTCGAGCACGTAACGCTTGAAACGACCTCTTTCAGTAAACATGTTTAAACACTCGTTCGTACAACAATGTCGTGTTTTAACGCAGGTTAACAGCACTCTATTTATTGGATTTATTGAGTTAACCTTTTATACCAAAAACCACAGACGTCGTCTTTCCCCTCATTAATTTGTCGATGTGCGCGGTGTTGTACCCATAATTGCATGTTTCATTGGGTCACCCCTATTAATTATTGTTTGGCAAGGTGTTTCCATTGCACGGTATTATTGCACTAATCAGCCAGAACACCATGACCATCTACCTAACAGACAGTATGTCCACCTTTAGCACGGATGACTGCGGCGACACGTCATGGAATCAAAGCAATGAGGCCTTCGTAGGTCGCTTGTGGGATTTGGCGCAACATTTGCCCACACAAATTCCAGGGAGGGGAGAGATGATCTCGAACGCTAAGTTCAGTCACATCCCAGACGTGTTCGATCTGATTCAGATCTAGCGAGCTGAGGGGCCAGCGCATCAATTGGAACTCACCACTGTATTACTTGAACCCTTCCATCACACTCCTGCCTTTGTGACATGGCGCATTATCTTGTTGAAAATGCCAGTGTTATCGTCGTGAAAGGGTATACGTGGTCTGCAACCAGTCTACGATACTCCTTGGCCGTCACGGTGCCTTGGACGAGGTCCACTGGACCCACGAATGTTTCCCAGAGCGTAAGGGAGATGCCGCCAGCTTGTCTCCGCCTGCAGTACATGTGTCAAGTAGCTGTTTCCCTGAAAGACGACAGATTCACGCCCTCCTGTCGCCATGATGAAGAAGATGTCGGTATTCGTCAGATCATGCAATACTCTGCCACTGCGCCAACCTCCAGTGCCGACGGTCATGTGTCCATTCAAGTCGTAGTTGCCGATGTCATGGTGTTAACTTTGGCACATGCAAGGGACGTCGGCTGCGGAGGCCCGTCGTTAGGAGTGTTCCGTGCACTGTGTGTTCAGACACACTTGTGCTCTCCCTAGAATTAAAGTCTGATATTAGTTCCACCAAAGTTCGCCGCCTGTCCTGTTTTAGCAGTGTGCCAAACCTGCAACGTCCGACATCTGTAATGAGGGGTGCCCACCCAACCCCACGATGTCTGCACGTGCTGAACCTCCGGATCATCACAACCTACCCTGGGCCAAAATCAGGCAAATCGCGCGAGTTCCTCATTCTACACACGGCCAGCACGCTCACCTCACTGTTACTACATGAACCGTGTGTGTGTCTGACTAGCAGTCATTCCTCGACAGGTGCCGCTGGTATCGCTTGGACGGGTTTATATAAATCGTAGGTCGGTGGTCATAATTCTCTGTCAGATCAGTGCATTTCCTTCCATTTACTTGCATTATCATATGGAACCTTCAACATTGCAGCGCGTCAGCAGTCGTTGGTTAATATATTAAAAAACTAGAAAGCCGCCTCGACTGCGAAAAAGGTTCTTAAATTCGTACCAGCCGAGGTGTCGGATGCTGCAAGTAGATACTTAGATGTTATTCTGAAAAGAGCTAAGGCAAGCATGGCTATTGACTTTATTAAACAGTGTAGGGTGCTCAACCTCTCTCCAAGTTTTATTGATGGTTTCCTAGGTAAATTCTGCCGTAAAATGCCAGTCCTTAGAAAGAAGCTGCGCTGCCAGGTATTTAATGCTAGAATCTCCGATTTATATGCCAAGAAGGATATTTTGAATGAAAGAGCATATATCATGTACTTAGAAATTTCGAAGTTTTATTCTGTTCACTTTAACTTTCAAATAGATGCTTTTTGGTTTAGGGCAAATGAGTGGTTGGCTCTACAAATAAAAGAGATTGCTAACAGACATGACAAAAAAATTGCTAACTTAGTTGAGAAGCAGGAACGTGCTAACAAAATGACTCACACTAATTTTACAGCTGAACCTAAAAAATTCTTTGACCGCGTCATTAATAAGACAGAAATTGTATTTTCGCCCCAAGAGGAGTCTCTCCTCTCTAAAGGATTAAAATTTAATTTCGAGCCTAGCACCGCAAATCTCAAAGTTCTAGAAGACACAATAGTTGACTTGAAAATCGGTCTAGATTATGCCAAAATGCCTAACGAGAAACAAACCCGATTGGCGTATGAGGCCTACAAAATTATGACTAAGGTCGCACACAGTGCACATAAAGAGGATAACACAAATAAGGTTTTAAAGAATATTAACCGCAAGCTAATACAAAATGATGCTGTTGTCACTAAAGCCGATAAGGGGAACTCCGTAGTTATATCCACAAAGCAAGAATACGTAGACAAGACCGAAGCTTTTTTCAATGACAACGGGATAGGTATGCTTAACAAAGACCCCACTATTACTCTCCAAAAAGAAATTAGAGCTGGGATCCAAAATACTAAAAGTATGATAGGAGAGTTCCGAAAGATGGGGCTGATAAACATGAATCCCAAGCCCCCTAAATTGAGAAGTCACTATAAAGTTCATAAGTTAAATCACCCAATTCGCCCTATCGTTGGCAGTACGGGAAGTGCCTATCATAAGCTGGCGAAATACTTGCATACTAAGATTAAAGAAAATTTCGTTTTTAGTAAAAACTATTCCGTTAAAAATTCCATTCATTTTACGCGAGGTATCTTGTTCTGAAGATTCTAAACTAGTATCGTTTGACGTAACAAGTTTATATACTAATGTACCGGTCGACCACACACTGGAAATACTAGAGTGCAATTTGCGTCACCATAAAAAACTTTTGTATAAAGAGGTCAATGAGTTGCTGATACTGCTACGGATCGTTTTAAAACACAACTGCTTTACATTTAATGGGAGATTTTACTTACAACCAGCAGGTTTGGCTATGGGGAGCCCCCTAGCTGGGATTTTATCAGAAATTTTTATGAACTACCTAGAGTCTAATTTTTTTGCCAGTGACAGAGAGATTATTAGGAGAATACAATTTTACAAAAGATATGTTGACGACATTCTATTAATCATTGATGGTTCTCAAAGTGATGTAGACCATATTTTTTCGATTTTTAATGAGCTTCACCATAATAGCAGTTTTACGATTGAGCGAGAATCCGATACTAGGTCATTAAATTTTTTGGACCTCACTTTAACTGTAGTTGACAACCGCATTAAATTTGATATTTTTCGGAAAAATACGTTTTCCGACAATATTATACCTGCAGACTCTGCCCATCCGTACGCCGATAAGATGGCCTTTTTTCACTCTAATATTCACAGAGTTACAGCTATCCCTCTTGCACCAGATGCGGTAGAAACTGAACTGGTCACACTTGAGAATATTGCTATAAATAATCGCTATAGGCCTCAGTTGGTAAGACAGATCAATAACAAGAAAATAAATAAAAATAATATTATGACTTCCACCCTAGGGGATGCGTTAGATGACAAACAAGTGGCAACGATACCTATCCCTTACATAGGCAATATAAGTTACAAATTGGGGCGTCTACTCAGAGCCCATAATTTCAGAGTCGCCTATTCTACTAATAATAGTTTACATAGGAATTTAATCCACTCCTTGCACAATAAGAGCGATAAACTTTACCAATCAGGAGTATATAAAATTACATGCAGGGATTGTCCAAAATTTTACATCGGGCAAACGGGACGAGCTCGGAGTCTCAGGTATAAAGAGCATATGCCTACTAGAAGCGGTGACGGTACTAAATGCTCTACTTATGTGGAACATCTCGTGGAAACGGCTCATGCGCCGAGCCCTCCAGTTAATATCGAGTTACTTCATGCCGAGGTTAAGGGCTTAAAACTGGATGTTTTGGAAGAAATGCAGATCTTTAAGCATCTGCAACATGATAAAGACAATATCCTTAACGACCAACTCCTACTAAGAAACTGAAAATTTTTTGAAGTTTCGCACCTTTAATTTGTTCTTCATACTTGTAAATCTGATGATCTGGGGATTTTCACATGCGTGTGCTGATTGACGAGCGCGGTTGGTGAAGCTGTTCATCTTTTCATTTTTCGTCATTTTCTATACGATGAAGGTGATTTTAGCCCGTTGAACACCTCACGTTTTATCCCTATATCTTTATCTGTTATCATAGATAGCTTCATACATTTTTCTTTCCTAGCATAGCAACCGTGTGCGGTTATTTTTAAGCTTCATCTCCTATGTAGCTCATCACTCATCCTATCCATTCTATTTTTGAAATACGTTGATCCATGGTTGGGAATATAACGGCTATTTGGCCATGACCCATGTATAGACTTTCACGTATTAGTATGCGCATGCGCATTCAAGCAACTTCCCTTGTCTTGCGTATGTGCATAGGTAGCGGGTCGAGCGTGTAAGTGAGCGACCATTTGTAGCTGCAGTGTATGGCGGGCCGTGGCCCATCGAACACAAGCCGGTGTGAGGTGGAGGTTACACCATTAAGTAACGGTTTAGACTTTATACGTATGTACTGTTTGTGTTTCCCTTTTTTCGTTTAAAAATGTATAGCCATGATGTTCTTTTAATAATTGACAAAGGTCTTTTTAGGTACTTGTGGGTTTTATTGTTCTGAAGGAGGTGTAGTTATCTACGCCGAAACCTAGGTAAACACTAGGTGCTTTTTTCGCAGTCGAGGCGGATTTCTAGTTTTTTAATATATTATCATATGGGGTGCTTTCCTCTTCTGTGGCTTACCAGATATCGGACTTTAGCATCATGGGGGTATGCAAGACAGCACAATTGATACCCCATGATAGGAACTCACGCACACAAGGTAAGCAATACTATTCCTTGGTTTCCTGACAGCGGCTTTATCGACAATTGTAAATACAAACTGAGGCGCCAAAGAAACTGATATAGGCATGCTATTCAAAAATGGTTCAAATGGCTGTGAGCACTATGCGACTTAACTTCTGAGGTCATCAGTCGCCTAGAATTTAGAACTAATTAAACCTAAGTAACGTAAGGACATCATACACATCCATGCCCGAGGCAGGATTCGAACCTGCGACCGTAGCGGTCGCTCGAATCCAGAGTGTAGCGCCTAGAACCTTACGGCCACTCCGGACGGCCACGCGTATTCAAATACAGAGATACGTAAACAGGCAGAATACGGCACTGCGATCGGCAACGCCTATATAAAACAACAACTGTCTGGCGCAGTTGTTAGATCGGTTACTGCTGCTACAATGGCAGGTTATCAAGATTTAAGTGAGTTTGAACGTGGTGTTACCAGTCGGCGCACGAGCAATGGGACCCAGCATCTCCGAGGTAGTGATGAAGTGGGGATTTTCCAGTACGACCATTTCACGAGTGTACCGTGAATTACAGGAACCCAGTAAAACATAAAATCTCCGACATCGCTGCGGCCGGAAAAATATCCTGCAATAACGGGACCAATGACGACTGAAGCGAATCGTTCAACGTGACACGAGTGCAACTCTCCCACAAACAGCTGCAGATTTCATTGCTGGCCCATCAACAAGTGTCAGCGTGCGAATCGTTCAATGAAACATCGTCGATGGGAGCTTTCGGAGCCGAAGGCCCACTCGTGTACCCTTGATGAGCGCACAACACAAAGCTGTACTTTTCGCCTGGGCCCGTCAACACCGACATTGGGCTGTTAATGACTGGAAACGTGTTGCCTGGACGGGCGAGTCTCGTTTCAAATTGTATCGAGCTGATGGACGTGTACGGCTATGGAGACAGCCTCATGAATCCGTGGACCCTGCATCTCAGCAGGGGACTTTTCAAGTTGGTGGAGGCTCTGTAATGGTGTGGGGCGTGTGCAGTTGGAGTGATATTGGATCCCTGACACTAGATACGACTCTGACAGGTGACACGTACGTAAGCATCATGTCTGATCACCTCCAGCCATTTATGTCCATTGTGCATTCCGACGGACTTGAGCAATTCCAGCAGAACAGTGCTGCATCCCACACGTCCAGAATAGCTACAGAGTGGCTCCAGGAGCACTCTTTTGAGTTTAAACACTTGCACTGGCACGAAATCCCTCATACGTGAACATTATTGAGCATATCTGGGATGCCTTTCAACATGCTGTCCGGAAGAGATCTCCACCCCCTCGTACCTTTACGGATTTATGGACAGTCCTGCAAGATTCTTGGTATAAATTCCCTCCAGCACTACGTTAGACATTAGTCGAGTCAATGCCACGTCGTCTTGCGGCACTTCTGTGTGCTTGTGGGGGCCCTACCCCATATTAGACAGGTGTGCCAGTTTCTTTCGCTCTTCAGTGTATATGCAACTTTAAACGACATCATTCGTTTTAATATAAAATGATTAAGGCAATAAACACGATTATTGCATTACTGTTAACTTGCGTAAGAGCAGGAACCCCTAAAGCATCATTAATTTATGACATTGTTATGTGACGAGTGGTTAAACATTTTTACTGAAAGACGTTGTTTCAAGTTTTAAGTGTTCTTGGTGGCTTGTACACGCTGTGAAGCGGTCTGGCTGCATGTTGAATCACGTCCAGTGGATGCGCGGCTGTGGCTCTTAGCTAGAAGCGAGAACCATCGCCCGGTTGGTACGTGTTCGGCATCAGCCCCTGTGCCACAAAGACAAAGTAGGTAGTGATACTTTCATATCGTGTCGGCGAGACACATGCGTTGCATATGTACGGTGTACGTACGGCGTATCGGTGACGTATAAATAGCGTGTGTGTGGCGTACGAGGAGCGTATGTTTAGCGTATGCCCGGTCTACACGCGGCATATGCGTTGTCAAAATAATACGGCATGTGTAGATACTCTGTGCGAGCGCTGACATCTCCAAAGTAGACTTGCCACAGCATTCTTACACATACACACACATGCTGCAGTCTCAGTACTCACATGGAGGATGTCTTGCATTGGGCAAGCACTTTATATCGGCTTTTTGATAAGTAATATAAGGTGATTGCCATCAGCAGAAACATCGCATGATTATATCATTGGTGAACTGTTGGTGTGTACTCTTGCATTGGCTTGCATTAACGTTTCAGTACATTGTCCACATTTCTATCAAATGCTATAGTTCGGTGGTCAGACATTAGCCCAATAATTCGTGTTACGTTAATTACCCGCGGCAATAGTCGTGCCTGTTAATGTGTCGATTCCCAGACGGGGAGTGTGCTGGCCGCTGATCGAATCCGCCTGGCAGACTAACGACGTGAGTCGGTGTGCTGGCCAGTCTGCTTGTCGTTCTTAGGCTGTTTACCGCAACCATCTAGGTCAATAACGGACTGGTCCCCGAGTCTCACCTCAGTTAGACGATTCGCAAAAATTTAGAAAACTTACTCACACTTACACGTGAAATACACTACATGCCGTCGCTATAGGAATGGCATCCGTCCACCTCTTAACCATGCCCCAAAACGGTAAACAACTATGCCGACCCTGAGCAGATGTGAGACAAAGGCACCATAAAAAGAGTGAGATCTCGTATTACGTCAAGAGAACTGTATACTCCCGTTTTTACATAGTGCCGAGACTATCGATCTAACTAAATGACGATTTTCAGATCTCTAATTTCGATTGCTCTGTGAGTTCTGCAAGCAAGTGCAAGTGTCACATCAGTCCCAGGTGCTAACTGGCACAAACATTTTCTGCAATTTCTTTCCAAGGCCCTTCCCAGTTAATCGAGTTCAGGTAAAGGCGATACGCTGTTCATCAAAGATTGAGGAACGGCTCGGAGCGTATGCGGCGGCAGCAGCTTGCCTTCTCCGAATTGGATCCCGCGCAACGCTTGCGCCGTACTTGAAACATACTGTATTTACTGCTAGCTGAAAACTCTTTCATAAGGATCCGATCTGAATTGTACCTATTAACGCGCTCTATAGGATGTCCATTTAATGAGATTTTTCCCGTTGGGATCCAGAACTTGTGTGTGTGGCGACAGAATCTTCTTCTCGTTTTAGTGCTTGCGTCTTGTGTTTCTGAGGCTGACGTTGGGAATAAGTCCGACGTTCATTTTAAAAAGGTGTAGAAGAAAGCTAAAAATCACCTCTTGAATGGCTGGGCTAACACTTCCAAGGACGATGATAGAGAGCCCGGATCCGATCAGTGGCTGGCTCACCTCCCCTTCACCTAAGCTAGTTTTCTACGCGAGCAGCTCACGATATGAAAAGGATACACTCATAGATATAAGTGCCCAACGTCACATCAAAATCTTCCTTGTGATTAGGATCTCTGACTTCACAGTTCTCGTGGATTACGATGTAATATTTCAGTATTTCCGTGTAGACATAGTAGTCAGGAACTGAACTAGATGGTGAAGTGATACAACATCCGAATCGTATTACCCACATATCAAGTTAAAAACTATGTGACTAATTCTTTTTCTGATTTTTTTCAGCACGATTACAACGGATTCTTGCTCCGTCCTGTATGGAGTCTAGCACATTTTATGAAGTAAGTGGTCAGGGTGATCTAGTGGGTAGGGTGCTAGACTACGGCTGTGGGATTCCCAGGTTCTATCCTGGGTAGAAGAGTGGCGTTTTACTCGTTCCAGACCCTCCAGAATGGCCATAGGGGCGGTCACCGATGTCTTCCTGGAGTAAAAGGCAACGGGGACGATGGTTTTGCCACCCGACTACCTTCGCGTCGTGGTGAACGAAACGTTGCACTCTAACTGCCTTGGGCTGAGCGTCATAGCCGGTAATGTACCTTTTTAAGACATTTTTATCGAGTGAAGTAGCCTTCATTATCGTAAAAATTACTTTTATTTCGAGTCAACATGACGCTTTTTCAGTGCCGATTTCGACCTATGACGCACTCATCTGCAGATCTAAAAATATAAATTAAAACTTCTAACTAATTAGGCATGTGAAATTCAGTCCTCTATAGAATAATAAAATAAAACATGTCTCATATCAATGCGTAACACAGAAATCGTAGATGCGGCACTAACTTAAGAGAGCATACTGTTGAACTTCTGTAGTCGAGAAGATAAGAAGTAAAAAAAAAAAAAAAAAAAAAATGTACTACTGCCATCTGGTAGTGTTTGAAAATTGATTAAAGAAATCGAAAACTACGAAGAAATCAGGGAAGAGACAGACAGATTGCCGAGAGACAAATACGGGTTTATATCACACGCATATTTCAATGTTTACTATGACCTCCTGCTCAAGTAAGGTTTCCAGATTTCTGTTCGTGGAGAGAGTGGGTCAAAAGTCACGAACGGCTTATAAATGTGAATAACCATTTTATTTATTCTTTTCTCCTTTCTCTTATATCAGAGACTGATACGGCAATTCTAAGCAATTCTCATCCATGGTCTTCAAGTTGTAACACCATTATCGACTGCAACTAGTTTATACAGTGTTATTCTGTGTATGCAACTATGAAGTGATTGTTCTGTACTAGTTAAGATCTTTGAATTGTCAGAGGAGAAGTGGAAGTTTATGATGTATATATTGTAAATATTTAATAATGTTTAAAATAATGAAAGTTCATAAAATATGTATGCTCGTAAAAACGAAATTGTACTTCGATTACTGGTTCATAATTAGGAATGTTGTATTGTTGTTGTTGTGGTCTTCAGACCTGAGACTGGTTTGATGCAGCTCTCCATGCTACTCTATCCTGTGCAAGCTTCTTTATCTCCCAGTACCTAATGAAGCCTACATCCTTCTGAATCTGCTTAGTGTGTTCCTCTCTTGGTCTCCCTCTACGATTTTTACCCTCCACGCTGCCCTCCAGTACTAAATTTGTGATCCCTTGATGCCTCAGCACATGTCCTACCAACCGATCCCTTCTTCTAGTCACATTGTGCCACAAACTCCTCTTCTCCCCATTTCTATTCAATATCTCATCATTAGTTATGTGATCTACCCATCTAATCTCCAGCATTCTTCTGTAGCGCCACATTTCGAAAGCTTCTATTCTCTTCTTGTCTAAACTATTTATCGTTCATGTTTCACTTCCATACCTGGCTATACTCCATACAAATACTTTCAGATACGACTTCCTGACACTTAAATCAATACTCGATGTTAACAAATTTCTCTTCTTCAGAAACGCTTTCCTTGCCATTGACAGTCTACATTTTATATCCTCTCAACTTCGACCATCATCAGTTATTTTGCTTCACTACTTTAAGTGTCTCATTTCCTAATCTAATTCCCTCAGCATCTCCCGACTTAATTCGACTACATTCCATTATCGTCGTTTTGCTTTTGTTGATGTTCATCTTATAGCCTCATTTCAAGACACTGTCCATTCCGTACGGCTGCTCTTCCAAGTCCTTTGCTGTCTCTGACAGAATTACAATGTAATCGGCGAACCTCAAAGTTTTTGTTTCTTCTCCATGGATTTTAATACCTGCTACGAACTTTTCTTTTGTTTCCTTTACTGCTTGCTCAATATACAGATTGAATAGCGTCGGGGAGAGGCTACAACCCTGTCTCACTCCCTTCCCAACCACTGCTTCCGTTTCATGTCCCTCGATTCTTGTAACTGCTATCTGCTTTCTGTACAAATTATAAATAGCCTTTCGCTCCCTGTATTTTACCCCAGCCACCTTCAGAATTTGAAAGAGAGCATTCCAGTCAACATTGTAAAAAGCTTTCTCTAAGTCTACAAATGCTATAAACGTAGGTTTGCCTTTCCTTAATCTTTCTTCTTAGACAAGTCGTAGGTACTCTGACTACTATCTATTGGTTATGAACTGTAGATTAAAACTGAAGAAACTGCAAATAGGTGGGAATTTAAGGAGATGGGACCTGGATAAACTGAAAGAACCAGAGGTTGTACAGAGTTTCAGGGAGAGCATAAGGGAACAATTGACAGGAATGGGGGAAAGAAATACAGTAGAAGAAGAATGGGTAGCTTTGAGGAATAAAATAGTGAATGCAGCAGAGGATCATGTAGGTAAAAAGACGAGGGCTAGTAGAAATCCTTGGATAACAGTAGAGATACTGAATTTAATTGATGAAAGGAGAAAATACAAAAATTCAGTAAGTGAAGGAGGCAAAAAGGAATACAAACCCCTCAAAAAAGAGATAGACAGGAAGTGCAAAATGGCTAAGCAGGGATGGCTAGAGGACAAATGTAAGGATGTAGAGGCTTATCTTACAAGGGATAAGAAAGATACTGACTACAGGAAAGTTAAAGAGACCTTTGGAGAAAAGAGAACCACTTGCATGAATATCAAGAGCTCACATGGAAACCCAGTTCTAAGGAAAGAAGGGAAATCAGAAAGGTGGAAGGAGTATATAGAGGGTCTATACAGGGGCGATGTTCTTGAGGACAATATTATGGAAATGGAAGAGGAGGTAAATGACGATGAAATGGGAGATATGATACTGCGTGAAGAGTTTGACAGAGCACTGAAAGACCTGAGTCGAAACAAGGCCCCGGGAGTAGACAACAATCCGTAATAACTACTGACAGCCTTGGGAGAGCCAGTCCTGAGAAAACTCTACCATCTGGTGAGCAAGATGTATGAGACATGCGAAATTCCCTCAGACTTCAAGAAGAATATAATAATTCCAATCCCAAAGAAAGCAGGTGTTGACAGATGTGAAAATTACCAAACTATCAGTTTAATAAGTCACAGCTGCAAAATACGAACGCGAATTCTTTACAGACGAATGGAAAAACTGGTAGAAGCCGACCTCGGGGAAGATCACTTTGGATTCCGTAGAAATGTTGGAACACGCGAGGCAGTACGGACCCTACGACTTATCTTAGAAGAAAGATTAAGGAAAAGCAAACCTATGTTTCTAGCATTTGTAGACCTAGAGAAAGCTTTTTACAATGCTGACTGGAATACTCTCTTTCAAATTCTGAAGGTGGCTGGGGTAAAATACAGGGAGCGAAAGGCTATTTACAATTTATACGGAAAGCAGATGGCAGTTATAAGCGTCGAGGGACATGAAAGAGAAGCAGTGGTTGGGAAGGGAGTGAGACAGGGTTGTAGCCTCTCCCCGATGCTATTCAATCTGTATATTAAGCAAGCAGTAAAGGAAACGAAAGTAAAGTTCGGAGCAGGTATTAAAATCCATGGAGACGAAATAAAAACTTTGAGGTTCGCCGATTACATTGTAATTCTGTCAGAGACAGCAAAGGACTTGGAAGAGCAATCGTACGGAATGGACAGTGTCTTGAAATGAGGGTATAAGATGAACATCAACAGAAGCAAAACGACGATAATGGAATGTAGTCGAATTAAGTCGGGAGATGCTGAGGGAATTAGATTGGGAAATGAGACACTTAAGGTAGTAAAAGAGTTTTGCTATTTGGGGAGCAAAATAACTGATGATGGTCGAAGTTGAGAGGATATAAAATGTAGACTGTAAATGGCAAGGAAAGCGTTTCTGAAGAAGAGAAATTTGTTAACATCGAGTATTGATTTAAGTGTCAGGAAGTCGTATCTGAAAGTATTTGTATGGAGTATAGCCAGGTATGGAAGTGAAACATGAACGATAAATAGTTTAGACAAGAAGAGAATAGAAGCTTTCGAAATGTGGCGCTACAGAAGAATGCTGGAGATTAGATGGGTAGATCACATAACTAATGATGAGATATTGAATAGAAATGGGGAGAAGAGGAGTTTGTGGCACAATGTGACTAGAAGAAGGGATCGGTTGGTAGGACATGTGCTGAGGCATCAAGGGATCACAAATTTAGTACTGGAGGGCAGCGTGGAGGGTAAAAGTCGTAGAGGCAGACCAAGAGATGTATACACTAAGCAGATTCAGAAGGATGTAGGCTACATTAGGTACTGGGAGATGAATAAGCTTGCACAGGATAGAGTAGCGTGGAGAGCTGCATGAAACCAGTCTCAGGACTGAAGACCACAATAACAACAACAAGTTGTAGCGTCAGTATTGCCTCACGTGTTCCAACATTTCTACGGAACCCAAACTAATCTTCCCCGAGGTCGGCTTCTACCAGTTTTTCCATTCGTCTGTAATGAATTCGCGTTAGTATTTTGCAGCTGTGACTTATTAAACTGATAGTTCGGTAATTTTCACATCTGTCAACACCTGCGTTCTTTGGGATTGGAATTATTATATTCTTCTTGAAGTCTGAGGGAATTTCGCATGTCTCATATATCTTGCTCACCAGATGGTAGAGTTTTGTCAGGACTGGCTCTCCCAAGGTTGTCAGTAGTTCTTATGGATTGTTGTCTACTCCCGGGGCCTTGTTTCGATTCAGGTCTTTCAGTGCTCTGTCAAACTTTTCATGCAGTATCTTATCTCCCTTTTCATCTTCATCTACCTCCTCTTCCATTTCCATAATATTGTCCTCAAGAACATCGCCCCTGTATAGATTCTCTATATACTCCTTCCACCTTTCTGCTTTCCCTTCTTTGCTTAGAACTGGGTTTCCATCTGAGCTCTTGATATTCATGCAAGTGGTTCTCTTTTCTTCAAAGGTCTCTTTAATTTTCCTGTAGTCAATATCTATCTTACCCCTTGTAAGATAAGCTTCTACATGCTTGCATTTGTCCTCTAGCCATCCCTGCTTAGCCATTTTGCACTTCCTGTCTATCTCTTTTTTGAGGGGTTTGTATTCCTTTTTGCCTGCTTCACTTACTGAATTTTTGTATTTTCTCCTTTCATCAATTAAATTCAGTATCTCTTCTGTTACCCAAGGATTTCTACTAGCCCTAGATGGTTTACCTACATGATCTTCTGCTGCCTTCACTATTTCATTTCTCAAAGCTACCCATTCTTCTGCTACTGTATTTCTTTCCCCCATTCCTGTCAATTGTTCCCTCATGCTCTCCCTGAGACTCTGTACAACCTCTGGTTCTTTCAGTTTATCCAGGTCCCATCTCCTTAAATTCCCACTTTTTTGCAGTTTCTTCAGTTTTAATCTAAAGTTCATAACTAATAGATTGTGGTCAGAGTCCACATGTGCCCCTGGAAATGTCTTACAATTTAAAATCTGGTTCATAAATCTCTGTCTTACCATTATATAATCTATCTGAGACCTTTTAGTATCTCCAGGGTTCTTCCATGTATACAACCTTCTTTCATGATTCTTGAACCAAGTGTTAGCTATGATTAAGTTATGCTCTGTGCATAATTCTACCAGGCGGCTTCCTCTTTCATTTCTTAGCCCCAATCCATATTCACCTACTACGTTTGTTTCTCTTCCTTTTCCTACTGTCGAATTCCAGTCACTCATGACTATTAAATTTTCTTCTCCCTTCACTATCTGAATAATTTCTTTTATCGCAACATACATTTCATCAACTTCTTCATCATCTGCAGAGCTAGTTGGCATATAAACTTGTACTACTATAGTAGGCGTGGGCTTCGTGTCTATCTTGGCCACAATAATGTGTTCACTATGCTGTTTGTAGTAGCTTGCCCGCACTTCTATTTTTTTATTCATTATTAAACCTACTCCTGCATTATCCCTATTTGATTTTGCATTTATAATCCATAATCTCCTGACCAAAAGTCTTGTTCCTCCTGCCACCAAACTTCACTAATTCCCACTATATCTAATTTTAACTTCTCCATTTCCCTTTCTAAATTTTCTAACCTAACTGCCCGATTAAGAGATCTGACATTCCACGCTCCGATCCGTAGAATGCCAGTTTTCTTTCTCCTGATAACGATGTCCTCTTGAGTAGTCCCCGCCCGGAGATCCGAAAGGGGGAGGATTTTACCTCCGGAATATTTTACCCAAGAGGACGCCATCATAATTTAACCATACAGTAAAGCTGCATGCCCTCGGGAAAAATTACGGCTGTAGTTTCGCGTTGCTTTCAGCCGTTCGCAGTACCAAAACAGCAAGGCCGTTTTGGTTAGTGTTACAGGGCCAGATCAGTCAATCATCCAGACTGTTGCCCCTGTAACTACAGAAAATGCTGCTGCCCCTCTACAGGAACCACTCGTTTGTCTGGCCTCTCAACAGATACCCCTCCGTTGTGGTTGCACCTACGGTACGGCTATCTGTATCGCTGAGGCACGCAAAGTTGTATTATGTAAAGGAAAAGGTGTAGGGAACCCCTTGCTTCGGAAGAGGCTTGGCACGCGGGAAAAGGTGGATTTGGCGGTCAATCTGGGCGGCAAGAGAGAGAGAGCACATTACGCAGTCGGTGGCTAGCAGTTATACAGTCAACACCGTAGGTTCCAAGTGAGGCATTGGGAAGCCGATTTATGTCAAAATTGCCTCGGATGTGGTTCCGGCCGAAATATGGTGTTCTTGTATTATGGAATGGCTCGGAAATGATTGATACGTCGCCAAAATGAAATCTGAAAAGAGCCTTAAACTGCAAGAAGTAAGACCAGACCGCCGCCACGTGCTTGGAACCACTATTGCGCCACTGCTCAGCTAAATTCAGGATATCAGATACGTATTTCAGTATGGACCAGTATATTTCTGTGTGTTTTTCAATAATAATTTCAGTGATAAAAGTATGTGTTTGAGCTTAGAAATTGCCCTGATCATGAAACCTATGCAGGGTCCTATCCTAGACGTGCTAAGGACCGAGTATCCTGTTTCTGAATAGTCAGTGATTTGTTACTACTTTGAATGTGGCAAAGTTCCAGTTCTAAAGTGTATAAATGATGCTAGTTAAATCACCTGCTTGACAGGTAATGAAAGAGGCACTTAATTTGAACTCTTATGAAACTTTCGATGACCAATTTCAGTCCAGTGTGTCTTTAGTAAGATCTTAATGTTGACTTAGTTCTGAATTAATTAATGATTGCAATAGTAACTTTTATCACTATGAGTGAATAATTATTTAGTTCTCTATGTTTACTGGTTTGTGTAAAAAGCTATCTATTGCTACCCACTACGTAGTTCGTACGTTAGTTGTGTGAAACAATTGCACTGTTTAAAAGGACCATTAATGGAAAAGTCTCTTCAGCAATCCACGAACATTTTTCTTTAAACTTAATGTTTCAAGGTACTATGCCTAACTGGGCTGGCGACCGTTTAGTATTTCATTTACGTGAACTTTGCTGCTTTCATTACTCACAAATCTAAAGTCTTCCAGTTTTCTATTAATAATATATGTTATATTTTAAAAGATATTGTGTTGTCGGGTTCGCGTAAGTTGCGGACTGTACTTGAACAACAAGGTTTCTGTGCGCAGGCTCTTTCGTAAAGTTGAAAGAAGTGAGAGGGTGCAAAGGCCTTCCCCAGTTTTATAGGACAGGTGAATTGAGCGAGAAGTGTTTTTATTGAACTAGAAAGTATTCTGAATTTCAAACGCGTAGTGTTTAAACAGGTTAGAAATTTATTTAACTTTTATACATTAGTGAGATAAGTGTCTTACTGTGACCTTACTTTACGGCTCATTGGCTTAACTCCTTCGCGAGACAGAAGCGTTATACCAAACTGTGCTGATTACTCTAATGATACTGATTCTTAGGCTCAAAAGACGAGCGCTGTTCCATGACTCATTTTGCTTGCTTATACTTGGCTCTCTCTCCTTAATAACTCAGCTATGTCACGGACGAGTACTATACCAAAACTCGTTCTAACTCTTTACAGAAACACTTTTATGGACACACTAAAGAGACAAGAACAGACTGTTCTTGTTCTTTTAACTATTATCTGACATACAGACAATGACATCCAATACAGGTGCATTTGTTTAGTATATCTGGGGTTTAAGGAAACAGCTTCGCACAAACTAAAAGACATACAGAAAAAAGCCACACATCAGTGGACAGATGATTTCTCCAAGTTTTTAACAGGGAATGCTTATAATGGGCAGCGTTTTGTGACGCGACAAACGCCAATACATGCGTGCGAATAACAAACATTTCCAGAGGTGTAAAAAGTACGAAGTGACATGTGCATCAGTGCACAAGTTTGGCATTCAATAGTTTTGGTACTGTTAGTTAGGTAAGTCCGTCTAACACGGCAACGTCGTACCACGTCAGATAGGGAAACTGACTTTTAATTGTCCTGAGGCCAAAATACACATAAAAACAATGACATCGGTTTTTTATCGTCCTGAGGCTAAAAGCCACATACGAAGCAATAATCAAATCGGGTAGTAATTGCTGCACAAAAAGCACCAACGAAATCGATTCTAATTGTCTTGCGACTGGTGCAAGGCATGTTCTGTATGCTATCCACCGTTACTTGTCACCAGTTGAAATCAAGAAACAGCATGTTTCATCACAGATTTGAGTGTTTCAGGTGCCACATTCAGAATATGTAGCGCATATTCTGCAATTCTGTCTATTGACGTGTCCTTGGAGGTAGTACTAGGCTTCATCTATCCACAAAGTGTTCCATAGCCATTCATTGCCCAGTTCGAAGAGAGCAAGAAATTCTAGAACAATGTCTGTTTTATTGGCAGCTCAGCATGAAGCAGCTGCTGAACATGGTTAATTTTGTATGAGTAGCATTGTAGGATGTTTCATATAAGTTTATGCGCCTTGTTCACTGGCATGTCCCAACCTCAGGCAATTTACCGTGCACTGTGCGTTTGCACACCACAGCTCGAGCACCCCTGAAATGCTGTGGTCACGTTTCAACTGACGCTGGATTAATTTTTTTCCTGCCTAAACCAAACTGCACTTCGAAAGACCCAGTCTTTTCGAATATCGCAACCATTTTCTCCAGGCCGTTGACAGATACGGACCTACGCCTTTTATCATGTCCCTGATTGAGCGGAACTTGTGCAGAGCTACTGGCGCAGTCACCGCTCTTTACCAGTAGCGCACGAGCCTGCTTTGAGACAGTCTTGCTGAGCATCTCAGACGCAACTGAGGAAGAGCTGTATATCCCGTCTCCTTTATTTTGCGTATGCTTCCGCTTACAGCGTCATATAATGGTAAAATTGTCGTTAATATTTTTTTCATGGCGTTTTTCTCTACTTCGATAATATTCCGTTCAAATATGACGTAATTCTGAGCAGTGGTCCTTTTTTTACAGCCTTTTAAAATTAGAGCTTCAATTATAATCGCTCCGCATTTTATATGTCATATGTCAAATCATATATATACAGATAAATTTTAATATTTTTTTAGATCTGAATATGACCCTTGAAACCGTTGAAACTGATGATTTCAAAATATAAATAAAATTTATTGTAAACAGAACATTGTTTAACGTGCTTCCCGGTCAACGATACATTAAATCTGGAACGTATCACAGGGATATAGACTTTTATTCGACGAGCACCATTGCAGAATGCTGAGGTCTGAGTGACCCATAAATGGGCGGCACACTGAATACAGCATGAGTGCTCTCTCGACTGCGTACTAACTATTTGCACAGCATTTGAAACATTGCGCTATAGACTGACATTTGTAAAAGTTCTGTAAATACTTCCTCGATATCCGACTGTGATAATCAGATAGCGCAAGTTGAATGCTCCGCATAATAGTAGTTTATGTACATAAACGAAGGCAAGTGACAGTGTCCTCCCCATGAAGTTCAGTGGTATGAATGACAGTTGTGTTAGGAAGTATCTTTGGGAGTATACTAAAGATGAAGGAGATGTTATTGACGCCTATGAGCAAGAAGCATCGCTTCCTATATGCAGCGATCTGAATCTGACGACAGCGACGGAGGAGAAAATGACGATAGTTTGCAGAGTGTCGTATTAAAATAGAAGGTTTATAGTGATGACAATAAAATGATGTTGATGATAAAATTCTTGCAGTCGGTCCGACAACAGGAACTCACGCTTCCTCGAAGTACTCGCTTAACAATGCAGTTGGCGTATTTGCAGACTTTACGTACGGACGATTTTATCCTCAAAGCTGCGGCAACAGAAAAAAAAATAACGCGATGGAAGAAATAAGGAAGATAACGCTACCTACAGAACACTTAATGGGAAACATACGGAAAGATGAAGAAGGCATTTTTTGACGTAATACAGAACATTGGTCTACATTCGACGACGAATTGAGGTGACTAATTTAGTGAAGACTCGCCAGATCGAATTTCTTCTTCAAGGATGTTTCCTATCATCTTCATTTCCTGACATCGACTAACCCCATTACCAGCCCAAACTAGGGGGTGATTCAAAAAGAAATAACAGATATCAACTGTTTTTTACAGACGAAGTATAAAAGATAGAAACACATTTAGCATTCCACTGGATGGAGGAAGGTTCAAGGTTTTGACACAGCTGCGCTTTTCCTCCTTTGTAAGAACATAGTGACAACACCACAGGAGAAATTATTCTGTGTGTTGTAATTTGCGAGAACTCAGTCCATTGTTCGAGTGCAGCGAGCACTCAGCCGTCGATTCAGCAAGAAGCCGTGTCTCTACAAGTAGATTTACGACTGGTATACAAAATTCTTGGAAGTTGGTTGCATGTGCGAAGGAAAGAGCCCTTGTCACCCACTCACATTTGATAAAAAGGTCGAGCATGTCCGAGACCCTTCCACACGATCAACGGTGTGGCGTGTTCTGAAACTACTCCTGCATATAAAGCCCTGAAAGTTGTAGTTACTTCAGCAACTGCGTCCCGGCGACCGTAACAGTGGGTATGAATTTTGTATTTCGGTTCTCCACGATATGGCAGAGGACACTTCTTCCGAACGACTTATCTTTTCGGACGAATCAACGTTCTATCTCTATGATAAAGTAAACCGTCGTCGCTGAACATAAAAAAGTCTCAGCGAAGCAGTGTGTTTTGTGTGGTTTCTGTTCACAAAGTTTATTGGCCTTTCTTTTTTGCACAGGAATATGTGCCAGGAGTGTCATACCTGCCCTTGCTGCAAAACTGGTTGTTTCTACAACTTCACGGAGATTACAATGATTTCATTTTGATGCATGACGGCGCTCAGCCTTACTTTCACCTTGGGGTGTGGCGTTATCTTACCAACACCACAAAAAGATCTTGTTCACTGCTTTTGGCTTTCAAGTCACCATACCTTTTCTTTCACACGTTGCTTTTTTTCTGTGTGTGTGTGTGTGTGTGTGTGTGTGTGTGTGTGTGTGTGTGTGGGTGTGGGTGTGTGGGTGGGTGGGTGGGTGGATGGGTGGGAGGGGGGGGGGGGTGTACAGGAAAGACAGAGTCTTTGTTCAAGAGTCTAGATCTGTAATGATGAAGCTGTAATTCAATAAACAGGAACCTGTTGATTGGTATGTGGAATGAAATGGACTATGGTTTTAATGTTTCTCCAACAACGCATGGTGCTCATGTCGAGTGCACGGTAGAGTGTCTTTGCAAACATAAAACTGAACCTTCCTTACATGCGCATTGTCTTTATGTCTTCCGTAGTTCCTCTGAAATAAACAACTGAAACACCTATTTTTCTGTTTGAATCACCCTGTAAATAGCAATAAGGAATTGGAAACTGTTAATTCACCTGTTGTACTGTACAATTTGTGTGTATGATCTGCATTAGGCAACTTGTGAAATAACTTCGGTATGCTGCGCGCAGTTCTATCTGATTACGACACCGAAGCCAAGCGGAAATAGTCTGCTTGAGCACAAATTGGTACTAGTTGGCTGTAAAGCACCGACCTTTGCCAACGGAAACCAATTTAACGTTTAGGACATCTCGCAATCAAATCAAAATATGCGCCGTGATGTACCGATGTTCAAGCTCAAAAGCACTCGTACACGAGTGCGCCAGTAAACACATTGCACGTCCATTACGTTAAATATCAATTTCGTCGCGTACACTAATTCCTGCTGTCCAAATCCAGCGAAATGGCTCCTCGGGCGGATGCTACGTTCGCACCGAAAGAGTACACTTCGGTGCATTGTTTATGTGTTTTACACTCCCTGTTCTTCTTTACCGATCACTTCCGGTGGTCAAGGAATCTGAACACAGCATCGGGTTTCACCATGTTCACGAAAAAATGTTTCGATAGTGTAAAGCTTCCATCTTCCTGAAGTACTGAATCCCTCACAGGGACGCTTCCTTAATGTTCGGAATTACTGTGGCAAATATTCGATCTACCGGTGTCCTTAACAGTTTAGTAGTCGTGTTATTCAAACTAAACAATGTGTTATTCAAAATAAACAATGTGAGGAGATATGAACTGGCACGAAGAAGTGACTACATACACTCAGTTGGAAGCTAAGAAAATGTCAGGCCACGATTTTTTAGTAAGCTATTACTAAACTGTAGTTTATCTGTAGAAGGCATTGCATACAGATCAACTGGGAGGCTATCATTTGCATACTTTTGAAGTGCATGATATCATATCACGTGGAACTGACAGGAGATACCGAGCTTTGCGAAGGGCGGTGTTTTAGCGGCGAGAGTAAATCAGCGAAGTTGAAAAACCTTAACTATCAGACACTGCGGGAAAGACGCTTTACATTCTGAGAGAATTTGTTTAAGAAGTTACAACCAATTTTCAACTCAACAACTAGGAATCTTCTTCAACTGCCTATGTATCCACTCAGTGTAAGTCATAGAGATGAAATTAGGCATGCCAAAGTTCTCGCAAGGAATCATTCTTTCCACACTCGATGTGGTATGTAACAGGAAAAATGATTAATAGTTTCCGTCTGCCACGCTCTTCATAGTGACTGACAGAGTACAGTTGTTGATGCAGAAGGAATGGACGTCTCTGCTGTATTCATGTAATGTCCAACATCCAAGGCAGCAGGAAGCGAACACGATTCTATGGAAAACTTATGCTGTCCAGTGTTGCATGCCAGAGCGTTATATCTAAAAGAAGTAATGTGGCAAGACAAAGTGAAACTATTCACCTTTCCTACCACAATCCTCACATGCCCGTTCCATGCCATATCGCTTTCGAACGTTACGCCCAGATATTTAAACGATGTTTCTGTGTCAAGCAGCACACTACTACTAATGCTGTGTTCGAACATTATGGCTTTGTTTTTCCGACCCATCTGCATTAATTTACACTTTTATACATTTAGAACTAGCTGCAAATCATCATACAAAGCAGAAATTTTGTCTAAGTCATCTTGCATGCATGCAGCCACAGCGACGACGCCTCCCATTCATCACAGCATTATGAGCAAGCAACCGCAGATTGCTGCCTTCTCTCTTCGCCAGATCATTTATGTACAGTGTGACCTCTTTAAGCCGACCACTTCGTTTAAATAGTAAAATACACGAAACTGGCATCTGCACACACTTTCTCATACATTTGTTTACAATCAAATTTTTATATTTCTTTTCCACCTCAGACCGTAACTGTCATTTCTGGTTCGAAAGCTCAGAGGCAAAGGACTTCTGTGTTACAATACTATGTAAGGCATCGCCTAATGGGATTGCCTCTACAGGAATTGCGTTCTCTTCACTGTCACTGTTTTGGATGCCACTACACTGAGGATCTGGGTTCATTTTCGCAACGAAGTCTTCCCAATTAACACCACGACTGAAGCATTTAATTTCTTCGTTCACTGTATAAATGTTCAGTTCAATATCTGCAGCATGCCACAGGTGTCTGAGGATCTTTATTGATTCATCGTCACCCTCTTCTCCTTCGTCCACATTTTGTCAAGACTGAAAACCAAAATTAATGAAGCATTTTTCAATTATTTTGTTTTTCACTTCATTCCACACACTTTTAACCCAGCTGACAGCACCATCTACCATCACAGACTTAGCTGGTCATACACGGATGTGATTTTGCCCATTTTTGCAACTCAGGTATTCAGAAGCTTCTGTCGGTAATTTAATTTAAAAGGTCATATCACTCCTCGGTCAAGAGGCTGAGCACACGATTTTGTGTTAGGAGGAAAAACATTTACTACCACATGTGATAACTTTTCGCTGCAATGACATGGTGCACTATCTACAAAAAGTTGGATTTTATGTTTGTAGGTGCTCATTTTGGAAATTCAGTTATTCAGTCGAGAACGAAAAGGGTCACATGTCGTCTATACATTTTTATTTGCATGCCAACAGACACCAAGCAAGGGAATTTCGTTGTTTGTGAATCACCGTGGACAGTTTTCTGTGCGTATCAATAGTGGTTCTTCTTTTTCCCCACAAATGTTAGGATAAAAACCGATCGAGAATCCTTGTTTCGCCGTTTTTCCGCCTTTGCACTGACCAGACTCATCTATGTCCTAAATGCCACTATCACAGTAGACACTTGTAATTACACTAAGTCTCGACTTTCAGTCGGATACATCTAGATTATCTTCTGCACTTTCTCCACAGACTGCTAGGAAAGCGATACAGTGTCAAACTCGAAATCGGTCTAACCTGCCGTTGCTTGCTTTGAAATTACGAATTTGAAGATCGGAAGCAAATTTATGAGCTTTCTCTTGTAGCATCGGTCCACTAATAGGTAATCCTTTGACAAGGTCTCTATTAAACCACTCTAAAACAGCATTATTAAAGTCTTCAGATGGTTGCCTCTACCTTTTCTTTGAATTTTTTTTTCTTTTTTTTGTGTTTCCTTCTCATCCCTTAACGTACCTGCCGCGATTTGCAATTGTAACCTGTATTTGACTTTTTCCACATTTAAACTCACTCTCTAACTTTTTCTTTTCTCACTCACTCTAATAACAGAAATTCGCTGTTCTATTGAAAGAATAACAAGTTTTATTTTACTTGAAATAGCCATGACTGCTCACTAAAGCGGAAAAATCAGAAATTTTTGCTATTAGAAGCACGAATGAGAAAGAAATTTTAGAGACTGTTGCGTCAAATTGTCGACGAGAATCCTTACAGTAATACTGTACTGTAATTCCCGCTTCTATGACAGTTTGTTTGTGGACGTCTTAACGGGAGGACATCGTTATTTAAAGAGTGGTAACTGGTCGGGAAAAGGGGATAAAGTTGCATTGGTCTTATGGGAATTTATTTCCGTCCCTTAAAAATATGATCGGTTAGAGAGGGAGTCGAATTAAAGGGGTGATCTTCTCGAGACGTTTCATTGAGTACAGAAGCTAATAGCGGTCCTATCACAGCACCGGGGGGTACTCCTGGCGATACGCGTGTCTCTGATGAACACTCGCCGTCGAGTACAACGTGCTGGATTCTATTACTCAAGATGTCTTCGAGTGACTCACTATTATGGCAACCTATGCCATATGCTCGTACCTTTGTTAACAGTTTGCAGTGGGGTATCGTGTGAAATGCTTTCCGGAAATCTGGAAATACGGAATCTGCCATCCGTAGTTTGCAGTATGAGATGTGAGTAAAGGGCAAGCTGAGTTTCGCACCAGCGATGCTTTCTAGAACCGTGCTCATTCGTGGACATAAACTTTCGGCTCTCAAGGAAATTTATTATATTCTAACTCAGAATATGTCCAAGAACTTGTTCCAATATAAATTCCATGCCTTCCTTTAGAACGATACGCCCCTCTAAACGTGCGTTTTTTTTTTTTTTTTTTGTTTCTTTTTCCGTATCGTACCCCGCACAGACAGTCCAGTTTCCGTGGAAAGAGGTGGAGTTGCAATTGGCCATCAAGAGAACATCTTACAACAAGTGCATGTGAAATATATTGGACGGTAGTTTCGTGCCTTTCTTCTGTACATTGTTGTCGACGAGTTGGATACTGCTTTCTTCTAGTTAGTTAGTTAGTTTCCTGTTCCATGGATCATTTCCACGATAAATCGTAATGATGTGGAACGAGTAATTTGCAACTACTAAGTACAGTCTAACTTTCTGCGTGGTGTCTGTTGTTCTAAGTCGTGTCTCCCTACCACTTTTGCGCAACGACGCTCTGAGCGTGTTTTTTAGGGAATTGACTAATTTGAACCTGGGACCTGTTGCTGGTAAGGAGACGTCAGACCACACATGACATGTAGAGTTCAGAAGGGTTCAGTGAGACTAGCGATGATATAACCAAATACTTAATGATTTCAGCGTCCGCTCCACTGCTCTCCCTGTAAAAGAATCTTAATACTAACTAAATTTAGTGGAAGGGGTTCAAGGCTTTCCCATTTTTAATTAGCTGGTAAAATAACGTCGAAAAAGCAGTTAAGTTTACCATTGGAAATTTTATTCTACTCACAAAACATTGTCTATAAATTGCACTATTGATAAAAGGAAATGTTTTAATACAGGATGGTAAAAACCAACTGCGTTCAACAAAAATGTGAACGAATATTCCCTGAATGGGTTTCCAAGTTCTACAATGGATCGAAGGATGACCTATGCCATATCAAATCTATAATTTATGTTTAAATTAAGTTTCACAAAAGAGAAAACTATCAAAATGGTCTAGTGACCCTGAATTATCTTTAATTACTTATCTAACTTGTCGTAAATTACAGTGGCTGATGTGGCTTCTCAATAATTATATAACAGAGAAATCATCGCGTTTCAGATTTTAACTTACGTAGCAAATGTGAATACCATGAGATTTAATTGACGATCGACACTAGTATTATGTAAAAAGGGGATGTAACGGATGAGACTTCCGCAGTTCTGAGTGAAGCCTTATGCGCCCAAAAATGCGGCATCGCGTGCATTCATTACCTTGTCGTTGTTCGTCAGGGGGCGGCGGCCGGCGCAGCTCCATCCAGCTCGCCGTCTCCGAAGCAACTCTTTCCTAACTTCTCCTTACTACAATTTACCGAAGTTGGTTTAAAATAAAAACTATCTGGCTATGTTTTAATCTGACCAATCAGGGTCTCAATGTTAACCTTAAGCTCCGCCTACAAAAATTCACTCTATCCAATGAGATACGTTATATTTTTTGTGGTGGGGCAATGTTTTTAAAGTTTGCAACGTAACACAGACGCGAAAAAGTCTCACGCTCAAACTTGCAGCTGGTGTGGCCCTTTTAGTGTTATCGTAAGCTAAATACTGTTCTTCTGGAGGGCTCTAGCTTTTAACATGGGCTGGGGGCTGGTCCTGGAGGTTAGCTGGGGTCATGGGTGTCCATCCCTTATCGTATGGCCTTCTAGCTTAACACGGTTCTCCTCTCGTCTTCTTTTCTCGTTTCTCCCCTCGGAACTGCGTCTGTCTCACAGTGGGAAGGTATGACATGCATTTAGGCATTCTTGTGTTAGTCTGTGGTATTCCATTTAATGTCACGATTTATTCGGAGCTATGTGACATACTACTGGATTTGCTTATAATGTCGGGGTTTTCATGGAAGGTGTTGGATTTGCCTGACACCTTACATATCACTACCCTTCGAACTTAATTTTTGCACTGAAGTTAGGCAATGATTGAATCGTTTTCCAAGCCAGTTAAAAATTATTCCTTTATCTAAATTTTGTTGCCTACTGTTCAGCCACATTATTCCGGTTCTATGCAAGTTTGTATTACTAATTTATATTTTATATTCTTCCACATTATTCTCAAAAATATGTTTATATTGGCAAGATAAGAATATTTTATTCTATTATAATTATTATTTTTAAATTATTTTCTTTCTTTATTTAAGTGTGAAGTTTGTTTTTTAAGAAGTTTGTTATCGAAAGTGAGGAGTCTTTTGCATCGATTTTCTTAGAAATGTATATATATTTTTTTGTAAATGTAGTAATTAAGTAAAATCTATTCCTAACACATTTTCAAAATATCATGTACAAGTAAAATGTTTTTGTTTCTAGACACTCATTTCAACATTGTTACACTAACAAATAAGAATTATTTCCAAGAACTGTTTTGACAAAGAAATATACATACACAAGTATCGAGATATTATCCTAACAAATGGTACAAATGTTAAAAAATGGGAAAACATCCAACGAGATAATTTATTATTCTTTGTTTTTATAAGGAGAAAATAAGTAAAATATAGTTATTCTTTTATTTTTATGAGGAGAAAATAAGTGGCATATAGTTTTAGTGTTTATTATGCATTACTTTTGTTCTTTATATACTGTTCATTTCAGAACTTATGACTGATTTTTATCGACAGTCTATTTTTTACTTGGGTCCATAGTCGATGACTGTTATTTTGTAGTTTATTAACTGTCTGGTGCGCTTAACTTATTTAGTTTTTCACACATTTCTTTTGCACAATTCCTACATCACATAATTTGATTTCACACATTCACACAAACCTATGAATGTTTAAGCATGAGGTTGACGAATGTTTTTGCACGAAGGTGATGGACTTGAGCGAGATGGATGTGGGCAAGTATTTGATGTACAGCTTTGTTCGTCATTCCTTGTTGGTTTTGTAACTATGTTGCTGTTGTAGAGGTCCCACAATGGAATGGGGCTGTGAGTGCAGAATCAAGTGGTTTACTGGCTTTCTATGTGTGAAAGTCATCGTTATGTGTCGCTGAAAGCCGTCGGTTTTCGTTGTAATACTTCGCAGACGACTAGTTTACAATAGGATAGGGATTTGGGAAGGTATGTCATCTATTCTTCACCCATCTTCTTTCTTGGTCTCAATCTTGCGAATCTTCAACTTCTGTTCTTCCTGCTTTTTCTCTGCTTCTTACTTGCTTCTTGGTTCTTCACTGGGCAGGATATGAAAATTTTTATTGATAACTAGTCACTCTGAAGTTCTCCTCTTAGTAACGGTTTGATAAATTGTTTGGGAGTGTCATTTTTACTTTGTGGAAGTTTTCTTCAGTTTCGTGCATCAGCGTGCTCTTTAATAGCAGTAGTGTGACTTTTACACATATTTTTTTGCCAGTGGTGGCTTGCCCAAGCGGTCTTCTCGTTGGGCCGTTTTTGCTCGCTCTGCTGAGTCAGGGTGTTCCGAGACCCTTCTGGCGTTCGGTGTCCTGTCGTGTCTCTGCAGGGTTCCGCCACTGTGTGGTTCCGTGTTCTGTCCCAGCAGGGTTCCGCTTAGCGGGCAGATTTACTGCCAACTTTCGATACAAGGGCCTTATGTTGGTCTCGCTGTCCTTTCCCTTCTCTCGACGCTTCTGCCTTGTAGGAATCGTGTCTTGCTAATTACGTCCTTTTCTTTCTTGATACTTCTCGCATTGCAACTTGTGGGTCATTGCATCTGGTATTTTGCAGGAGTTTTTACAATGGTTCTTACAAAAGTTTTACTTATAATCATCTAACATATGTCTAGTACCTACATTGTTTTACGCCTTCTTAAAAAGCTTTACAAATTTCGGCGCCGTTTCCATGTTACAATTCTAAGATATTGTGAGTCTTAACTTCTACAAGAATTCTCAAATTCGTTTTTTTATTTTTTGTGTAGTGTCGTGGTGTATAGCATTTTAGTATTTCATGCTGTTAGACTATCTACATTTTATCCCTTCACCTTAATCTATAGTACTATTGGTATTGTTTTTATTGAAATTACTTTCTTTTTCCCACCTTCCTCTCTCTTCATTCTTCTTTCTCCTGACAATCTTATCTGCAACATAATCTTGAAATATTGTGCTGATTATTTACCAGTAATAAAATTAATCTTCGAACTTGTACTGAAAGTGTTTAATACTGCCAGTCATAGGTAAAAATACCTCCGCTTTATCTCGTAAATACCCTCTAATTCTCTTTTACTGTGTTCCAAAATACCTTGAACTTCTTGCAATTTTTCGTCGATTTCTTTATGGACTTCTAACATGAGTTGAGGCGATTCCCCCTTTTGTGCATACCATTCTAATTCTACATCCTCTTTATCTCATGTCATTGTTAATTGTTTGTTTGTAACTGGTATTTCTTCTAATTTTCGCTTTTGCTCAAAGAGAAGTGTGACATTCCCGAATGTTAAGCTACCTTTTCCCATATCTATTATCACTCGTCTCTCATTTAAAAAACCTGCACCTATAATCAAATCTACAGTTAGTTTAGGTATAATCACGAAGTTGGCATCGATCTTTTGACCTTGGCACGAAAGAGTTAACCTTGTTTGTCTCGTAACTTCCGCAGCATTGTTTCTAATAGGACCTCTTACTTTAATCTTACGTGTTTTCAGAACTGGCAATTCCTCATTGGCATTACACTGCATGAATAAATTTTCTGAGATCGCGGTCAGTTCACTTCCGCTATCAATTACAATACTGACTGGGATATACTTTACCATGGCCTTCACAATTGGTTGAATTTGAAAGGGTTGGTTCTGTTCTTCTTCTTCTTGTATCAACGAATCCTCCTCTGAATCATACATGAGTCTTTTCAGGAATTTCCCTTGTGAATTCGAACTTTCTGTAGGATAAGCTTCGACTGCTACTTCTCTCTCTTTTATTTCCTCTTCTCTATTTCATCCTTCATTTATGCTTTCTTCAACATCCTCTACTTTTTCCTCATCCTCCTCTATCTTTTCCTTCTTCGTCGCTACTTCCACATAATCACATCTAAATGCTCTAATTGTCGATTCATAACGTCCTTCATTATATATGTTGGGTTGTGTACCCACTAGTAACTTATTTTCAACTTCTGTTGATTGCGCATTATCCTCATTGAATTCGCTTTCCCTGGTTTCCATCTCAAATGGCTCTGCAATACTCATTACTTCGTCCTTTCCCCCTACATTCGTTGTGCATGCCTCTGGTAATTCATCTTCCTCATCAGTATTCTCCCAATTAATATCGTCCCTACACGAAATTGTTATTTTGTTGTCTTCGTTTTCATCTGGTCCCTGCGGATTTGTTTCATCCTTCTTCTCTTCTCGTGATAAGATATTTTCTTCTCTGTTGAAGGTGCTGCAATTGTCCTGGGTCGGTGCGTCATTCTCTTTGCCATGGGCGCTTAGCTGTCAATTCGAACGTTTTTCGGGGTTTGGTGGTCTTACCTCCAACTCTTCTATCTGTATTCTCTTTTATTGCTCCGCTTGTTGATATTGGTTTCTTTGTTGATAATTTGTCGGTCTATTGGCACTCCAGTACCCGTTCCGGTTGTCGTTATTCCCTCTGTAATAGTTGTTGCCGTTCCTGGGTGAATTATAGTTATTGCCATATTACCTTCTAACTCCATAACCGGTTATTTGTTGAAACCTATTGTCGCTTCTTGGTGCGAATTTATCACGTGGTTCGTAATTATTGTTTCTTCGTACTGTGTCTTGTGGAGTCCACTGCTTTTTGCTTTCGTTTTCACGTGCGCTTCGTCTTTTTCTTGCGTCATCTTACGAAAATATGAACTCTGGTTCCCTTAAAATACCTTTAATGGTAACTTCATCGCACATAATTTAATCAACTCTCCGTCACTGTATGGTACATCTAAGCATTGATTTTTCTTTGCCATTAATTGGAAAAATTTCACGGGACTCTTCTCTCCTGAATTTTCAAAATATAGGTTCTGTAATAATTCTTACTTCACTCTGTTCTGTGCTTCGCTGGACCAATACCGTGAGAGAAACTTCTCTCTGAAATTTTCGTACGACCGGCATGTCGCAGCAACATTCTGCATGGTTTCTGCGACTGTTCCTGACATGTGTGCACATGTAAAGTCTAATTTGTGAGCTAGCGTCCAGTGTTCTGGTAATCCTACTCGGAATTGATCAAGAAAAGTTCGTGGATGTAATGAGTTTCCTTCTCGAAAGTGTTGAAATTTTGTGACTGTGAGGACATGATCGTTGTCGTACTTCGTCATAGTTCCATATGAAATTCGCGATTCTTCGCCACTTTTGTTTCTGATCATTTCTCCCGTCGTTCTTTCCGGTTGTGGTAGATCCATTGCATATTGTCCTCTGTAACTTTTGCCTACCCTTGCGTAGTATCGTTGGAGTGGTACGCAACAATTTTATTCTATTGGTTGTGAACGTGTAGCTGAATGCATTGCACTGTACTCTTCGCGACCTGGCTTTCCATTGTCACGTATTGATTCGGAATCTTGTCTGGCTAACCTTGCCGCTTCATTACACGATCCAAACTGTCTGTAAAACATACATTTGTGGTTCCGCATGTGTTTGTGATGACGTTTGTTCATCAAGAATTTCGAAACGTGTTTGTTGCTGTGTAGGCTGTCTGATTTCACGTATGTTACTTTCCGCCTGTGACTGGAATCGCAAATGCGTAATATCTTCGTTAATTGCTTGTTTTTCCGGTGCTGTTACAGATACGGCTGTGGTTGCTGACTCAGTGCTTGTTCGATCCTGTTCACTACGCTCTTCAATGGTTTGCAACAACTCTGTTCGCAATTTCTGAAATTGTCGCTTCGTTTGCGCTTCTATCTTGACTATGCGGTTATCATATCTTTTCAGCGCAGCTTTTGTGATACGTTTGTGTAACACACTGTTTTCAACAATTTCACGCGCTGTACCTGCTGCTTGTCTAGTAATTACGTTTATCTGTTTCTCTAGTTTTTTGACTTCTCCCTGGGTGTTGTAACGTAATGTTTTGATCTCGTCCTGAGTGTCATTACGCAATGTTTGTACGTCCGCTTGTACCTTGTCAATGTCTGTTCGCAATTGATTTTGACCTATTATTAAGTTTCCTATCACTTCTCGAGATTCTTTTGCCTCGTCTTCAATATGACTTAGGTGTAACTGAATTTTTTTGTTTTGTTCTTTAAACTCACTCATTTGTCTCGTGGTTTTTGCATTCTCAATTCGAATTTGGTTCGCTATGTCTTTATTTTGCCTTGTCATGGTTTCCGTAATTTGTTGTATTAATTCTGCCAGATTGGTGGGTCCTATTGCGTTTTCTTCCGACGTCCTACGCTCTGTGTTTTCGCCCAAATGTTGGTTCGCAACCGATTGCATTGAACTGTGCTGTGACACGTTTCTGCTCGCATTCCTTGTACTCTGTGGTGAGGGAGCTCTGATTACTTGTACTATGGGTTCTACGTATTCAAGACGCAAGTTAGAATCCTCATCGACTGTCTCTCTACTTTCCTGCTCTTCTGTCGTATGCTGACTTACGTTTTCTATGCCTTGACGTACATTATCCCCGTTATGGTGCGTTATATGTCCTATTTCTCGCGATACTGCATCATCTGTTGTACTGTCCTCTATTCTCTGTCCATTTTCATGCTGGCCCACTACCTCAATTCGGTCACGGTCTCGATTTCCGAATCACTTATTTCCTGTTTTAAAAGCGATTCACGCGCCCTACTTCGCGTCAACATGCGCTCATACGATCTCACGCGTTTCATAAACTTTTTGCACACACGACTTGACAATCAATTCACTTACTTGTTGGGTCAGAACCAACTTGTCAACGATGTATCCGCCACCTGTGTGCTTGCATTGGAGAGAAAACTTAATTCTAACAATTTTTTAAAATTCATAACCTAATTATGCTATGGTCTCTGCTAGAATGTCTCACTATCTATCGTTGCAGCTACTGTTTTCAACTATTTATGCCTTTCAAAAAAATTTTTTTTTATTACGAAAATTTTTTAACAGGATATTTTTCTGACCTAGTTAGGCATTTGGTAGACCTTCAATCATTGTATTTTACCAACCTGGCAGGGTCGCCATTCTCTAACATTCTGCACGGTGTCTGTTTGTTCTATATCGTGTCTCCCTACTACTTTTGCGCAACGACGCTCTGAGCGTGTTTTTTAGGGAATTGACTAGTTTGAACCTGGGACCTGTTGCTCGTAAGGAGACGTCAGACCACACATGACATGTAGAGTTCAGAAGGGTTCAGTGAGACTAGCGATGATATAACCAAATACTTAATGATTCCAGCATCAGCTCCACTGCTCTCCCTGTAAAAGAATCTTAATACTAACTAAATTTAGTGGAAGGGGTTCAAGGCATTCCTATTTTTAGTTAGCTGTTAAAATAACGTCGAGAAAGCAGTTAAGTTTACCATTGGAAATTTTATTCTACTCACAAAACATTGTCTATAAATTGAACTCTTGATAAAAGGAAATGTTTTAATACAGGATAGTAAAAACCAACTGCGTTCAACAAAAATGTGAACGAATATTCCCTGAATGGGTTTCCCAGTTCTACAATGGATTGAAGGATGACTTATGCCATATCACATCTATAATTTATGTTTAAATTAAGTTTCACAAAAGATAAAACTATCAAAATGGTCTAGTGACCCTAAATTATCTTTAATTACTTATCTAACTTGTCGTAAATTACAGTGGCTGATGTGGCTTCTCAATAATTATATAACAGAAAAATCATCGCGTTAGAGATTTTTACTTCAAGTGGTAAATGTGAACATCATGAGCTTTAATTGACGATCGACACTAGTATTACTCAAAAAGGGGGTGTAACAGATAAGACTTCCGCAGTTCTGAGTGAAGCTTTATGCCCTGTTATGTGGCATGGCGTGCGTTCATTACCTTGTCCGTGTTCGTCAGGGGGCGGCAGGCAGCACAGCTCCGCTCACCTCGCCGTCTCGGAAGCAACTCTCTCCTAACTTCTCCTTACTACAATTTACCGAAGTTGGCTTAAAAAAACTATCTGCCTGTGTTTTCATCTGACCAATCAGGGTCTCAATGTTAACCTTAAGCTCCGCCTACAAAAATTCACTCTATCCAATGAGAAACGTTATACTTTTCGTGGTGGGGCAATGTTTTTAAAGTTTGCAACGTAACAGAAATGCGAAAAAGTCTCACGCTAAAACTTGCAGCTGGTGTGGCCCTTTTAGTGTTATCGTAAGATCTATACTGTTGTTCTGGAGGGCTCTATCTTTAAAGATAGGCTTGGGGGTAGTCCTGACGTAACAGAGACGCGAAAAACTCTCACGCTAAAACTTGCGGCTGGGGTGGTCCTTTTAGTGTTATCGTAAGACCTATACTGTTCTTCTGGAGGGCTCTAGCTTTAACATGGGCTGGGGAGTGGTCCTAGCGGTTAGCTGGCGACGTGGGTGTCCGTCCCTTATCGTAGGGCCTTCTAACTTAACACGGTTCTACTCTCGGCTTCTTTTCTCGTTTCTCCCCTCGGAACTGCGTCTGTCTCACGGTGGGAAGGTATGACAGGCATTTAGGCATTCTTGTGTTTGTCTGTGGTATTCCATTTGCTCACTCGTTACTCGTATTACTTTGGTTAATTTCATGTCACGATTTATTCGGAGCTATGTGACATACTACTGGATTTGATTATCATTTCAGGGTTTTTATGGAAGGTGTTGGATTTGCCTGACACCTTACAATATTAGATGATCATAAACCAGTCTTGGTAAGAAACACCCTCCACCGCGGTACATATGCAAGCTGGATGTCAGGAAAATCGGTACTAAGAACCCTGGTACGAAATATTCCCAGACATTCAACATCGGTACAGAGCGCCTCTGCCACTTAACATGGGTAAGAAGCACCCTCCACAGTGCTACATATGCAAGCGGAATGGCACGTACATCAGTACTAAGAACCCTGCTACGAAACATTCTCAGGCATTCAACATTGGTACAGTGCGCCCCTGCCACGTAACAAGGGTAAGAAACACCCTCCACCACGCTACATTTGCATTGTGAATGGCAGGCAATAGGATAAAACAGGAGCTGCCACGAAGCCATCTGGAAAGAAACAACAGTTTTTGCCCGGAACTACCATTATTCCTTTCTGAGGAAGCTACCAATAATATTGGTGCAGAGCACACTCTGCCACGCTACACCATTATTATGTCCCCTCAATAATCTAAATACAATAGGAAGCACACTTCAACACGCAGACCACGTATCAAATACCGTCCGCTACGTAACGTCATTACGAAGCACCCGCTGTCAGATTCCACTGATTCAGAACGCCCTTTGCCATACCACATCGGTACAAAGAACACTGGTACGAAATATTCTCAGGCATTCAGCATTGGTACAGAGCGCCTCTGTCATGTACATGGGTAAGAAACACCCTCCACCACGCTACAAATGCAAGCTGAATGGCAGCAACTTCGGTAATAAGAACCCTGGTACGAAATATTCTCAGGCATTCAACATTGGTAAAGGGCGCCCCTGCCACGTGACGTCGGTAAGAAACACTCTCCACTACGCTACATATGCAAGCTGAATGGCAGGAACATCGGTCGTAAGAACCTTCCAGAACATTCTGTCGTAGCTGGTCTTGTAGCTCCAGCGTCCCTTGCCATAAAAACGCAACCTCCCCTGCTTCCCAGCGCCCTGGCTGACGTTAGGTTACTTTCATACATGTTCATCTTATGCTATCGTATGCACTTCTACTCACATCCGCGACACATTCACGTCACCATTCACCCTATGAGTGGACAGGTGGCCGCTACTACAGAAGGGTCCGTGCAGACACATGAGAGGATTGCTTCTAATCAAGAGCTCCGGTGTTAGGAATGTTATAGGGCCTCTTAGGGAGATAACATTCAGGACTGGAAAGAAAGCCAAACTGACATATGAAGCTGGACTTGCTTACGGCTATCAAGCGTGCAGTGTGCGTAGGCTGCAACTTATGCCTCACGTCTGCATAAATGTCGCCTGCTGCTTGGGTTCTGAGGCTATCCTCAATTCATACCGACAGCTGACTGAAATAAAGGCTGCTAGTGTCGCGTGCGGGGGGGCAAGCAGAGCTCGCAATTTGCAACATTGTTCCCCGAGTCAATCGGAAACGAATGGAGGATTTCAACCAAAGGGTTCGTCGACCCTGTGACGATCTTGGCTGCAGATTTCCGGACCTACAGTATCAGGCGCAGAGTTATATGACTCCTCTTGATAGGTCAGTGGTGTACTACACAAAGGAAGCAGGTACTTGGGTGGCCGAGTACTTGTGGAGTCAAAATGGGGGTTTTTAGGCTAGGCGACTGTATGAGATACTCTGATGACTAATCGCCAGTCGACATGCAGAAGCTCTGAAATATTTCGCGAGGCATGGAAAGTGTACTGGAAACACAGATTGGAGCCATAGGAGGGGGGAGTGTTCTTTGCAATCGACAAAAATATACCGAATGAGGTCGATTTTATGGACAACTGTGAAGTTATCTGGAGGTGTATAACAAGTCTAGGTGATCGGGAGTTAGCTGTTGCATGTTTCTACCGGGATAGCTATAGAACCATTCAAGAAAGTCTTCGCTCAGTCATGCGGAGCCGCGCGGGATTAGCCGAGCGGTCTTAGGCGCTGCCTGCAGTCATGGACTGTGCAGCTGGTTCCGGCGGATGTTGGAGTACTCCTTCGGGCATGGGTGTGTGTGTGTGTTTGTCCTTAGGATAATTTAGGTTAAGTAGTGTGTAACCTTAGGGACTGATGACCTTAGCAGTTAAGTCCCATAAGATTTCACACACATTTGATTTTTGAAGTCATGCGGAAGTACTCAGATCATGGAATTTTAGTTGCTGGCGACTACAACCTACCGAGTATAGACTGGGACGTCCATGGACTAATTGTTGGGTTTACGTAAAGGCAGTCTCGTGAAGTACTTTTCAATACGTTTTCCGAAAAATATTTTGAGCAGCTAGTTCGGCAACCCACACGCAATGGTAATATTTTCGACTTTGTAGCTACAAACAGCCTTCACCTTATCAATGGTTCTGGGCGCTTCAGTCCGGAACCGCGCTGCTGCTACGATCGCAGGTTCAAATCCTGCCTCGGGCATGGATGTGTGTGATGTCCCTAGGTTAGTTAGGTTTAAGTAGTTCTAAGTTCTAGGGGACTGATGACCTCAGATGTTGAGTCCCATAGTGCTCAGAGGCATTTGAACCATTTAAGACTGTTCTGACTTGTTTATTGTACTCGAATTGCGAATATCTTCAATAATACTGCAGCAAACCAATGTTAACGTTACTGATCTGTAATTTTGTGGGTCAGCTCTTTACCCGTCTTATATAGGGGAGTCACCTACTCTTTTTGTCAGTCGTTTGGGGCTTTGCACTGGGCAAGACATTACTGCCAAGTGCGAGCTAAGTACGTGGCTAGTGACGTAGACTCATGATGATGAGGTCCCATACTCGGAGGAGCGTGGGGGACGATGCGGGAGACCCTCACCGCCGGCTAGGCGAGGTCCTAGCGGAGGTAGTTTGCCATTGCCTTCCAAGCACCGTAATGGGGATGAATGATGATGATGATGATGATGATGGTGATGAAGACGACACAACAACACCCAGTCGTCTTTAGGCAGGGAAAATCCCTGACCCCGCCAGGAGTCAAACCCCGGACCCCGTGTGCGGGAAGCGACAACGCTACTGCAAGATCACGAGATGCGGACAAGTAGAACCGGAGCGAAGCCTACACGAAAAGCTAAATTAACTAGAAAGTTTATTGTAATCTTCGCTCCTTTCAAATTTTTCGTAAAAAGCTTTGCTTATTGTGGACAATAACTAGAATTAGGAAGGAGAGGGAGATTACAGTCTCCTTTCCTAATCAGGTGGGATCTCCTAAGGCTTATGATGACAGCGCAAAATCCAAGGAAATTTCAATCAAAGTGGAAGACAACTACCCGTTCCGTAACTTCATGAGCAAATAATCTGCGTGCATCGGTAATATCTTTAGTTTTCACGGCTGGGTGTCTTCGATATTAAAGAATTTTTTGCATCCTAGTCTGACAGGTGTGTATCCTACCAAACCATCAGTTTAATATGTCATTAATGCAATACACTGATACGAATTATTTAAAGAAGAACGGATAATGGTAGAAGCAAACTTGGAGAAGAACGGTATCATTCATGGAAAAATGTGTAAAATGGGTAGCTGTAATGTTCACGAAGATCTTGAATCCCAAAGTAATTTTAACGCGACTAGAATTTTGTCTTTGAATGCAATATCCCTGAAAATGTATAGCAGTAGTTTACACGAAACGTGAATGCAGATAACAGAACGAACAATTAGCAGCATTTTACGATGAAATCTGTGCCTCGCACAGTCCGTATCAAGCACACTCCACCTCAAAACGTTTTAGAAAGCATCCTCAACCAATCAACATTTTTACAAACCACTCTGTGCCCCACGGTGTTGGAATGAAGACACGTCTGGCGTGAAACACCATTATTAAACCCACTCTGCCACGTAAATTTGGTAGGAAGCACACTCCACCACACAGCATTAACACGAAGTACCCTCTGCTACTAACGTCGTTACAAAACATCCTCCACTAGACAACACTGCTACAAAGCACCCTACGACACGCAACATCGGTACAAAGTATGACGGTACGACATACTCTCCGGCACTCAAAGTTGCAGAGCAGAGCAACCCTGCCACGTAGCATTGGTAAGAAACCCCCACCACGACGCTACATTAGCGTTATGAATGGCTGGCAGTAGGATAAACAAGGAGTTGCGATGCTTCGATCCGAAAAAAAAACTACTTGGTTCTCCATCTGCTCGAGGTAATTTTAGGACAAGACATTCAGAACGATGTCACTCGAATCCCTGCCTCTCGTACCAGTTTTGATAGCATGACGCTCCCAGTCAACACGTGGTAAGCTGAAGTCACCCCTATTACAACGGCATGATCAGAAAACTTATTCATGAAATTCTGCGAGTTGGAATCCGTAATAACTTTGCTATATACTACTAAAAACTATCTAGACATTATGAGTTTCAAAAAGCGGTATTAACTCTGGGACTTTACCATGGATGATACTGCAGTTACTAATATCATACTATTCTTCTCTGTCCCCAAGTTAGAGGATCCTCTAAAATAAACACCACCCATGTGCACGTCCAACATACTCCGTTATACTAGGGAACACTTACAGCTTGTGTTGAATGCCTGACCTATTAAGGGGAACCCTTCAGGTCTCCACCTGCGGATGCCGACATGAGCCACGATTCGCAGCCGGTTGTACCCAGTGCACTCGATAGACGTCAGCAGAGCCTCCTCCACTTCTCGGACAAGAAAACTACCGGCAAATATATTGAGTGTACACAGGAATTTTTTCCCGACCCGTCTGCTTCTTCCCTGAGGAGCTCCGTTTCCCACCTAACGTCGGAGCTCCCAACGAGTAGGGTACTTAGCCTCTACGTTTAGCCGGGCTGCGAAGGAAATGACACAGGATGCTTCGCACCATTTTCGCATGCCCAGAGAATACGTTGTACAATCTTACGTGACAGAGGGTACTACATAGTTGTGTTGTGCGCTTCATAGTATGGTTAAAGGTGTGCTTCGAGCATCCATCATCTTACAGACGCCGTAAGTTCTACTAACATTTGATGGACGTCATTTACATGTTCTGTTTTGATCGGAGAGTGCAAAAGTCTTTCGCTACTTGGCACTTTCACAATTTTTTTACTAATCCACGGTGGGTTTTTTTCCATCCTTAATCCCGTTAATCGGCCGATACTTCTCCAGAGCGGACTTAACAACCCGATTAAACTTTGCCCATAATTCCTGTATTTCCATAATACTGGAACTAAATAATAACCATTCACTGTCTAAGTGGATTGTTAGCTACGGCGTATCTGCTCTCTAGAATTATTGGCTGATTTCTTATTTTTAGCAACAATCCTCGCTGTGATGATGTCATGATCAATAATCCCTGTCTCTATACTGACACCATTGATAAATCCAGTCTGTTTGTAGCGGCAAAGTCAAAAATATTTCCATTGGGCTGTCGATCTAGCTGCTCAAGACAGAATTTGGAAAACGTGTTCAGCAGCATTTCGCAAGACTGCTGCCTGTACGCATGCAATGAATCCATAGATGTCCTACCCTATACGCAATACTTTAAGTTTGCGACCAGGTAATTTTGCATGATCTGGTTATTTCAGCGCCACTGAGCGTAAACTTTCTTTGGATTATTTTACAACTACAACGGGAGAATCTGTGGCCAGTAAAAACTTCCTAAAGTTAACACATCATCAAGGCCAGCTGTAGTCGTCTAGATAACTGCAGTCACACACAAAATCGACCTAGTTCGGACATTAGTTTTATCGACTGCAGTAAATACTCCCCCACCTCACATTTCGATATACGATCAATGCCGATGGCCGAGCGGTTCTAGATGCCTGAGTGCGGAACCGCGCTGCTGCTACGGTCACAGTTTCGAATCCTGCCTCAGGCATGACTATGAGTGATGTCCTTTTAGACTCTCCACACGGCTCCAAATAAAAGGGCCCCGATCAACTTTGGGAACAATGCCAACAACTGCCAGCTCTACTTGCCCCCACACACGCGAAGCCAGCAGCCTCCATCATTTTCGACAGCTGCACGCATGAACTGAAGATGGCCTCAGAACCCAAGCAACAGGGGTCAGTGGTGACGACGTGAGGCACAACTTCCAGACGACTGCGCTCTCCTCGCCTCATAGCCCCAAGCAAAGGGTCCTCCACGTCCGAGATGAAACAACTGCTGCTACAGCTACACAACAGCCACAGACGACACCTGAAAACCAACAAGCATCGGTACCAACACCTATGCCCCCAAACAGCACGACCCCACTCCCGGAAATCACGTGCTGCGAAGAAACGCACGCTATACAAGAAAACACATCCACACAAGAACCCCCAGAACCCCAAGCCCAGAGGAGGAATAGACGTACACGTAAACACTGGGCGGGGAACACGAAATCACCACAACAGGCCACCCAGCAACACCAGAACAATAACACACAGGAAAACAGTCAATAAGACACCGAGACTGTAACTCACACTACCATCCCCCTCACCACAGAAGTAACACAGGCGCCACAACCGCTGCCACAAAACATACACACAAATGCCACTCCTAACAACACACCAATACCCGCACAAGCGGCCGCCAACTCCACAACAGCACCTCAGGCTGCCACACCCAACACCAACACATCACCTGGGAGAATACTGGAAACACTATTCCCTCGACACACGACCGTTCAAATCCTTACCAAGGTGCTGACGGCCGTCACTACACTCATCACCCAGCTCATGAGCGCCGAACCCGGGCAATACTGGGCTGTCATACACACTGCCATCACAACACTCTTTCACACTCTTACACGAATAATATACCACACCCGGCCCATAACGCAAACCCGCACACACTATCACGGATCCTGTTCTGGAATGCAGACTCGATCCACAACAAAAGGGCAGAATTTGCCGCGTTCATGGAGCGCAAGGGAATCCTTGTCGCGCTACTGAGCGAGACTAAGCTTAAGCCGCACAAACAATGCCTCGGGTATGAATGTTTGTGATGTCCTTAGGTTAGTTAGGTTTAACTAGTTCTAATTTCTAGGGGACTAATGGCCTCAGAAGTTGAGTCCCATAGTGCTCAGAGCCATTTCTTTTGCATACTCTGCGGAAGAGAAAGCAGAACTAATGGCCCGCACACTCGCAGCGTCATTCACACCAAACCTGGTACCATCAGATCCAGTGTCCACACTTGCTACTGACCAAGAGGTTACACGCATTCTAGCCCAACCATCGCGCGACGACATTCGACATGCTAGCACAGCCGAAGTCTCCTGGGCTATAATGCATTCCGCTGCTAGGAAAGCCCCTGGTCATGATGACATTCAAAACCGTGTCCTCCAGGAGTTCACGGACAAAGCAACTGAGTACATAACACACATAATGAATGCCATACTAAAACACCAACACTTCCTCGCCTTTTGGAAGACGGCCAAGGTCATGATGTTCAGGAAGCCGGGGAAAGGCCACAGCCTCCCACAAAATTACCGACCTATCAGCCTTCTGAGCTCGCTCAGTAAGATTGTTGAGAAGGTGATTCTCATAACAAATGACATCCTGCGACCGGAGCAATTTGGTTTCAGGAATCACCACTCCACAACACAACAACTCTTACGGGTCGTTGAACATATAACATATGGCTTCAACATAAACAAAGCTACTGGGGCTGTGTCCCTGGACATCGAAAAGGCTTTCGACCGTCAATGGCACAACGGCCTCATTCGCAAACTCAGCGACGCGGGACTCCCCGACGGACTGGTGCGTCTAATACACTCATACCTCACAGACAGGAGTTTCAACACTGAAGTGCAGGGAAAACAATCAACACGACACGGTATACACGCGGGAGTACCCCAGGGAAGCATCGTAGGGCCCCTACTGTTTAACCTCTACATAAACGATCTCCCAACCACACACAACACAACGATGGCCATCTACGCGGATGACACAGCCACCCTCGCGCGAGATTGGAAACCATCAAACATTACCTCACGCCTACAGACTGCACTCAGGGTGGCTGAGCCTTGGTTGGAGAAATGGCGTGTTAGAGTAAACGTCGACAAGTGCGAAGCCGTTCTGTTCACCAGAAGACCGAAGCAACTGCGCAAAAACCGATACTGCAGACCAATAACTCTACATGCACGCCCAATACGTTTCCGCGAGAAAGTCAAATACCTCGGTGTCTGGCTGGACCGGAAATTACTCTGGGGGGACCACATACAGCACATGACCAACTGAGCTTGCGCGAGGCTCAAAAAGCTCTACCCTATGCTCAGTAGGCATAGCACACTGAACAGAAGGGTGTCGAGGTCCATGTGCATGACACTTATCCGACCCCTGATGACGTACGCAGCTCCCGTCTGGGGATACGCTGCGCCTACACGCCTGCGCCATCTGCAGCTCATACAAAACAAAGTACTCAAAATCATAAGCAATGTTCCACGATACACAGGCATCGCGGACCTTCACCGGGAATACCGATTTGAGACTCTCACGGAGGTAATCAACAAACTCACCACAAGACTATACAGAAACCGCAGACATTCGCAGAACCCGTCCCCCAGGGAACTACGACCACAACCATAGATGGAAACATAAAAGACCAAAAAACATACTTGTAAGGACCTAACATCTATGGCCAACCATACGCAAACATAACGGTACAGGTGAGCCCCTGTTAATCAGACGCCGTTAGTGGATATCCAGCTGGAATACACGGTCGAATAACTGGCACCACGCAGGGAAGCCGTACCGTACACTGCATGCAGACAAGCTCCACACACCCCCCACACAGTGAGATAATCTATGGCCGATCTCCCACTACTGTATAACGATCTTGATTGTTCCAGGAATGGAGCGGCTGCAGCAACTGGGATACATCGCCATCGCTTGCCACGGTAATGATGCACAATACCCATACTAGCAAATCCAACCTTGCATGAACTTTCCCAGCTAGTAAGCCACTACTGCTCTTACTACCCATCCCACTGTCGCAGAGGTTTTTTTTCCCACGGCACGAGCCATGGCACGTTTTTCCCTCTGCTCTTCAAATCGCTACCCTCACTCGCGTTTCGTCCACTATCTATCACCTGATGGACCGTGTTAACGCGTAGTCTTACCCAGACGCACGGATAACATCACAGCCCAGCATCCTGTGATCCACTTACTAGATAACTAACATGTTTACGGAGGTGACAGTAGAGCTTTTGGTTTGGTCACCAAGTTGGTGCGGGCGTGGAGGGGCCCCATCTCTTTTTGTCCGAGATGAGGCTCCTGGTAGACTTAACGAGCGCACATTGGCTTTCTTCGCAGGGCTCAACCGTAGTTATCTCACTCTCTATAAAAAGCCTACCATTGGAGCTCCTGATAACCAGAAATTCCCTTCCCCTTTTTCTCCTCCCCCCCCCCCCCTCCATCGCCACCCCGTGCGCCTGGTCAGACTTTGCTGCAGGAGGGGCCGCCTGCCCGCACCCGGCGGTAGGACATATCCTCCGTGGCCGTCCACTGGAATGTTCCTCTGCAACAGAGAGCGTGTACAAATCAAACGAAACCTCAGGTGTCCCATGCGTCCGCCAGATGCTCCGCCGCTGCTACACGTCCAGGCAGAGGCCTCACGACGATTGACTATAGTCAAAACCAATTTCAGCTGTTCATGAACTGCGGCCAAGTCCTGCTGCGTTCATTTAAAAATGATAGGAAGCACACTTCAGCATGCAGCCTTGGTATGAAGTACCCTCCGCTACGTAATGTCATTACGAAACACACGCTGCCAGACTCCATGTGTAAAAAACGCCGTCTGCCTACAAATTGGTTAAATGAGCCATGGTACTTAATATTCTATGGCGTTCAATATTGGTTAATAGCGACGCTGTCACTTATAATCGGTAGGAAACGCCCTCTACCACGCAACATAATGGTGGGGATTGGTAGGCAATAGGATACATAAGGACCTTCAATGTTATCGTCCGGAAAAAGTCTACTGTTTTTTCTAGGGACTAGCATCCTTCCTTTCTTATTAACTACCCATAACAATTGTAGAACGCACAGTCTTCCGCACTACACCATTATGAAGTCCCTCGTTCATTTATAAATGATAGGGAGCACACTTCAACACGCAGTCCTGGTATCAAGTACCCTCCGCTACGTAACGTCATTACGAAACACACGCTGCCACACTCGATGGGTACAATACGCTGTCTGCATACAAATCGGTGCAATGAGCCATGGAACGTATTATTCTATGGCATTCAACATTGGTACAGAGCGACCCTGCCCCGTGAAATCATTAAAAAACACCCTCCACCGCCAACATTTGCGTGCTGAATGGCAGGGAATAGGATGAACAAGGACCTTCAATGCAATCGTCTGCAAAACAATCTACAGTTTTTTCTAGGGACTACCATCATTCCTTTCTGACAAAGTTACCTATAAGATTGGTGGAGAGCACAGTCTGCCACACTACACCATTATTAAGTCTTTCGTTCATTTAAAAATGTTTGGAGCAATCGTCAACACGCAGCCCTGGTATCAAGTACCCTCCGCGATGTGACGTCATTACGAAACACCCGCTGCCAGACTCCATGGGTACAATACGCTGTCTGCATTGAAATCGGTGCAATGAGCCATGGTACGTAGTATACTATGGCATTAAAGATTGTCGCAGAGCGACTCTGCCCCGTAAAATCAGTAAGAAACGCCCTCTACCACGCAACATTTGCGTGCTGAATGGCACCAATAGGATACACAACGTTATTCAATGCAACCATCCGGAAAAAAATCTACAGTATTTTCCACGGACTAACATCATTCTTTTCTGAGAAAACAATCATAAAATCGGTAGAGAGCGCAGTCTGCCGCACTACACCAATGTTAAGTCCTCCCTTCATTTAAATATTATAGGAAGCACACTTCAACACGCAGCCCTGGTATCAAGCACTCTCCGCTACTTAACGTTATTACGAAACACCCACTGCCATACTCCATGGGTACAAAATGCTGTCTGCAAACAAATCGGTGCAATGAGCCATGGATCGTATTATTCTATGGCATTCAAGATTGGTGCAGAGCGACCGTGTCCCGTACCTCGGTAAGAAACCCCCTGTACCACGCAACATTTGCGTGCTGAATGGCAGGCAATAGGATACACAAGGACCTTCAATGCAATCGTCCTCAAAAAATCTACAATTTTTTCTAGTGACTACCATGATTCTTTTCCGAGAACAGTACCAATAACATTGGTAGAGAGCACAGTCCGCCACACAACACAATTACTACGTTTCACGTTCATTTAAAAATAATAGGGAGCATACTTCAACACGCAGCCTTGGTATCAAGTTCCCTCCGCTACGTACCGTCATTACGAAACACACACTGCCAGACTCCATGGGTACAAAACGCTGTCTGCATACAAATCGGTGCAATGAGCCATGGTACGTAACATTCCATGGCATTCACGATTGATACAGAGCGACCCTGCCCCGTTAAATCGGTGAGAAACGCCCTCTACCACGCAACATTTGCGTGGGTAATGGTAGGCAATAGGATACACAAGGACATTCAATGCAATAGTCCGGAAAAAAATTTACAGTTTTTTCTAGGGACTACCATCATTCCTTTCTCAGAAAGGTACCCATAACATTGGTGGAGAGCACAGTCTGCCACACTACAACTGTGGTGTCACCGCCGGACACCACACTTGCTAGGTGGTAGCCTTTAAATCAGCCGCGGTCCGTTAGTATACGTCGGACCCGCGTGTCGCCACTATCAGTGATTGCAGACCGAGCGCCCCCACATGGCCGGTCTAGAGAGACTTCCTAGCCCTTGCCCCATTTGTACAACCGACTTTGCTAGCGATGGTTCACTGATAAAATACGCTCTCATTTGCCGAGACGATAGTTAGCATAGCCTTCAGCTACGTCATTGGCTACGACCTAGCAAGGCGCCATTATCAGCTGCTATTGATCTTGTGATTCATATACCGTCAGACCGACGTTCACCATTAATGGATTAAAGTTAAGTATTCCACCAGCTACGTCCGTTTTTCTAAATTCTAATTTCCTTGTCCTGTTCCAGACCTCGCGCCAGCCTGCGTGAGCTAAAACGCGTGCCTTTCGGCTTCCTCTTGTAACTCGGTGTTGACTCTGCTGGCAACCCACAACATTTGGCGACGAGGCCAATCCGCGTTCTTATCGATATTGCCCTGATTTACTTGTGCAATGGCTTCGCCACAATCTCCAGATCTACATCCGAATTTTATCCCTTACAGAATCAGCAGACGCAGGCCTCACTGGATGCTCTTGGACAGCCCGTCCAGGGTCAACGGGCAATGCCAAAAGATGCGGCAGCCGCCGCTCCACCGCACACGCAGCCACAACACGCAGTTGCACCAACTTTTCATCCTTTTGATGCTGCACTGGAAAGCTGGACGGAGTGGTCACGCCAATTTAGATTCCATCTCGCCTCCTACAGAATTCAAGGTAACGAGCGGCAGCCATTTTTGTTGTACTCAGTAGGGGTCCAAACATACCATGTGATCGTCAAATTATTTCCCCAACGCGACGTTGCAACTCTGTCCTACGACGAAATTTTGTCTGCATTAGATGCCTACTTCAAAGAATCCGTCATTGTGGTTGCGAAAAGGTACACCTTCTTTCGTACAAAACGTACGTCAGGTCAGACTAATCGGGAGTGGGTTGCAACCTTGCAAGGCCTTACTATGGATTGTGCTGTTCAGTGTCAATGTGGAGTCCCTTATTCAGATACTATGGTACGTGATGCCATTGCACAGAACGTTTCTGATGTTCGTATAAGGGAACAGATTTTGAAACGGCAGGACACACTTGACTTTGCTCAGGAATCGTTTGAAACTTCGCCACCCGTGTGTCAGGTTAACTGGCCCGCCGGGCGAGCTGCGCGGAGCAGTAAACAGCCCTCACGCCCGGCCGCGCCGCTGCCGTCAGGCTCTCAGCCACGTGTGCCGCGCAGGAAAGCAAATGCAGTGCTAAAATCATGCCTGCGGTGTGCTACTAGACATTCGCGTGAGAATTGCCCGTCACGCCAGGCTATTTGCGTTTTCTGTAATAAAAAAGGACATGTTCAGAGTGTTTGCCAGAAAAAGCTCAGATCGGAAACTCACAACCATTCCAGGCCCTTTGCTTTGCACCGAATTCGAATCAAGGATACTCAGGCTCGTGAAACTTTGCCCATGGACGTTCATGTAGTTCATTCCACTCCACCCAGTGCCACTCTCTCTAACAGTCACTGTGTTCGTCCCACCAATAGTATGCGTCGACATCGCCGGAAATCCCGTCAAGTCGCAAGTGATTATGAACCAGTGTCAGTTCACATTGCATGAGACAGTCGCTCTTGGCGTCAGCAGGACAATAAAATTTTTGTAGATTTGGACATTAACGACAAAGTGATACCATTCCAGCTCGATACCAGAGCTGCAGTTTCACTGATCAATCAAGATACGTACAAACAGCTGGGCACACCTCCATTGCATGCCACAAACGTTAAGTTAACAAGCTATTCAGGGCAAGATATCCCTGTATTAGGACAGTGCAGCCTTCTTGCAACATACAAAGGACAAACAAAACTTGTGTCATTTTACGTCCTTCATTCTTCTTCTGCAGTGAACTTGTTTGGTTTCGATTTATTTCAGTTGTTTAACTTGTCTGTCGTAAATCAGGTCCTATCAGTGAACCAGACTGTGCCTTCAGACAGTGTTTCTCGTCAATGTGAAGAATTTGCAGACATTTTTGCACCGGGCCTTGGTTGCGCTAAGAAGCATAAAGCACATTTGGAACTGAAAGTAAACGCGCAACTGAAATTTTTCCGAGCGCGCAATGTTGCCCACGCATTGCGTGATAAGGTCACAAAAACATTACATGATTTGGAATCACAAGGTGTAATTGAACGTGTGCAGGCTTCTCTCTGGGCATCACCCTTAGTAATTTTGCCAAAACCTTCTGGAAAATTGAGACTTTGTGTGGACTTCAAGGCAACAGTGAATTCACAACTAGTGATTGCAACTTTTCCTTTACCCCGCCTGGAAGATCTTTTTGACAAACTGTGCCCGGGTAAATATTTTTCGAAGTTGAACTTAGCAGATGCGTACTTGCAAATCCCGGTGGACGAAGAATCCCAGCGCGTTTTGGTGGTTAACACGCCTTTTGGTTTGTATCGATTCAAAGGACTGCCATTCAGGTGTGCATCCGCCCCTGCATTGTTTCAGCAATATCTACAAACTGTTTGTGCATCGGTCCCTACTGCAGCAAACTATCTGGATGATATTGTGATCTCCGGAAAGACGGAAGAAGAACATTTAGCCAATCTCAGAACATTATTTCAGGTCTTGCGACAAAATGGTCTTCGCTTGCGGAAGGACAAATGTGTGTTTTTTGCTCGAGACTTGCCCTACCTGGGACATGTACTCAATGCCCAAGGCATACATCCCAGTCCCGAGCACCTCCGTGCCATACAAGACTTGCCTTCGCCGCAGAATTTGAAGCAGCTACAGAGTGTGCTGAGAAAAATCAAATATTATCATAAATATATCCCGCATGCCTCTTCCATTTCAGCTCCGCTTCATCGCTTACGCCGTAAAGGTGTTCCGTTCGTCTGGACGACGGAATGCGAACGCGCCTTTCGCCAGTTGAAATCGGCGTTGCTTTCCAATACTTGCCTTACGCCATTCGATCCCCAGAAGCCCCATTTGTTAATGGTGGATGCATCGGATTTCGGGATCGGTGCTGTGCTTGCGCACAAAGATGGATCGCAAGATCGCCCTATTGCCTTTGCATCCAAATTGTTCTCGTCTGCGCAAAGAAATTATTCACAGATCGAGAAAGAAGCATTGGCTCTCGTATTTGGTGTTACAAAGTTTCATGATTTCTTTTATGGTCGTCACTTTACCATCATCACAGACCACTAACCTTTGACATCGCTTTTTCATCCGAACAAGCCTGTACCTCCATGTACAGTGCAGAAATTCATTCGGTGGTCTATTTTCCTCTCGCAGTATCGTTACGATATCTTGTATCGCTCCACTGCTAAGCATGGAAACGCCGATACGTTGTCCCGTTTGCCTGTTGCTGAGGATAGAGCATTCGATTCCTCCGAACTTGCTTGCATGTTCATTGATGCGGAAACCGATGACGTGGTCCAATCTTTTCCGATTGATTTTCGTCGTGTAGCTGCAGCCACAGCTGCCAACCCTGTCCTTGCTACCGTTCTGCGTTTTGTTGCTACGCAATGGCCCTTGTCAAAGTCACAGATCAGGGATCCGTTGGTTCGCCGATTTTTTGCTCACAAGGAGAGACTTTTTGTTCGACGTGGTGTTTTGCTGTTGCGTTCTGATAATGATCAGTCTTACAGCTTCTCCACCAAGGACATTGGCGTATAGTGAGAACGAAACAACTTGCTCGTCAGCACTGTACTTGGTTCGGAATCGATGCCGCGATTACGAATATGTGCTCTTCTTGCATGGTGTGTGTCGAACGACAATCAGCCCCACTGCGGAAATTCTTTGCATGGCCAAAATCCACTTCCCCTTGGCAACGCTTACACATCGATTTTGCTGGTCCATTCTGGAATGCTCGATGGTTGGTTGTGGTAGATTCATTCAGTACTTTTTCTTTTGTTGTCCAGATGTCTTCCACGACATCATCTGCCACCATCCAAGCGTTATCTGCTATCTTTTGCATTGAAGGTCTTCCACAGACTATTGTTTCCGACAATGGCCCTCAATTCATGTCCGCAGAATTTCAGTCATTCTGCAAGGCCAATGGTATTCAACATCTGACGTCCGAGCCGTTATTGCTCTTTTTATCCTCGTGTCGCTCTCAGCCCCGAGATAGTCGCTCGCCGGCTGAGTTGCTCCATGGTCGCCCTCATCGAACCTTGATGCCTTTGCTACATCCGCCGCATCAGGTTCCTGTGCAGCGGTAGACACCTGCTTTTGCTCCAGGCGACGTTGTCTACTATCGTCACTATCAAGGTTCACGGCGTTGGCTCGAAGGGCGCATTCTTCGCTGCCTCGGACGCGCTATGTATCTGGTTTTGGGGGCCTCTGGTGAGGTGCGCCGGCATCTCAACCAGCTGCGCCTCTGTCGTCGCATGGGATCTGCCGCTCGCCGTCTGCTTTCAACGACGGTGCCGTCCGGTCAGCGCCCTGGAGACCGATCTACTGGCTCGCCTCAGCCCATGGTGTTACCGACGCTGCCTTCCATTTTGCCCCATGGCGACGCGCCGCCGCCGCCGCCTGTTCTCCTGCCGGCGACGCCCACAGTGGACGCGTCGCTGCAACCGCTGGGCGCCTTCCTGGGTCACGCGCCGCCGATCGCTTCCCGTGACCAGTTGTCCTCCGACATGGAACTCTTGCCCGCTCTGGACCAAATGTCGTCTTCGCCCGTCAGGTGCCCCGGCCCGATGGAGGTCGACAATTCGGCCCCTCCTGTCTCTCTGCGGGCGCATACACCGCATGTTGGCGTGCACCCTGGAGCAGGTTTTCAGGCGTTTCCTAGCTCCCTGCGGTCCGAATGGCAGGGTGCGGGTGGCACAGCCTCGCCTGTTGTTAGGCTACCCACCTCGCCTAATACGTCCTCCCCACGGCGGGCGGAAGCCTTATGCCACAACCGTACGCCGATTTGCGGGGGAAGAATGTGGTGTCACCGTCAGACACCACACTTGCTAGGTGGTAGCCTTTAAATCGGCCGCGGTCCGTTAGTATACGTCGGACCCGCGTGTCGCCACTATCAGTGATTGCAGACCGAGCACCGCCACACGGCAGGTCTAGAGAGACTTCCTAGCACTCGCCCCAGTTGTACAACCGACTTTGCTAGCGATGGTTCACTGATAAAATACGCTCTCATTTGCCGAGACGATAGTTAGCTTAGCCTTCAGCTACGTCATTAGCTACGACCTAGCAAGGCGCCATTATCAGTTGCTATTGATCTTGTGATTCATGTACCGTCAGACCGACGTTCACCATTAATGGATTAAAGTTAAGTATTCCACCAGCTACGTCCGTTTTTCTAAATTCTAATTTCCTTGTCCTGTTCCAGACCTCTCGCCAGCCTGCGTGAGCTAAAACGCGTGCCTTTCGGCTTCCTCTTGTAACCCGGTGTTGGCTCTGCTGCCAACCCACAACAACAACATTATTAAGTCCCTCGTTCATTTACAAATGATAGGAAGCACACTTCAAAACGCAGCCCTGGTTTCAAGTACCCTCCGCTACGCAACGTCATTACGAAACACCGGCTGCCAGAATCCATGGGTTCAAAACGCTGTCTGCTTACAAATCAGTGCAAAGAGCCATGGTACGTAATATTCTATGGGATTCAAGATTGGTACATACTTACTCTGCCCTGTAAAATCGGTAAGAAACGCCTTCTACCACGCAACATTTGGGTGCTGAATGGCAGGCAATAGGATGCCCAAGGATCTTCAATGCAATCGTCCGGAAAAAAACCTACAGTTTTTTCTAGGGACTACCATCATTCCTTTCTGACAAAACAACCCATAACATTGCTAGAGGGCACACTCTCTCACACTACACAATTATTAAGTCCCTCGTTCATTTACAAATGATAGGAAGCACACGTTAACACGCAGCCCTGGTGTCAAGTTAAGGAAATGGTTCAAATGGCTCTGAGCACTATGGGACTCAACACCTGTGGTCATCAGTCCACATGAACTTACAACTACTTAAACCTAACTGACCTAAGGACATCACACACATCCATGCCCGAGGCAGGATTCGAACCTGCGACCGTAGCTTTTTCGCGGTTCCAGACTGAAGCGCCTAGAACCACACGGCCACACCGGCCGGCTGGTATCAAGTACCCTCCGCTACGTAACGTCATTACGAAACACCCGCTGCCAGACTCCATGGGTACAAAACGCCGTCTGCGTACAACATCGGTGCAATGAGCCATGGTACGTAATATTCTATGGCATTCAAGATTCGTGCAGAGCGCCCCTGCCACGTGACATTAGTAAGAAACACCCTCCACCACGCAACATTTGCATGGTGAATGGCAGGCAATAGGAAACACACGGAGCTGCAATGCATCCATCCGGAAGAAATTTACAGTTTTGCGCGGAACTACGATCTCCGTCTGCCACGAAACACCATTATTAAATGCCCTCTTTCATTTAAGATTGATAGGTAGCACACTTACAACACGCAGCACTGATATCAAGTACCCTCCGCTACGTAACGTCATTACGAGGCACCCACTGCCAGTCTCAACGGGTATAAAACGGCCTCTGCCATACATCTTTACAAAGAAGCTTGGTGCGAAATATTCTCAGGCATTCAGCATTCTGCAGAGCGCTCCTGCCACGTGACATTAGTAAGAAACACCCTCCACCACGCAACATTTGCATGGTGAATGGCAGGCAATAGGATACACAAGGAGCTGCAATGCATCCATCCACAAAAAATCTAGCAGTTTCGTACACGTGTGTCGCGGGAGGTAAACAATGGGATAGGCAATGACGTCTGCACTCATTTCCCTGGAAACGACCTCCGGCATTGTTGTTAAGCTATAAAAGTAAGCGCAGTGCGTTACCGGGCAACAGTTTCTGCGCGACAACGTTTCGAGTAGGTCGCGGCTGTGTCTCTCCAGCCATTAGAGATGTCTCCTAAGCTCCGGGGCGGCAACGCGAGCGGCGACGGGCGCCGCCTGATCGACGTCGTCTCGCAAGCTCTCAGAGAACTGCGCGACGGCCGCGGTTCAACCATGACACAAATCAGAGCCTGGCTGGAGTCGAACACTCATTCCGCTATACAGGTAAGTCGCGTGCTAGCTCAAATGTTAGTCACTCTGTCGCGGTCAGCGTTGCGTAAAGCGCAGGTCTGAGGCTAAGGCGGATGCTTTTGTGTAGATGAATAAGCGGCTGCTGCAGCTTACGCTGAAGAGGGGCGTGGAGGACGGGACGCTGATAGTCCGCAGCGGCCGATACAAGCTGGCGACGCGCGATGACCACCGTGAGCTGCGCAGCGGCAGGAGAAACCGGCGTCGCAGCGGCAGACAACGCCGCCGCAGCCCCAGACAAGCCCGCCGCAGCCGCAGGAGGCGCCACCGCAGCTTCTCCAGGAGGCGCCGTCTCAGCTGCCGCATTGTGACGCCTGGCTGAATAAACAGGATACACACCTGTCAGACTAGCGTGCACAAAATTCTTTAATATTGAAGACACCCACCAATGCACGCAGACTATTTGCTCATGAAGTTACGGATCTGGTAGTTGTCTTCCACCTTCACTGAAATTTTCTTCGATTTGCGCTCTCATCATACGCCTTAGGAGATCCCCCTCCTTCGTAAATCCAGTTATTGTCCACAATAAGCAAAGCATTTTACGAAAAATTTGAGAGGAGCGAAGATTACAATAAACTTTCTAGTTTACTTAGTTTTTCGTGTAGAGTTCGATCCAGTTCTACTTGTCTAGGGGCCTGATTCTAGAAGCTGAAATTCACACATTTTAGGGCCTCATGGTTGAATCGATCTAAATAAATTTGAAGATCGTTGTTGCAGAATTTTTGTTGTTACGTTAATATATTTTATTTCTTTTAGTATATCATACAGTCTTTTGAACTTTCACATTAACAAAGCCAAAATTACATTATTCGCCCAAAATACAAAAATACGTCCGATCACATCAGAGGCGAGCGTACTACTACTTCACTCTGCGGTAATAACCATATTCCAAATGGTTTACAATTTTTTCTTGACAAATGAATTTCTATTAATTTCGATTATTATTTCATAAATGAATCCAGAAACAAACATAGTAAACATAGTTAACAGTACTAGATTGCGTGATTGATAATAGAAATTTTAAGTGTGCCAAATAATTCGTAATTTCAAATTTGTTTTAACTGTACCATCAGAGCTAGTAGTTACGGAATGTAACATCGAAAATAAAGTAATTTCTTTTCATAAATTTTAGTTTGAAATATAACATATAGTGTGTCCGTATGTTGGAACACGTGAGGCAATACTGACTCTACGACTTATCTTAGAAAATAGATTAAGGAAAGACAAAACTACGTTTCTCGCATTTGTAGTCTTAGAGAAAGCTTTTGCCAATGTTGACTGGAATACTCTCTTTCAAATTCTGAAGGTGGCAGGGGTAAAATACAGGGAGCGAAAGGCTATTTACAATTTGTACAGAAACCAGATGGCAGTTATAAGAGTCGAGGGAAATAAAAGGGAAGCAGTGGTTGGGAAGGAAGTTAGACAGTGTTGTAGCCTATCCCCAATGTTATTCAATCCGTATATTGAGCAAGAAGTAAAGGACACAAAAGAAAAATTCGGAGTAGGAATTAAAATCTATGGAGAAGAAATAAAAACTTTGAGGTTCGCGGATGACATTGTAATTCTGTCAGAGACAGCAAAGGACCTGGAAGAGCAGCTGAACGGAATGGACATTGTCTTAAAAGGAGGATATAAGATGAACATCAACAAAAGCAAAAGGAGGATAATGGACTGTAGTCGAATTAAATCGGGTGATGCTGCGGGAATTAGATTAGGAAATGAGACACTTACAGTAGTAAATGAATTTTACTATTTAGGGAGCAAAATAACTGATGGTGATCGAAGTAGCGATGATATAAAATGTAGACTGGCAATGGCAAGGGAAGCTTTTCTGAAGAAGAGAAATTTGTTAACTTCGAGTACAGATTTAAGTGTCAGGAAGTCGTTTCTGGAAGTATTTGTATGGAGTGTAGCCATGTATGGAAGTGAAACGTGGACGATCAATACTTTAGACAATAAAAGCTTTCGAAATGTGGTGCTACAGAAGAATGCTGAAGATTAGATGGGTAGATCACATAACTAATGAGGAGGTATTGAATAGAATCGGAGAGAAGAGAAATTTGTGGCGCATCTAGATTAGAAGAAGGGATCGGTTGGTAGGGCATATTCTGAGGCATCAAGGGATCACTAATTTAGTATTGGAGGGCAGCGTGGAGGGTAAAATTTGTAGAGGGAGACCAAGAGATGAATACACTAAGGAGATTCAGAAGGATGTAGGTTGCAGTAGGTACTGGGAGATGAAGAAGCTTGCACAGGATAGAGTAGCATGGAGAGCTGCATCAAACCAGTCTCTGGACTGAAGACCACGGCAACAACAGTGCATAAAATTATATGAAAGTTTTGAAAAAGGCCGCTGAGATAATACTGACGTGGGCAAAATTCGAAAAATAATACTGGGATCGACTACTGCTGTTGAGGAAAAGTAATGCTAGAGGAGGATGTCCCGTTACAAGACACACCTAATTATCAGGGAACGTATCGTTACTCCATGGAAATTTATGAAGAGAGAGTGGCGTTCAGGTAACTTGTTCATTTAGTTAACTGTTTATATTTAACGTTTTATGCATTTAAAGGCAACCAACTACAAATTTTTGCTAATTACCTCTTCCTCACTTTCATTTATTAAAGGAAACCGCTTTAAAATCGTGAGATATTGGGAGTTTATGCCACATACAGCTTCAGTGTTCGATTACAACTCCTCTGTGTCGTGAATACTCTTACCGGTTAAGGCCTTTTTCATTCTAAAGGGCAATGTAACTCTCGATGCCTTGTGACGTGAACTGTTGACGTTAATCGCCATATTGGAGACCATTTCTACACGGTGTTCCTCTACATTTCAATTTAACAGTTGAAAGTTGTAATCAGCTTTAACTGCGGTACCACGTGGAAATTCGTGGTGATATATTCCCTCATTTCATAAAAGGAGTGAAAGCTGTTTCCCCTTAGGTTGTCTCCTGTTCAATCGTTCGTCGGACACGGTGCTAAAAGAAATGCACCTTGGTAGTGATTTTATGTGGCCTTTCTTCACTTATCAGCCACAATGGAAGTGTTTCGCTGTTCTGCACAATCCATGGTTGCCCATTCTTGACCTCTGGGTGCTCATTTAAGAACATACACCTCTCATATTGACAAATGTGTTTTTAAAGAGATACATAAAATTAAGTAAACTGAGTTACCAACACTGCGGTGGCAGAAAGATCTGGACGCAGTTCACGAACAGTTGAAGGTTGTTTTGGCTACGGTCAGCTTTCTTCAGGCTTCTGCCTCGGGATGCAGCGGTGGCGGAGCGTTTGGAGCGTAATGTCGGACACCTCAGGTTTCTCTTGTTTCCGCCACGGGCTATGCTGTCGAGGTAACTTCCAGTGGACTCGTCGCGAGGTATCTGCCCTCACCGCAGGGTGAGTGAGGGCTAGTGTCGCATTCGCGTCGCTCGAAACAGAGCCCATTGTGGAAGTTGGCAGTCTGGTGTCGCCCATTGTCGCGTCTGTAGTTTCCTGCCAGCGGATCAGGAGGTAGACGCTAAATACAGTATTGAGGTGGATCGTCCAACTCGAAGCTCTGGTGCTGTAAAACAAGCTGGAAATTCTTTGCAGAAAAGGGAACTCAGTGGGATAATGGACGGATGCTTCTGATGAAATAGCAGAGATGAAACTCGAGGTAGGATAAACCCACTGTCGTACCCTAAGAGACACCAATACATTGAATGTAAGTTGGTCAATCCTGCATGTACTCTGTGCAGCTAAAAGCCGCGAGAAACTAAGACCCGTCCCGACGGCAAAGAAACTCAGGTCCAGCGTCTGACGCAACTGTCGAAGGGAATCCCTAGCAGCACTAGCGGCCCTGCTTATATAGTCCCGTCTGATGCAATCCCGCGGGATCACACGAGTTTCCCGTGTCCTGTCGTCCTTCCAGAACATTCTGTCGTAGCTGGTCATGTAGCTCCAGCGTCCCTTGCCACAAAAACGCAACCTCTCCAGCTTCCCAGCGCCCTGGCTGACGTTAGGTTGCTTTCATACATGTTCATCTTATGCAAACTTATGCACTTCTGCTCACATCCGCGACCCATTCGCGACACCATTCACCCTGTCACTGGACAGGTGGCCGCTACTTCATAAGGGTCTGTACAGACACATGAGAGAGAGGCTTGCTTATCAAGAGATCCGGGGTGTGAAACGTTATAGGGCCTCTTAAAGAGATAACATTCAGGTCTGGAAAGAAAGCCAATCTGACATGTGATGGAGGTCTTGCTTGCGGCTGTCAAGCGTGAAGTGTGCGTAGGCTACAAGTTCTGCCACACGTCTGCATAAATGTCGCCTGCTGCTTGGGTTCTGAGGCTATCCTCAATTCATACCGACAGCTGACTGAAATGAAGGCTGCTAGTGTCGCGTGCGGGAGGCAAGCCGAGCTCGCAATTTGCAACATTGTCCCCCGAGTTAATCGGAAACGAATGCAGGATTTCAACCAAAGCCTTCGTCGACACTGTGACGATCTTGGCTGCAGATTTCTGGACCTGCAGTATCAGGCGGAGAGTTATATGACTCCTCTTGATAGGTCAGTGGTGTACTACACAAAGGAAGCAGGTACTTGGGTAACAGAGTACTTGTGGAGTCAAGTGTGAGGTACTCTGACGAATACTCGCCAGTCGGAATGCAGAAGCTCTGAAACATTTCGCGAGCCGTGGAGAGTGAATTGGAAACACAGATTAGAGCCATAGGAGGGGGGAGTGTTCTTTGCAATCGACAAAAATATACCGAATGAGGTCGATTTTATGGACGACTGTGAAGTTATCTGGACGTGTATAACAAGTCTAGGTGATAGCAAGTTAGCTGTTGCATGTTTCTACCTGGATACCTATAGAACCATTCAAGAAAGTCTTCACTCGGTCGTGCGGAAGTACTCAGATCATGCAATTTTAGTTGTTGGCGACTACAAACTACCGAGTATAGACTGGGACGTCCATGGACTAATTGCTGGGTTTACGTACAGGAGTGTCCAATGTGCTCCAGTCTTTACAGGAAGTCTCGTGAAGTACTTTTCAATACGTTTTCCGAAAAATATTTTGAGCAGCTAGTTCGGCAAACCCACACGCAATGGTAATATTTTCGACTTTGTAGCTACAAACGGGCTTCACCTTATCAATGGTTCTGGGCGCTTCAGTCCGGAACCGCGCTGCTGCTACGGTCGCAGGTTCAAATCCTGCCTCGGGCATGGATGTGTGTGATGTCCCTAGGTTAGTTAGGTTTAAGTAGTTCTAAGTCTAGGGGACTGATGACTTCAATTGTTAAGTCCCATAGAGCTTAGAGACATTTGAACAATTTGTCGTTAGTGTTTGTATCGAGACAGGGCTTATTGATTATGATATCATCATAGCGACAAAGTTAACAAATCAATTGAGAAGGTTAGCAGAGTATTTTTACTAGAAAGAATAGATAAGCCGTTGCTGGCCTCCCACTTAGTGAATGGCCATTATTTAGTTTCAGTGTGGTAGAAGTACAGGAAGTATAGACAAAGTCTAAACCGATTCTAAAACACACTCTGGAGAAGTATATGCCAAGTAAGTGAATTAAGGACGTAAAAGACCCACCGTGGTATTGTAACAAAGTTCTGAAAATTCTGAGGAAACAAGGACTGTTGCACTCTCGGATCACGAGAGAACGCTCCAATAGCGCGAAGAAGAAGTTAATAGAAATTCGTGCATCTGTAAAAAGATCAATGCTTGAAGTATACGAAAAGTACCTTAGCAAAGGATATAGCAGAGGACCTGTGAAAACTTTGGTCCTACATAAAATAGCTAAGCTGGTCGAAGGCTTCTATCCTGTCACTCGTTGACCAATCTGGTTAGACAACAGAAGATAGCAAAAGCAAAGCTGAAGTTTTAAATTTCACGTTTAAGAAATCCTTCAATCAGGAGAATCGTACGAACATATCGTCGTCCTAGCATCGGACAGACTCCTTTATGTAGGACATTGCAACAGGTATATGTGGCGTAGAAAAGCAAATGAAAGACTTGAAAACAAATAAGCTGCCAGGTCTGGATGGAATTACAATTTGATTTTACAAAGAGTACTCTACGTCAGTCCGCAGCTTGTGGTCTTGCGGTAGCGTCCTCCCTTCCCACGCACGGGGTCCCGGGTTTGATTCCCAGCGGGGTCAGGGATTTTTCCTGCCTCGAGATGACTGGATGTTGTTGTATCGTCTTCATCATCATCATTCATCCCCATTACGGTCGGAGGAAGGCAATGGCAAACCACCTCCGCTAGGACCTTGCCTAGTCGGCGGCGCGGGTCTCCCGCATCGTCCCCTACGCTCCTCGGAGTATGTGATATCATCATCATCAGTCTATGTCACTAGCCCCCTTACTTAGCTCGCACTTGACAGGAATGTCTTGCCCATGTGCAAAGCCCCAAACGGCTGACAAAAAGTGGCTGAATGTGTCACTATCACCTTCCGCCCACAGGAAATTAATTCAACATAGTTTTGCATTGGAGTCGATCATTACAAACAGAGTGATCTCAGGGTATCAGTTTCCCTTGCTTACTTATATCCAATCGTCCTAGCCATCTAAAGCTACAAAAGGGCCTGAAACTACGAATTCACTTTAATTTTGTGTGGATGCTTCTCCATGATGTTGCAATACACTTCACTGTTAAAAGTATGTTAGTTCCGATTACTCTTCTCCTCCAACACCAACCGACGTGGTCGGCTAGGGTACAAGCTAGTACTAGTTCGCTTGTTGCTACTCTTCTTGTTGGATAGACCGGTAGGGGTTACAGACGCAATGCATAGAGAAGCACCCCTACCTGTATATGCAAGAAGAAGAGTAGCAACAAGCAAACAAGTATCGTGGTGCAGTGGTTAGCACAATGGACTCGCTTTCGGGAGGACGACGGTTCAAACTCGCGTCCGGCCATCCTGAGTTACGTTTTCCGTGATTTACCTAAATCGCTTCAGACAAATATCTGGATGTTTCATTTGAAAGGGCACGGCCTATTCCCCTTCCCATCTTTCCATAATGCGAGCTTGTGCTCCGTCTCTAATGACCTCGTTGTCGATTAGACGTTAAACACTAAACTCCTCTTCCTCCCTCCTCATTTTGTATCCTCCTACATTTGTATCCTTCCCCCACACAATAGCATCATCACCAAACAGCAGCAGATTGCTGCTCACACTGTCATTTATGTACACATAGAATAACAGCGGTTATATCACGCTTCCCTGGGACTCTCCTGCGGCTACCCTTGTCTCTGATGAACCCACGCCGTCGAGAACACGTACTGGTTCCTATTACTTAAGAAGTCTACAAGCCATTCACATATCTGGAAACCTGTTCCATATGCTCGTATCTTCGTCAACAGTTTGCAGTGGGGTACCGTGTTAAACGCTTTTCTGAAATCTAGGAATATGGAATCCACATGTTGCCCCGTATCTATAGTTCTCAGGATATCATGCGAGAAAGGGCAAGCTGACTTTCCCACCGACGATGGTTACTAAGACTGTTCTGATTTGTGGACAGCAGATTTTCCATCTCAAGCAAGTTTATTGTACTCGAATTGCGAATATCTTCAATAATTCTGCAGCAAACCAATGTTTACGTTACTGATCTGTAATTTTGTGGGTCAACTCTTTATCCGTCTTATATAGAGGAGGTCCTAGCGGAGGTAGTTTGCCATTGCCTTCCTAGCACTGTAATGGGGATGAATGATGATAATGATGATGATGATGATGATGATGATGAAGACGACGCAACAATACCCAGTCATCTCGAGGCAGGGAAAATCCCTGACCCCGCCGGGAGTCAAACCCGGGACCCCGTGTGCGGGAAGCGACAACGCTACTGCAAGACCACGAGCTGCGGACAAGTAGAACTGGAGTGAAGTCTAAAAGAAGAGCTAAATTAACTAGATAGTTTATTGTACTCCTCGCTCCTTTCAAATTTTTCATAAAATGCTTTGCTTATTGTGGACAATAACTGGAATTAGGAAGGAGAGGGAGATTACAGTCTCCTATACTAATCAGGTGGGATCTCCTAAGCCGTATAATGACAGCGCAAAATCCAAGGAAATTTCAATCAAAGTGGAAGACAACTACCCGTTCCGTAACTTCATGAGCAAATAATCTGCGTGCATCGGTAATATCTTTAGTTTTCACGGCAGGGTGTCTTCGATATTAAAGATTTTTTTGCATCCTAGTCTGACAGGAGTGTATCCTACCAAACCATCAGTTTAATATGTCATTAATGCAATACACTGATACGAATTATTTAAAGAAGAGCAGATAATGGTAGAAGCAAACTTGGAAAGGTCGGTTTCATTCATGGAAAAATGTGTAAAATAGGTAGCGGTAATGTTCATGAATACAGTGAATCCCAAAGTAATTTTAACGCGACCACAGCATCTAGATTTTTGTCTTTGAATGCAATATCCCTGAAAATGTATAGCAGTAGTTTACACGAATCTTGTGAATGCAGACAACAGAATTAACAATTAGCAGCATTTTACGATGAAATCTGTGCCTCGCACAGTCCGTATCAAGTACACTCCACCTCAAAACGTTTTAGGAAGCATTCTCCACCACTCAACATTTTTACAAACCACTCTCTGCCACACAATGTTGGAATGAAGACCCCTCTGCCGTGAAACACCATTATTAAACACTCTCTGCCACGTAAACTTGGTAGGATGCACACTCCACCACACAGCATTAACACGAAGTACCCTCTGCTACTAACGTCGTTACAAAACATCCTCCACTAGACAACATTGCTACAAAGCACCCTATGCCACAAAACATCGGTACAAAGTATGCCGGTACGAAATACTCTCAGGCACTCAACGTTGCATCAGAGCAACCCTCCCACGTAGCATTGGTAAGAAGCGCTCGCCACCACGCTACATTAGCGTTATGAATGGCTGGCAGTAGGATAAACAAGGAGTAGCGATGCATCGATCCGAAAAAAAAGCTACTTGTTTCTCCATCTGCTCGAGGTAATTTTCGGACAAAACATTCAGAACGATGTCATTCGAATCCCTGCCTCTCGTACCAGTTTTGATAGTATGACGCTCCCAATCTACACTTGGCAAGCTGAAGTCACCCCTATTACAACGGCATGATCAGAAATCTTAGTCATGAAATTCTGCAAGTTGGAACCCGTAATAACCTTGCTAAATGCTACTAAAAACTATCTGGACATTATGAGTTTCAAAAAGCGGTATTAACTCTGGGACTTTACCATGGATGATACTGCAGTTACTAATATCATACTATTCTTCTCTGTCCCCAAGTTAGAGGATCCTCTAAAATAAACACCACCCATGTGCACGTCCAACGTACTCCGTTATACTAGGGAACACTTACAGCTTGTGTTGAATGCCTGACCTATTAAGGGGAACCCTTCAGGTCTCCACCTGCGGATGCCGACATGAGCCACGATTCGCAGCCGGTTGTACCCAGTGCACTCGATAGACGTCAGCAGAGCCTCCTCCACTTCTCGGACAAGAAAACTACCGGCAAATATAGTGAGTGTACACAGGAATTTTTTCCCGACCCGTCTGCTTCTTCCCTGAGGAGCTCCGTTTCCCACCTAACGTCCGAGCTCCCAACGAGTAGGGTACTTAGCCTCTACGTTTAGCCGGGCTGCGAAGGAAATGACACAGGATGCTTCGCACCATTTTCGCATGCCCAGAGAATACGTTGTACAATCTTACGTGACAGAGGGTATTACATAGTTGTGTTCTGCGCTTCATAGTAAGGTTAAATGTGTGCTTCGAGCATCCATCATTTTACAGACGTCGTAAGCTCTACTAACATTTGATGGACGTCATTTACATGTTCTGTTTTGATCGGAGAGTGCAAAAATTTTTCCCTACTTAGCACTTTCACAATTTTTTTACTAATCCGCGGTGGGTTTTTTCCATCCTTAATCCCGTTAATCGGCCGATACTTCTCCAGAGCGGACTTAACAACCCGATTAAGCTTTGCCCATAATTCCTCTATTTTCATAATACTGGAACTAAATAATGACCATTCACTATCTAAGTGGAATGCTAGCTACGGCGTATCTGCTCTTTCTGGCATAAATACTCTACAATTATTGGCTGATTTCTTAACTTTAGCAACAATCTTCGCTGTGATGATGGCATGATCGATAATCTCTGTCTCTATACTGACACCATTGATAAATCCAGTCTGTTTGTAGCGACAAAGTAAAAAATATTTCCATTGGGCTGTCGATCTAACTACTCAAGACAGATTTTGGAAAACGTGTTCAGAAGCACTTCGCAAGACTGCTGCCTGTACGCCTGCAATGAATCCATTGATGTCCTACCCTATACGCAATACTTTAAGTTTGCGACCAGGTAATTTTGCATGATCTGGTTATTTCAGCGCCACTGAGCGTAAACTTACTTTGGATTATTTTATAACTACGCGGGAGAATCGGTGGCCAGTAAAAACTTCCTAAAGTTAACACATCATCAAGGCCAGCTGTAGTCGTCTAGATAACTGCAGTCACACACAAAATTGACCTAATTCGGACATTATTTTTATCGACTGCATTAAATACTCCCCCCCCCCCTTTAGAATCGAATCTGTCCTTTCGATATACGATCAATGCCGATGGCCGAGCGGTTCTAGACGCCTGCGTGCAGATCCGCGCTGCTGCTACGGTCACAGTTTCGAATCCGGCCTCAGGCATGACTGTGAGTGATGTCCTTTTAGACTCTCCACACGGCTCCAAACCTAAGGGCCCCGGTCAACTTTGGGATCAATGCTAACAACTGCCAGCTCTACTTGCCCCACACACGCGAAGCCAGCAACCTTTACCATTTTCGACAGCTGCACGCATGAACTGAAGATGGCCTCTGAACCCAAGCAACAGGGATCAGTGGTGACGACGTGAGGCACAACTTCCAGACGACTGCGCTCTCCTCGCCTCATAGCCCCAAGCAAAGGGTCCTCCACGTCCGAGATGAGGCTCCTGGTAGACTTAACGAACGCACATTGGCTTTCTTCGCAGGGCTCAACCGTATTTATCTCTCTCTCTATAAAAAGCCTAACATTGGAGCTCCTGATAACCAGAAGTCCCTTCCCCTTTTTCTCCTCCCCCCCTCCCCCCCTCCATCACCACCCCGTGCACCTGGTCAGACCTTGCTATAGGCGCGGCCGCCTGCCCACACCCTGCGGTAGGACATATCCTCCGTGGCCGTCCACTGGAATGTTCCTCTGCAACAGAGCCCATGTTCAAATCAAACGAAACCTCAGGTGTCCCACGCGTCCGCCAGATGCTCCGCCGCTGCTACACATCCAGGCAGAGGCCTCACGACGGTTGACTATAGCCAAAACAAATTTCAGCTGTACATGAACTGCGGCCAAGTCCTCCTGTGTCCGTAATTTTCGTAAACTTAGTTCACATCATATTATGTCTCTTTGAAAAACACACTAGTCGATACAAGAAGTGTATGCTATTCAATGTGCACACAAATGTAAAGACTAGAGCACCATGGACAGTCAACAATAACCAACATTTCCATTGTGGTTAATAAGGGAGAAAAGGTCACATGAAATCACCACCGAAGATGCATTTCTTTCAACGAACATTGGAACAGGAAAGCATCTAATAGGAAACAATTATCTCTCCCTTTACGAAAGGAGGGAACATATCACAACGAATTTTCACATGGTGCCACAGTTAACGCCGATTACTACTTTCAAGTGCTAAGGTGATATTTAGAGGAACAGTGCAAGGAAATTATTTCCAATCACCACACAGCTTCACGTCACACAGCATCCAGAGACACAGGGTGTCCTGTAAAAAGAAAGAGGCACTTAAACGGAACGGGTATTCACGTCACAGAGGAATTGCAATCAAACTCTGAAGCTGCATGTGGTACAATCTCCCATTATTTTAACAGCTGCTGCCATCGATAAGTTAAAGTACGGACGAATGGAGAAGAAGATTAAGAAGGTGGCGCAATTACAAACATAAACATAAATATGATGACCAAATCAATGAAAAGTTATTTTCACGCCCCTTAATCATCGTAGATTTTCGCGGAGTAACGCTACGTTTCCTGATAATTAGGTGTATCTGCATTGTTAATCAGGCACGTTCTGTTAAACTGCATCATGTCAGTGCAAATTCCAAGGAAATTGCTGTGAAAGGGAAAGACAATTCACAGATGCGTAATTTCATTAGCAAATATTCTGTGTGCTTTGGCAATATCTTTCATTATCATGGCTGGGTTCATTCCACACTAGTGAGTTCTGTGGATAGTAGTCTGACAGACATGTATCTTACCAAACCATCAGCTTAATATTTCATTGATCCGAAACATTGACACGAATTATGTACAGAATAATAAACAAAATATTAGAAGCCAGCTTGGAGAGGGCCTTCTTCGGCTTTGGAGAAATAGGTAGCAGTAATGTACACGAGCATCGCGAATCGCAGAAAAAATGGTAAACGAGTAGTTGCAACTCATCCATAGCACCTAGACTTTTGTCTTCGACTTACACTCATTCATATATGCTACAGCTATGAAAATGTATAGCAGCAGTGTGTACGAATATCGTGAATACTAGATAACAGGATAAGCAATCAGTAGCAGCGTGTGAAGGAGTGTGTGAGGCGTATAGTCGGTATGAAGCACACGACAACTATAAAGGTTGTAGAAAGCACCCTCTACCATGCAAAACTGGCATTAGCCACCCTCTGACACATAACGTTGGTACAGAGCACCGTCTGCCACGAAATACCATAACTAAGTACTCTCTGTCATTTAAAATAGATAGGAAGCACACCTCAACACACAGCACTGATATCAAGTACCCTCCGCTACGTAACGTCATTACGAATCACCCGCTGCCAGACTCCACTGGTACAAGATGCCCTCTGACATACAACATCAGTAGAAAGAACCCTGGAAAGAAATATTCTCAGTCATTCATCAATGGTGCAGAGCGCCCCTGGCACGTAACATCAGTAAGAAACACCATCCACCACGCAATATTTGCATGATGAATGGAAAGCGTTAGGATCAACAAGGAGCTGCAATGCATCAACCGGAAAAGATCTACAGTTTGTGTGCGGAACTACCATCTTTCCTGTCTGAGAAAACTGCACATAAAATTGGTACAGAGCACCACCTGCCACGAAATACCATTATTAAGGGCCCTCTGTCATTTAAAATTGATGGGAAGCACACTTCAACACGCACCACTGATATCAAGTACCCTCCGCTACGTAACGTCATTACGTAACACCAGCAGCAAGAATCCACGGGTACAAAATACCGTCTGCATACAACATCAGTGCAATGAACCATGTTACGTTATATTCCGTGGCATTCAAGATTGGCACAGAGCTCCTCTGCCACGTAAAATCGGTAAGAAACGCACTCTGCCACGCAACATTTGCGTGGTGAATGGCAGGCAATAGGATACACAAGGACCAGCAATGCAATCGTCCGGAAAAAATCTACAGCTTTTTCTAGGGACTACCATCATTCCTTTATGAGCAAACTACCCATAGCAGTGGTACAGAGCAGTCTTCAACGCCACACCATTATTAGGTTTCCTCGATCATGTAAAAATGATAGGAAGCACACTTCAACACGCAGCCCTGGTATCAAGTACCCTCCGCCCCGTAACGTCATTACGAAGCACCTGCTGCCACCTTCCACTGTTACAAAACGCCCTTTGCCATACCAAATCGGTACAAAGGACACTGGTAAGAAATATTCTCAGGCATTCAACATTGGTACAGAGCGCCCCTGCAACGGAACATCGGTAAGAAACACCCTCCACCACACTACATATGCAAGCTGAATGGGTCAAACAATAGTACAAAGAACACTGGTACGAAATTGTCTCCGGCATTCAACATTGGTACAGAGCGACCTTGCCGCGTAAAATTGGTAAGAAACACCCTCCACCACGCTATATATGCAAGCTGTATGACAGGAATAATGGTACTAAGACCCCTGGTACGAAACATTCTCAGCCATTCAACATTGGTACAGAGCGCCCCTGCAACGTAACATCGGTAAGAAACACCCTCCCCCACGCTACATATGCAAGTTGAATGGCAGGAACACCGGTACTAAGAACCGTGGTACGAAATTGTCTCCGGCATTCAACATTGGTACAGAGCGACCTTGCCGCGTAAAATTGGTAAGAAGCACCCTCCACTACGCTACATATGCATTGTGAAAGGCAGGCAATAGGATACAACAGGAGCTGCAATGAAGCCATCCGGAAAGAAACAACAATTTTTACCCGGAACTACCACATTCCCTTCTGAGAAAACTACCCATAACATTGTACAGAGCGCAGTCTGCCCCGCTACACCATTATTAAGTTCCCTCGTTTATTTAAAACGATAGAAGCACACTTCAAAACGCAATCCTGGTATCATTTACCCTCCGGTACGTAACGTCATTCCGAAGCACCCGCTGCCAGCTTCCACTGATACAGAACGCTACTTGTCATACCATACCGGTACAAAGAACACGGGTACGAAATAATCTCAGGCATTCAACATTGGCACAGAGCGCCCTGCCACGTAACATCTGTAAGAAACACCCTCCATCACGCTATATATGCAAGCTAAATGGCTGCAACATCGGTACAAAGAACCGTTGTACGAAATATTCTCTGGCATTCAACATTGGTACAGAGCGTCCCTGCCACGTAACAAGGGTAAGAGACACCCTCCACCACGCTGCATTTGCATGGTGAATGGCAGGAAGAGGATACAACAGTAGCAGCAATGAAGCCATCCGAAAAGAAACTACAGTTTTTGCGCGGAACTACCATTATTCCTATCTGAGGAAACAACCCATAACATTGGTACAGAGCACCGTCTGCCACGAAATACCGTTAATAAGTGCCCTCTGTCATTTAAAATTCACAGGAAGCACAGTTCAACACGCAGCCCTTGTGTCAACTACAGTCCGCTACGTAACGTCATTACGAAACACCCGCTGCCAGACTCCACGGGTACAAAACGTCGTCTGCATACAACATCGGTGCAAAGAACCATGGTACCTAATACTCTATAGTATTCAAGATTGGTGCAGAGCTCTCCTGCCAAGTAAAATCTGTAAGAAACGCCCTCTAGCACGCAACATTTGCTTGGTGAATGGCAGGCAATAGGATACACAAGGAACTGCAATGCATCCATCCGCAAAAAATCTACAGTTTTTGCGCGTAACTATCCTAATTCCTGTCTGAGAAAACTGCACAAAACGTCTAGCTGTTTCGTACACGTGTGTCGCGTGAGGTAAACAATGGGATAGGCAAATGACGTCTGCAGTCATTTCCCTGGAAACGACCTCCGGCATTGTTGTTAAGCTATAAAAGTAAGCGCAGTGCGTTACCGGGCAACAGTTTCTGCGCGACAACGTTTCGAGTAGGTCGCGGCTGTGTCTCTCCAGCCATTAGAGATGTCTCCTAAGCTCCGGGGCGGCAACGCGAGCGGCGACGGGCGCCGCCTGATCGACGTCGTCTCGCAAGCTCTCAGAGAACTGCGCGACGGCCGCGGTTCAACCATGACTCAAATCAGATCGTGGCTGCAGTCAAACACTGATTCCGCTGTAGGGGTAAGTCGCGCGCTAGCTCAAATGTTTGTCATTCTGTCGCGGTCAGCGTTGCGTAAAGCGCAGTTCTGAGGCTAAGGCGGATGCTTTTGTGTAGATGAACAAGCGGCTGCTGCAAATAACGTTGAAGAGGGGCGTGGAGGACGGCACACTCATAGTCCGCAGCGGCCGATACAAGCTGGCGACGCGCGATGACCACCGTGAGCTGCGCAGCGGCAGGAGAAACCGGCGTCGCAGCGGCAGACAACGCCGCCGAAGCCCCAGACAAGCCCGCCGCAGCCGCAGGAGGCGCCACCGCAGCTTCTCCAGGAGGCGCCGTCTCAGCTGCCAAATTGTGACCGACTGGCTGAATAAATATTTCAAAAATCTGTAGTACACGTGAAAATAAATTTTTGTTTCGAGAGCCCTTTGTTTTTACTTATGTGTCTAAATACACTGCTGCCAACAGTGTCTAGAGAAAACCAATAGCGCACCTAAATGTTCCAAAAGTTGCTTCCACAACTCGGAAGTACATACAAAAAAGGCTAAAAGCTGTTTTTTTAAAAAAGTGGTAGAGAGTGCTATGTACCGATGTTACACTGAAGAGCTGCTTCGTGCCAGCGTGCTTTTTACCATGTTACATGGCAGAGGGAGCTGAGCACCATTTTTTAGCGACTGAAAGTACTTAACACTAATGTTGCGTGGCGGAGGGTGCTTTGTACCAATGTTGCATGGGAGAGAGTGCTTTACACCAATGTTGTCTTACGGAAGGTGCTTCCTAACTACGGCTGTGAACCTTGCAGACTACTGATGCTTTGTGGTAGAGAGCTTTATGTAGGGATGTCATATTGGAGTGCTGCTTCCTGTCAGGGTGCTTTTTACCATGTTGCATGGCAGAGGGAGTTCTGCACCATTTTTTAGCGACTGGAGGTACCTCACACTAATGTTGTATGGCGGAGGGTGCTTTGTACCAATGTTTCATGGGAGAGAGTGCTTTACACCAATGTTGTCTTACAGAAGGTGCTTCGTAACTATGGCTAGAAACCTTGCAGACTACAGATGCTTTGTGGTGTAGAGTGCTATGTGCCGATGTTACTTTGGAGTGCTACTTCATGCCAGGGTGGTTCTTACCATGTTACATGGCGGAGGGAGCTCTGCACCGATTTTTAGCGACTGAGTTCTTCACACTATTATTGTGTCGCGGAGGGTGCTTTGTACCAATGTTGCATGGGAGAGAGTGCTTTACACCAATGTTGTCTTACGGAAGGTGCTTCCTAACTATGGCTGTGAACGTTGCAGACTACTGATGCTTTGTGGTAGAGAGCTTTATGTAGGGATGTCATATTGGAGTGCTGCTTCCTGTCAGGGTGCTTTTTACCATGTTGCATGGCAGAGGGAGTTCTGCACCATTTTTTAGCGACTGGAGGTACCTCACACTAATGTTGTATGGCGGAGGGTGCTTTGTACCAATGTTTCATGGGAGAGAGTGCTTTACACCAATGTTGTCTTACAGAAGGTGCTTCGTAACTATGGCTAGAAACCTTGCAGACTACAGATGCTTTGTGGTGTAGAGTGCTATGTGCCGATGTTACTTTGGAGTGCTACTTCATGCCAGGGTGGTTCTTACCATGTTACATGGCGGAGGGAGCTCTGCACCGATTTTTAGCGACTGAGTTCTTCACACTATTATTGTGTCGCGGAGGGTGCTTTGTACCAATGTTGCATGGGAGAGAGTGCATTACACCAATGTTGTCTTACGGAAGGTGCTTCCTAACTATGGCTGTGAACCTTACAGACTACTGATGCTTTGTGGTAGAGAGCTTTATGTAGGGATGAGACATTGGAGTGCTGCTTCCTGCCAGGGTGCTTTTTACCATGTTGCATGGCAGAGGGAGTTCAGCACCATTTTATAGCGACTGGAGGTAGCTTACACTAATGTTGTTTGGCGGAGGGTGCTTTGTACCAATGTTTCATGGGAGGGAGTGCTTTACACCAATGTTGTCTTGCGGAAGGTGCTTCCTAACTATGGCTGTGAACCTTACAGACTACTGATGCTTTGTGGTAGAGAGCTTTATGTAGGGATGTCATATTGGAGTGCTGCTTCCTGCCAGGGTGCTTTTTACCATGTTGCATGGCAGAGGGAGTTCTGCACCATTTTTTAACGACTGGAAGCACCTCACACTAATGTTGTACGGCGGAGTGTACTTTGTACCAATGTTGCACGGGAGAGAGTGCTTTACACCAATGTTGTCTTACAGAAGGTGCTTCCTAACTATGGCTGTGAACCTTACAGACTACTGATGCTTTGTGGTAGAGAGCTTTATGTAGGGATGAGACATTGGAGTGCTGCTTCCTGCCAGGGTGCTTTTTACCATGTTGCATGGCAGAGGGAGTTCTGCACCATTTTCTTGCGACTGGAGGTACCTCACACTAATGTTGTACGGCGGAGTGTACTTTGTACCAATGTTGCACGGGAGAGAGTGCTTTACACCAATGTTGTCTTGCGGAAGGTGCTTCCTAACTATGGCTGTGAACCTTGCAGACTACTGATGCTTTGTGGTAGAGAGCTTTATGTAGGGATGTCATATTGGAGTGCTGCTTCCTGCCAGGGTGCTTTTTACCATGTTGCATGGCAGAGGGAGTTCTGCACCATTTTTTAACGACTGGAAGTACCTCACACTAATGTTGTACGGCGGAGTGTACTTTGTACCAATGTTGCACGGGAGAGAGTGCTTTACACCAATGTTGTCTTACAGAAGGTGCTTCCTAACTATGGCTGTGAACCTTACAGACTACTGATGCTTTGTGGTAGAGAGCTTTATGTAGGGATGTCATATTGGAGTGCTGCTTCCTGCCAGGGTGCTTTTTACCATGTTGCATGGCAGAGGGAGTTCTGCACCATTTTTTAACGACTGGAAGTACCTCACACTAATGTTGTATGGCGGAGGGTGCTTTGTACCAATGTTTCATGGGAGGGAGTGCTTTACACCAATGTTGTCTTACAGAAGGTGCTTCTTAATTATGGCTGGAAACCTTGCAGACTACTGATGCTTTGTGGTAGAGAGCTTTATGGAGGGATGTCACATTGGAGTGTTGCTTCCTGCCATGGTGCTTTTTACCATGTTGCATGGCAGAGGGAGTTCTGCACCATTTTTTAGCGACTGGAGGTACCTCACACTAATGTTGTATGGCGGAGGGTACTTTGTACCAATGTTGCACGGGAGAGAGTGCTTTACACCAATGTTGTCTTACAGAAGGTGCTTCTTAATTATGGCTGGAAACCTTGCCGACTACTGATGCTTTGCGGTAGAGAGCTTTATGTAGGGATGTTACATGGGAGAGCTGCTTCCTGCCATGGTGCTTTTTACCATTTTGCATGGCAGAGGGAGTTCTGCACAATTTTGGCGACATGAAGTACTACTTACTAATGTTGCGTGGTGGAGGGTACTTTGTACCAATGTTGCATGGGAGAGTGTGCTTTACCCCAATGTTGTCTTACGGAAGGTGCTTCGTAAGTATGTTTTGTTGCAGAGGATACGTCGTGTCAGTGCTGTGTGATGGACTCTGGTTCCTTCCAGTTTTACGTTGCAGAGGATGTTTCGTACCATAGTTGTATGGTGGAGGATGCTTGGTAGCGATGTTATGTTGCGGAGAGTGTTTCATGCCAATGCCAGTGCTGCGTGGCTGGAAACTTTGCAGACTACTGAGGCTTTCTGATAGAGAGTGCTATGTACCGATGTTACTTTGCAATGCTGCTTCATGTCAGAGTGCATTTTACCATGTTACATGGCTTCGGGTGCTCTGCACCATTTTTTTTCGACTTAAAGTACTTCACACTGATGTTGTGTGCAGCGATTTTTCATGGCAGACAGTGCTTTACCAATGTTGTGTGGTAGAGTTTGGTTCCCACCAATGTTGCATGACGGGCGCACTTTGTACAACATTTGGGGGTGGAGTGTGCATCGTACCGATAGTGTCTGGCAGAGTTTTCTTCGTACAATATTGCGAGGTGACTGGTGCGGCGATCCGATTGTGCATGGTAAATAGTGCTTCGAATGAATGTTCCATGGCAGAGGGTTCTTTGTACCGTTGTTACGTGGTGCTTCATACCAACGTTAAACGGCAGAGGGTGGGTCTAACTAATGTTGTCTTGCAGACGGTGCTCCGTATCAACGTTGCGTGGCACAGGGTGCTTTGTACCAATGTTAGTCGCAGAGGGTGCACCTTATCGATGTTAAATAGCAAAGGGTACTTCGCTCTAATGCTGCGTGGTGGAGGGCCTTGCTTACCAGTGTTGTTTGGGCAGGAAGATTGGTACAGCGTTGTGAGGCAGAATCTCCTCTGTACCGACTGTGTGTGTCAGAAGGTGCTTTGCAGGAGATTTGCGTGGTATGGGGTGCTTTATACCACTGTTTTGTGACAGGGATTGCATCCCAGCGATTTTGTGTGGAAGATGGTGTTTCGTAGCGAAGTTATGTGTGGAAACGCAGGAAAAGGACACACAGAATATTTAGCTCGTTCCGGTGTGACACTGCAATTAGCCAGATTGCAAATGGCGTAGCGCGCATGCAACTGAATTGTGCATGCGGGCTGGCTGGCTGGTTGGATAACTCGTAGCACTTATCATTGTCATTCAAACCGCCAGTTAAATATGGAAAACGTAACAGTCTTTCGTCCCGGGTGTGCACTGCTGAAACTGTTAACTTATTTTACGATGTCCTCTAAATTTTTGTCATGAACCTATACTGAGGTCCGTTAACAAAATTACCGCTACACCAGACAATTGCCGGCTGTCGTGGCCGAGTGGTTCTAGGCGCTTCAGTCCCGAACCACGCTGCTACCGCGGTCGCAGGTTCGAATCCTGCCTCGGGCATGGATGTGTGCGATGTCCATAGGTTAGTTAGGTTTAAGTAGTTCTAAATTCTAGGGGACTGATGACCTCAGATATTAAGTGGTTCAAATGGCTCTGAGCACTATGGGACTGCGAAGGTCATCAGTCCCCTAGAACTCAGAACTACTTAAACCTAACTAACTTAAGGACATCACACACATCCATGCCCGAGACAGGATTCGAACCTGCGACCGTAGCGGTCGCGCGGTTCCAGACTGTAGCGCCTAGAACCGCCCGGCCACTCCGGCCGGCCAGATGTTAAGTACCATAGTGCTTAGAGCCATTTGAACCATTTAGGCAGACAAGTCGTCTGACCGTAGATACCCTGTGCAAAGTCGGACCGCTTAATATTATATAATCTCAATATTATATAATACTCCTCGAATCATTCAGTTCATTCGCACTTGCACTTTGAATCATTGCAGATCTGGGGCAGAGAAAAATCAGTAAGTTAACATTTATCGCATATTTCCGTTCATTAACGTCTAATGGAAGAATTTTCTGGGGTAACTCATGTTTAAGAAAGAAAGTTTTCGTTGCTCAAAAACGTGCTCTTCGAGGAGATAGGCATTTTGATTACTGCTTCGCAGTATATTTATTCCCTCACTGTAAATAAGCCATATAATTCCAATGGTGGATGACATACATAATTACAAGGAAAATGAGATCCATTATTCCGCTTTAAGGTTGTCTTTAGCACAAAAAGTGGTGCACAATGCTGCCAGTATAATTTATACTCACTTACTGAATGAAATAAAATATCTTACAGAGAGAAAAGTGAAATATGAAAGGAAAACTGAAAAACATTCTCCTTAATAACTCCTTCTAATCCGCAGATCAATTTCTATTTAAGTAATAAGTAAGAGTCGGTAGGTACGAATAACTAATTCGAATCTGTAAAAAAACTGGTAAAAGTTCAGGATGTAGTAATAGTTACATGTTAATGTGTAATGTGAATGTAAAATGATTCGTCTCATATCACTGTGGTTAATTGCGCAAATGATAAATGGAACATAACACTTACTAACTGTAAAAACACGTGAGGAAATACTGACCCTGCGACATATCCAAGAAGATGGGTTGAAGAAAAGCAAATGTACCATTATGGCATTTGTTTATTTTGAGGAAGTTTTTGACATTGTTCACTGGACGACTTTCTTTGAAATTCTGGAGGTAGCAGCAGCAAAATAAAGGTTATTTATAACTTGTATAGGAGCCAGACTGCATTTATAAGACTCGTGGACCATTAAATGGAAGACATAGTTGTGACGGAAGGGGACAGTGTTGTAGCTTATCCTCAATATTACTCAGCCGGCACATCGAGATAACTGTGAAAGAAACCACGACGAAATCTGGAAAAATAGTTAAAGCTCAAAGAGAACAAAAAAAAATTGCTGAACATCGTAAGTCTGTAAGAGACAGTAAAGGACTTGAAAGAGCAGTTGAATGGAACGGATATTGTGTTAAAAAGAGGTTATAAGATTAACATTAACAAAAAAGTAAAACAAGGGTAATGGAATATAGGCCAATTACACCAGGCAATGCTGAGGGGATTACGCTGGGAAATGAAACACCAAAAGTGGTAGGCCTAGATGAGTTTTGCTGTTTTTGTAGCAAAATACACTCATGCTCATATATTAAGGATAATGCTGATACGTGGTGAAACAACGCTCTGGTGATCGGTTTCGGGTTTAGATCACTTCGGGGTATGACCATGCGGTGCATTTGACCAGCGGTCGCAGCACGGTGGCGCTGGCAGCAGTCCACATATGCAGAGGTGTGTTGGTGCGTGACAGAGTACGGTGCAGCGAGTAAGTGGCAGACATTTTGAGACGTGCTAATGGTGACTGTGTGTTGAAAATGGCTCAAAGGATACGTATTGATGACGTTATGAGGGGTAGAATACTAGGGCGACTGGAGGCTCGTCAAACACAGCAGGTCGTAGCACAGGCCCTCCGTGTGCCACAAAGTGTGATCTCAAGATTATGGCAACGATTCCAGCAGACAGGAAACGTGTCCAGGCGCTACAGTACCAGACGTACACAGTGTACAACACCACAAGAACACCGATATCTCACCATCAGTGCCCGCAGACGGACACGGAGTACTGCAGGTAGCCTTGCTCGGAACCTTACCGCAGTCACTGGAACCGTTGTCTCCAGACATACAGTCTACAGACGACTATAAATATTTTTTATTCGCCTGGAGACCTGCAATGTGCATTCTACTGACCCGCGGTGACAGGAGATCCCATAAAGCCTTCCTCCTGATGGATGATAACGCACGGCCCCATCGAGCTGCCATTGTGGAGGAGTACCTTGAAACAGAAGATATAAGGCGAATGGAGTGCCCTGGACAGGAACTGGTGCAAGAATGGGAGGCATCTGAACCCAGCAGCTGCTCGACCACCTGATCCAGAGTATGCCGACCTGTCGTGCGGCCTGTGTACTTGTGCATGGTGATCGTATTCCATTTTGATGTCGGGGTACATGCGCAGAAAAAGTGGCGTTTTGTAGCAAATGTGTTTCGGGACGGTTTTTTCAACTTATCACCAATACCGTGGACCTTACAGATCTGCGTCGTGTGTATTCCCTATGTGCCTGTGCCATTAGCGCCAGTTTTGTGTAGTGCCACGTGGTGTGGCACGACATTCTGCAATTATCCTTAATTTATGAGCATGAGTGTTAGTAACGACGACTCAATTAGAGAGGATATTAAGTGCACTAGCAATAGCAAGAAAAACATTTCTGAACAAGAGGAATTTGTTAATATCTAATATTAGTTTAAGTGTGAGAAAATCTATTCTGGAGATTAGACTTGTATGCAAGTAAAACGTGGACAATAAGCAGTTCAGACAAGAAGAGAATAGAGGCTTTTGAAATGTGATGCTACAGAAGAAAGCTGAAAACTGGATGGGTTGATCCAATATCAGATGAGGAGGTACTGAATCGAAATGGAGGAAAAAGAAATTAATAGCATTACTTGATTAAAAGAAGGAGTCCGTTCAGAAGACACATTCTGAATCATCAAGGAATTGTCGGTTTGGTAATGAAAATATGTGGGTAGGTTGTGGTGGGGGGGGGGGGGGGTCAAAAATATCACAGGGAGACCAGAGCTTGAATACAGTGAGCAGGCTAGTTGGATGTAGCTTGCGGTAGTCACGCAGATATTAAGAGGCTTGCACAGGATAAGCTAGCATGAAGTGCTTCATCAAACCAGTCTTTGAACAGAATACGACGACGACAACGGTCAGTTGTTACCTGACGATTGCGTAATAGGCCGTAAATCGGTTTGTAACAAACCAATATTAGTTGGCTCTAAGCACTATGGGACTCAACATCTGAGGTCATCAGTCCCCTAGACTTAGAACTACTTAAACCTAACTAACCTATGGACATCACACACATCCGTGCCCGAGGTGGGATTCGAACATGCGACCGTAGCAGCCGCGGGGTTCCGGACTGAAGCACCTAGAACCGCTCGGACACAGCGGCCGGCCCAATATTAGTCAATCAGAACGCAGTTTCAGTGCTCCTCATCCTTAAATACGAAATGCCTCTACCAATAAGTGAGGGAAGCATCCATAAGCATAATTAAGAGTGTCTATACGACACATGTTATTCGTCTTGAACAGGTGGTTACTCATACTTCTATGCTAATGCAACTTAGAACATTTGGATTTATAAACAGCACTAAAAACAACATTTTACACGACATTAAGTGGCCATCCGGCAAAGAGAAACGTCAGCTGCAACCAAAGAGGTTGAAATCGTGAAGTTTAAAAGCGGACTACATTGAGGACAAAGCCTTACGCAATTCAAAATGATGCATATGCCAATCACGTACATATTCAAATTTCTGATTTTGGTGCTTTTGACAGCAAAATTCGTGAACTCAGTCGTAACCTAACGCCTTATATGTTCAAAGGCCAAAAACACAAAATAAGTAGCCTATCTGATCGAAGTGCAATTGTAGCCGCAACCGACAAGTAAAAGTTTTCAGAATAAGTAAAAAATCCATCTAACACAGTACTTTCAACAAAGTAACTCTCTGTGCAAGGAAAAGGATTCAAATATTCACTTTCAGTTAACTGTCAAAAAAGCTGAATTAATTAAAAATGGTTAATAAATATACTTCAAATAAGAAAATAGAAACAAAACACGTAATAAGTCGTGAACAACAAAGAAGTTATGATACCCACATCCCTTCATTACAAACTATAAACCAGGACACCTTGAAAAATGTAAACAAGAAAAACTGTACCATTGTTAGTATAGCAGATAAAAGCAATACAGTTCACAACATATTCTCACCAAAGACCCCATGAAAATATTTCATGACGATTTTAAAAACCTGATCAACACTGCACGTGGAATGCCCCAGCACAGAAAGGTGAAGCGTGACTATAACGATAGTAGGTCATACTAGTATATTTTCCTATTGATTACGTAATATAATTTACTATTGACGTCTGTGGTGCAGAGTATATTTCAGTTTTATTGGGCACCATAGTTGATGTGTTGTTGTGGTCTTCAGTACAGAGACTGGTTTGATACAGCTCCCCATGCTGCTCTATCCTGTGCAAGCTTCTACATCTCCCAGTACCTACTGCAACCTACAACCTTCTGAATCTTTTTAGTGTATTCATCTCTTGATCTCCCCCTAAGATTTTTACCCTCCACGCTGCTCTCCAATGCTAAATTGGTGATCCCTTGATGCCTCAGAATATGCCCTACCAACCGATCCCTTCTTCTAGTCAAGTTGTGCCACAGATTTCTCTCGTCTCCAGTTCTATTCAATATCTCCGCATTAGTTATGTGATCTACCCATCTAATCTTCACCATTCTTCTGTAGCACCGCATTTCGAAAGCGTCTATCCTCTTCTTGTCTAAACTATTTATCGTCCAAGTTTCACTTCCATACATGGCCACACTCCATACAAATACTTTCAGAAACGACTTCCTGACAGTTAAATCTATACTCGATGTTAACAAATTTCTCTTCTTCAGAAACCCTTTCCTTGCCGTTGCCAGTCTACATATTATATCCTCTCTATTTCAACCATCATCAGTTATTTTGCTCCCCAAATAGCAAAACTCATTTACTACTTTAAGCGTCTCATTTCCTAATCTAATTCCCGCAGCTTCACCCGACTTAATTCGACTACATACCATTATGTTCGTTTTGCTTTTGTTGATGTTCATCTTATATCCATTCCCTTCAGCTGCTCTTCCAGGTCCTTTGCTGTCCCTGACAGAATTACAATGTCATCGGCGAACCTCAAAGTTTTTATTTCTTCTCCATGGATTTTAGTACTTACTCCAAAATGTTCTTTTGTTTCCTTTACTACTTGCTCAATATACAGATTGAATAACATCTGGGATAGGCTAAAACCCTGTCTCACTCCCTTCCCAACCACTGCTTCCCTTTCAAGCCCCTTGACTCTTATAACTGCCATCTGGTTTCTGTACAAATTGTAAATAGCCTTTCGCTCCCTGTATTTTACCCCTGCCACCTTCAGAATTTGAAAGAGGGTATTCCAGTCAACATTTTCAAAAGCTCTCTCTAAGTCTTCAAATGCTAGAAACGTAGGTTTGCCTTTTCTTAATCTATTTTCTAAAGTAAGTCGTAGGGTCAGTATTGCCTCACGTGTTCCAACATTTCTACGGAATCCAAACTGATCTTCCCCGAGGTCGGCTTCTACCAGTTTTTCCATTAGTCTGTAAAGAATTCGTGTTAGTATGTTGCAGTCGTGGCTTATGAAACTGATAGTTCGGTAATTTTCACATCTGTCAGCACCTGCTTTCTTTGGGATTGGAATTATTATATTCTTCTTGAAGTCTGAGGATAATTCGCATGTCTCATACATCTTGCTCACTAGATGGCAGAGTTTTGTTAGGCTTGGCTCTCCCAAGGCAGTCAGTAGTCCTAATGGAATCCTGTCTACTGCCGGGGCCTTGTTTTGACGTAGCTCTTGTTAATAATTTTGTGACACCTGAAGGTGATCTGATATTCTATGCCAGTAGTAACTAAAGAATTATTGTCAGTAGCACTTGGCAGTTTGAAATATGTCTTTTCTTGTCTCCACATCATACATTTGGATGAGTCGTTGTGGTGTTCGGGGAAGGTGGACAAAGAATGATTTGGAACGGAACCAGAATCTGTGGCGTCGGATTTTCTTCACCGTCGAGTATACGGTTTATGTAAGAGTGTGAAGGAGCCTCACGCGAGCAGTCCCACTGGCTTAGCAGCGAGAGGGGCTATTCGTTATTTTATACCAAAAAATATTCTTATAAAATTAGATAGTATGGGGCACTTGAGCCTATTGTTGGGCTACCTTCACCATCACAAAATGGCAGACTCCAGCGTTATGTTAATTATGAAAACAAGGGAGCAACTGGTTAGAAGACTCTCTGTTTACTTGTGTAACAGATGTGGATGCTCAAATATTTACTGCCCTGACGAATTACTTGCCTGTCAGTGTGGCCGAGCGGTTCTAGGCGCTTCAGTCTGGAACCGCGCGACCGTTACGGTCGCAGGTTCGAATCCAGCCTCGGGCATGGCTGTGTGTGCTGTCTTTAGGTTAGTTAGGTTTAAATAGTTCTTAAAGTTCTAGGAAACTGATGATCTCAGTTGTTAAGTCCCATAGTGCTCTGAGCCATTTGAACCACTTGAAAGAATTACCTCAGTTTGCATGTAATTTAGACACATACTTAACACGAGCTTAAGAAGATAATCAACTAATTTTATAGCAATGTGCTGTCTGTTAGCCCTTGAAGGATTATAGAACGAAACACTACTACTACTGCTACTACTACTACTACTACTACTGTGCGAAGCACAAAGCCTCTTCTGAACGTATTCACAGCTTAATCAATAGGATTTAATCCCAGACTGCACGGTGGTCGCAGCATTCGACTACTATGCACAGTTTGAAACATGTTGTCCATTAATTGTAAGGCAGCTGCATGAGAACGGGCATAGAAACGAAAACATCACTATAGGCCGCATCATGTGCCGAAAAATAGTCCTAGGATATTGTTCCTTACGTTAGGTAAGGTTAGGTTCAAGGAACCGTTCGAATAATGTTCACAAATGACGATTTCTTCTAGAAACTGTCCCCACTATTATAATGGTTAGGTCACTCTGCAAATGTTGTAGTGAATCCTAGGTAACTTCTCCATCAAGACGGAACAGCTTCGGTTGTTAGGCTTGTCAATGAGTGGAATGTTCCGCAAAAAAATTGTTTCATCCTTATGGGTGCTAAACACATTACAGCTTGCCTACGAAAGAGAAACGAAGGCGTTTGTGGACGATTTGGGTTGATACTGTCCATCCTTTAGGGGTTTTGTAGGATCACTGTGGTTCATTTCCTTTTAGCCTGTTACTGACTGTTATCCAGAAATAATAGTCGTAACTGGTTTTCCTTTTTCTGGAACACTTTATCCTGGTATTTCCCGTACAATTCCCATTGTTTCAAGTAGATTATTTGGTTTCATTTACTCCGTTTGCGATAACAACATTCAGGATTAACTCATAAAACAGAGTCGCCACGCCACTGAGACATTGTACCAGCTGCAGTCATCGTGAAAGGACCTCCAGCATTGTACAACGACGAGGAGTTACATTACGTCGGTGCCAAAACCCTCCGAAAAAAAAGGTCACAACCAAACTGCGTCGGCGACTTGAGCTGCACTTTCCTGCTTTGTAATGTAGCTGTAAGGGACTGAATTACAAACTGTCTCCCAGACAATAACTTCATCCAGATATCTTAGCACACCAAGGATACCACGTCCCAAAATTACTTTCTCAAGTACATATTCTCCACAATGACAACGATAATCTGCGACAACTGACGCACTTTGTCGATCCCACAGTTTGTAACGGAACTGAAATGATGGTGGGCTGACAGTAATTTGGAGCCCGCGCGTCGGAAACGGGCGCGCTGGTGTGAGACTGCCAGGGAGTGCACCCTGATGCCATCTATTGGCGAAACTGGAAATTAGCGCTGCCTTTCAGACAATGCACTAAGCTCTCGGAGTCAAATGTATTCTTTTTCTTGGTAATTATAAATTATTACTGTATGATTTAATGTTATAAAGCGCTAGTAGTAAATTATTATGACTGGTATGAACTCCAGGGTAATAAATATAGATATTCTTAAATACTAAATGATTTCGGTGAAAAGGTGGTAGGGGAACGCCCCCACTCTTGGTGATACGAGCGTAGCTAGAGGTAGCTGGAGACACAGGGACTGAACAATGGAATGGCCTGGGGAGTGTTGACGTGACCGGACGTGCGTAACTGTGCTCACGCAAAAGTGATTGTGCAACAGCGAAGAGGCGAATATCGTCGCCGTTTGTGGAGTAGAACGCGACGAATGGTTGTCGAAGCCATCTCTATGCCACTGGGGCTGATTGTAAGAGTTCCTGCGCCCAGATTTTATGGCGGACGTGCAGTAGCTTATACGAGTGCTACAGCTCGTAGTTCCAGCCGCCATTAAGGGCATGAGGCGTGAAGAGCTGCGTTAGCCACATGCATCTCACCACCAGCACCGACACGTCTACCCAAGGCAAGACTGCTTGCAATTGTTAAGTCGAACTTTGTAGACATGTAAAAGGAGAATACCAGTTTTCTTTTGTGCAAGTGCAGAAGACAGAATATAGTAATGAGTAAAATTACGACGCATGTTGTTCATTGTAAAGTGTAGTAACCTGAAACATAGTGTAGTGAAATCAGACTGAGGCCACCATCGCCTCTTTCATTTACAATTCTTTTGGGTGTAGAATACTTTAGCGTATAAGAATGTTGAAAAGAGCAATGGTCACACCAGAATGAGTCGCCTATTTATAGTTACTTAAATTTTTCTGAGTAACCTTTCAAATAAAGTCACTTAACTAATTCTATATCAATTGTCCAAAGAGTAATATCCAAAATCATTAAATAAGTTGAAGGATAGAATTTTGTTAACCTAAGTTGCATAAGTTGTCTTGGTGGTAATTACCAAGCCAACTCACAGAAATTGAGAGAGTATTTGCTTTGTAGAATCACCTAGAATGATCAGAAATAGTAATATTCAGAATTAAGTTTAAATTCAACTCAAGCCGTTTCACTTTGAAACGAGCCAAAAAATTGATTTATTCTTTTGCTCCTTCAGAGCTGGCGACCGTAGTTATAAGTATTTTCAGGAGGATTCGACGGTAAGTCTGCTGCTCTCGTCGTGCTGATAGGATTATCCACTGCTGCTAGCAGTGGTGATTGGATACATAAGCTCACTACCAAGTTAAGTGGGTCAGGTAGGCAGTGTTACCGTGTGAACTGTAGGGCACTGTAGGCCGTGGATCGAACCCGTTCAATCATCACAGCTCTTTGGGAAATAGTCCGGTTAGGAGTGTACTAATCATTAGGTAAATACTGGCGAGTAACGGTCAAAAATGTATACGCAAGTGAATTTAGCAAGGTCCATGTAGCACCTAGTTAATGTGGTGCAATGGCGAGGGTAGGAGTGGAGTAAAAGGGAGCTGAGCTTGTGGCAGCTGTGCTGTTTCCAAAGATTAATAACGTGAATTCACTACTACCTCTTACCATTAGGGCTGAGCTATTTACAGTTAAAATACGTAGCAGTAAGCGCAAAGGCGTGACAGCTACAAGTCCGTATTGGCTTTATACATACGGAAGTAGGAAGCGGGTCATTCTGTCAGTGAAGGGGGTTAAAACAACCGAGTCAGTTGAGAACATACCCCATTTACTGATGGAAAGATCCGGCGGTTCGGTCGCAAGTTGTGGACGTGTAACAGCTGATACGAAAAGAAGCTATCAACGTAATTAAGACCCAGATTCGTCATTGAAGGGTTTTTATCGACAACTGTCAGTCAGTGACAGGAAAAAGTAAGAAACCGGTCTAGACAAGTTCACAGCACTTAGAGAGTTTGAGATTATCTCCCATACGAACTCTTGGACGACTTTTTCGTCATGTAAGTGGAATGTAAATATGTAGCATCGGAATGCAGTATCACTTGATGCAAGCAACCCGACCGTTTAAGTTGTCCTGCACTACAAAGCGCCTGAATTTTTAGCAATGAACACTTCCACGATGCAATGCACAGTACAATGGACCTTATTTGTAACATCTGATTTACTACATTCATTGAACAGGCACGAAGTATTGGCTACAGATTAGTTATTTTTTTAATTCCTTGTAATTCTGTGTCTTCTAGTTACGAGTTACGCAACGGCCTTGCCGCAGTGGATGCACCGGTTCCCGTGACATTACCGAAGTAAAGCGCTGTCGGGCGTGGCTGGCACTTGGATGGGTGACCATCCAGCCGCCATGTGCTGTTGCCATTTTTCGGAATGCACTCAGCCTCGTGATGCCAATTGAGGAGCTACTCGACCGAATAGTACCGGCTCTGGTCAAAGAAAACCATCATAACGACCGGGAGAGCGGTGTACTGACCACACGCTCCTCCTATCCGCATGCTCACTGAGGATGACATGGCGGTCGGATGGTCCCGATGGGCCACTTGTGGCCTGTAGACTGAGTGCTTAGTTATGAGTTACTGATGATGATTAGTAAAGAAGGAAACCCATATAATTAATCATTAACTTCTCTTGTTTTTGATCAAACTAAGAGGTATTTCATGAACCTATTTTTCCGGGCATGTGTATGAAATGAAAGTTTACAACCACTGATGACTATTATTGGTTACATGTAGCAGTTGTTGATGGATGAAATGTTTGTCGATGCAATTCCTTCAGTTGTTTTTATCAAATTTACTTGTTTCGTCAACTTCCTCTTAGTCGTTACGTTTAAACGGAGGAAACAGCTTACTTCCACAGTTTCACGATATCACGTCCATCCTGCCCAGATGGACAGTCTAATTCTGTTTTGTTTTGAAAAGGCATTTTGCATCTGAAATGCATGAGAACCTGCCTTGAAGCCTACAAAACATGTCAATAGTGCCTGATAAGGATCATTACCAAACAAATAATTCGCGACACCTCATTCTTGCTACGGAAATGGAACGATTATGAAAGACTCCGCCAGCCAAATATCAACAACTTTTAGAAAACGGAGATTATTTTTTTTATGATCTTAGTGTTTGCATCTGTGCCGAGCCACAATCTCTTCTCGATCCGCACACCCAACAATAGTTGCAACGGCGCCCACGGCTGAAATAAATTATTTTGGGTAAAAGTTATCTACCGCACCATCTATTGTATCTTGGATAAGAATATTCTTTTATTTTGAATTTTTCACTACGGCCCAAGTTCAGCTATGTAACCATTTTCCAGTATCTAAAATACATACCAGATGTGACATCGCTAAAATATCAGTATGAAACATCCACTATTGTTTATTTGATAGAATAAAAATAAAAATCCAGTAAATAAAAGAGAATTTAGGTGGTATTAACGGTCGAACGGCCATATTTGGGCAATAGTAAAGACTTCCATTGGACATGACGTGATTAAAAAACGGTTTCATGCCGAGGCTGGATTCGAACCTGAGACCGTAGCGGTCACGCGGTTCGAGACTGAAGCGCCCAGAACCGCACGGCCACACCGGCCGGCTATGGTGAACAGTTTCAGTAACTATCACTAACTTTACTTATTAACTGCTGCAACAAATCTGGACCCATTCTTCTCATCGTTTACATACGCAGTTTTCCTCAGATTGTCAGAAAACAATAATTCGGGAAAAATACGCGAAAGCTGAGAGAGGTGTTGAGTAGGGACAAAACTGATACACACATGTTTCGACATCAAACATCATTTTAGCAGTCAGGTACATGACTGACAGTAGAACGAGAGTCCCCCCCTCCCCATCTCTCTCTCTCTCTCTCTCTCTCTCTCTCTCTCTCTCTGTGTGTGTGTGTGTGTGTGTGTGTGTGTGTGTGTATGGTGGGCCCGCGCTAGTGTGTGAGTATATGTGCGTGTGTGAATGAGACACAGATGCTAGCCATACCTGAAGGTTGCGCTGTTATGTTCGACGACGAACGACACCTGTACAATGTCCTCAATACGTTGCAAGAGTCAGTCGTGGTCAGATCTAACCTTAGGTCTGACCTAAGTCGAGTCGAATGTGGCCAAACTGTTGCTGTTCTTATGGTGCGTGCTTCCGTAACCAAGTTAGTCGAAGTGTTTGGTGCTTCAATAGAATCATATCGAAGATTTATGCTACATACAGGGAAAGTGGAAAAACGTCATCCGTGGAACGATACTACACTACTGGCCATTAAAATGCCTACACCAAGAAGAAATGCAGATGATAAACGGGTATTCATTGGACAAATATATTACACTAGAACTGACATGTGATTACATTTTCACGCAATTTGGGTGAACAGATCCTGAGAAATCAGTAGCCAGAACATCCATCTCTGGCCGTAATAACGGCTCTGATACGCCTGAGCATTGAGTCAAACACAGCTTGGACGGTGTGTACAGGTACAGCTGCCCATGCAGCTTCAACACGATACCACACAGTTCATCAAGAGTAATGACTGGGGTATTGTCACGAGCCAGTTGCTCGGCCACCATTGACTAGACGTTTTCAGTTGGTGAGAGACGTGGAGAATGTGCTGGCCAGGGCAGCAGTCGAACATTTTCTGTACCCAGAAAGGCCCGTACAGGACCTGCAACATGCGGACGTGCATTATCCTGCTGAAATGTAGGGTTTCGCAGGGATCGAATGAAGGGTAGAGCCACGGGTCGTAACACATCTGAAATATAACGTCCACTGTTCAAAGTGCCGTTAATGCGAACAAGAGATGACCGAGACGTGTAACCATTGGCACCCCATACCATCACGCCGGTTGATCACTAGTATGGCGATGACGAATACACGCTTCCAATGTGCGTTCACCGCGATGTCGCCAAACACGGATGCGACCATCATGATGCTATAAACAGAACCTGGATTCATCCGAAAAAATGACGTTTTGCCATTCGTGCACCCAGGTTCGTCGTTGAGTACACCATCGCAGGCGCTCCTGTCTGTGATGCAGCGACTAGGGTAAACGCAGCCACGATCTCCGAGCTGATAGTCCATGGTGCTGCAAACGTCGCCGAACTGATCGTGCAGATGGCTGTTGTCTTGCAAACGTCCCTATCTGTGGACTCTGGGATCGAGACGTGGCTGCTCGATCCGTTACAGCCATGCGGATAAGATGCCTGTCATCTCTACTGCAAGTGATACGAGGCCGTTGGGATCGAGCACGGTGTTCCGTATTACCCTCCTGAACCCACCGATTCCATATTCTGCTAACAGTCATTGGATCTCGACCAACGCTAGCAGCAATGTCGCGATACGATAAACCGCAATCGCGATAGGCTACAATCCGACCTTTATCAAAGTCGGAAACGTGATGGTACGCATTTCTCCTCCTTACACGAGGCATCGCAACAACGTTTCACCAGGGAACTGCTGTTTGTGTATGAGAAATCGGTTGGAAACTTTCTTGATGTCAGCACGTTGTAGGTGTCGCCACCGGCGCCAACCTTGTGTGAATGCTCTGAAAAGCTAATCATTTTCATATTACCTTCTTTAACTTCTGTCGGGCCACTTTTAAACCGTGTGAAACATTCTTAAAATCGAATACGGCTTAAGCACTCATCACCGTAGGCTTCCTGCACCATTCAGTGTGACTTTGTAAAGGTTTTCTTGAGTTTCACACGCAGTTTAATGCGGACGCTTTGCTCCCCTAACTGTGCCATCTCGAAATTCGCTAACTGTACGACACAACTTTCTACTCAGTACACCACTGAAAAATAACTAAAAAAACTTCCGCCAGGTACACACTAAACACAGGCGTTTACAGGATGCCAACCGCATTTCTCTTCAGCACACCACTGGCGCGAAATTACGAATGTTTCGTAACTTTTTGAACAGACCATGTATGTGGAACTAGCGGAAAGAAAAGAATATTCTGCAGGTACAAATGAGAACTGGATCGCGGGATGTGAGCAGGCATGGGTATCCACGTGTAATACGCAAGACCGTCCAGTTGCGCCCGCTGTGTGATCCTATCTGTGTCGACGGTTTAGCGTTGTCCGTTTTGGATTGGACGGCCGAGATTCATGTATTTGCTCAAAAAGTTTACCTTGGGGCCAGACGTTAGTAGTCCGTTCGTGGGGTTGGCAGTTGTGGTCTCCCTGATATTATTACCTGGCTTAATCGCACTGATCCCTCGGTTGCGGGACTTGATATGCTGAAGATCTGGTTCTGTGATAAGGAACAGATTCCAACACCCTCTCGCCTACTCGTGGTTTCACCGTCCTCCAACCACTTTCCATAGAAACTGACGACAGTATCACACGAACACAGATACCGGGCCATGACGATTTAATCTTTGTGAAAGTCGCTTATGGCTGTTGATTACCACATTTTCGGCCCGTGTCATCGCTAGAATGACTCCCCATTCGCCTCTGCTCCACTTTATATACTTTCGTTATCGCGCCACAGCCCGCAAGCTACCAGGCTGCATTTAATCTCGCGTTGGACGGTGGTCGTAATTTTTAGATCCCCAGCGTGTTTAGAGAAAGCGTGTACAATAAGGGAGCACACTTGCCGCTAGACCACCCCATTTGCAGCGAAAGTGACTTTGTCCGCCGAAGAAACGCAAGCCAAACGCAATGCAATTTGCCTTTCTGCCATTTAGTATGTTAGATATACCTTCTAATGTGTCAAAGCGTGCCACAATAGCGCTGTATATCTAACAAACTCACTTTTACTGTCGGAGAGCAGGCCTATTGTCAGTTTCCCCTGTAATTTACACGGTCTGTAGCCTCGTTGTATGTTTCTGGTCTTGGATTCCCATTCTCAACTTGTTCCTCTATACCCTTCAAAGTCTATTTGCGCTGTACACCGCCCATCCCATAGTGCAACAGGTCCAGGAAAACTGTCACTTGCTCACACTTGGTGGCGCCACAGTGGAAATCCCTCCGATGACCTCTGTGTTGCCGTCTGTCAGGAGGTGGTGTCCCTTTGGCAACGCCAATGGTCCTCCCTTTACGGGAATAAGCTCAGGCTTATTAAGCCTCTCCCAGCGGCTTGGACGACATCCTCTCGGCCCTCCCGCCGGGAGGAGGTCATTTTAACTCGGCTGCGTATTGGGCACCGCCTTTTTAGCCATCGTCATTTGATAAGCTGCCCTACCCCACCACTTTGCACAAATCGCGGCCAAGTCCTAACTGTCCGCCACTTCCTGACGGAATGCCATTTTTTAGCCGTTTACGTTGCCACTCGGGTTTGCCGTCTTTGTTATCGGCCGTTTTAGCAAATGATGCGCAGGCTGTCGACCGCGTTTTACTTTTTATCCGCCAAAGCAATATGGCGAAGGCCATTTAATGTTTAGTTTTGGACCTCCGTTTCTGTATGGTGTCTTCTTTAGCCCTTTTTCCACGTCCCTGTTTTTAGTTGTCTTCTCTTATATCAATTGGGACTGACGTATAGTCGTTTTTTAGCTCCTTTCTGTCTTCATTTTCTATAGTTTTGACTTGGGCGCGTATGACCCCAGTTGTTCTTTGCGCCCTAATTCAATATACAACCAACCAGCCTGTATTCTTATAACAAACTAACATATTTTGAGAAACTAGAAGCCACAGTTGTGATAGAGAAGCGTCAATAATATTATAGCAGTAGACACGTGCACAAAACCTTCGCTTTGGCTCAGTAAAAAAAAAAAAAAAAAATAAAAAAAAAATTAAAAAAAAATAAAAATAAAAATAATTGAGAAATACTGACTGGAACAATATAGACAAATCATCAATAAGGGGAGTACTGAAGTGAAAATAGGGTGAACTGCGCTCTTCTGAGATGCGCATTTAGATCCCCGTCGGGCAACCACACAAGGTCAAGAAGACGAAAAAGCGAATGATGGCAGCTCCTCCCAGAAAGTCCTGGAGACTCAAAGGCAGTATGGAGTGAAGATATGCAATAACCGTGAAACAAAACAATACAAGAGAGGAAATTTTGCCGCAAATCAATGAGTGGCTATTTTCTCTAACTTTCTTGTCGTTACAATTTTTTAATAGTAAATAATTCGTGTGTGTGTGCGTGTGTGTGTCTATGCGTGTGTGTTAGTGAGAGAGTGGGTGGGTGGCTGTGAGTCAGTGTAAATTGATAAGGATGTCTAATACACTGATCAGACAGAACATTATTTCCACTGACCTACTATCGATATAAAGCCGCCCAGGCGATAGCAGCGTCACCTGGCGAGGAATGACTGCTAGTCAGACACACGCACGGTGCATTTAGTATCCGTGAGCGCGCTGTCCGGCTATGGAATGGTGGAGTTGCGCGATCTTTCTGAGTTTGACCGGGGGCAGTTTGTGATGGCCGGTTGCTCTGCGCTAGCATTTCTGAAACTGCACGACATGCCGGTGCTCGAGGAGCGCTATAGTGAATGGCTTCAGCACGTGGCGAAACCAAGGTGAAATCACGACCAAACGTTCTGGGTTTGGGCGACCACCGCTCATTACGGATATCAGACATCGTAGGCCGGGAAGACTGGTCAAGCAGGACAGGCGGCGAACTGTGGTGGATTTAACATCAGACTTGAGTGCTGAGCAGAGTACAAGTGTGTCTGAAAGCACAGTGCACTGCACACTCGTAACGATGGGCCTTCGCAGCCGACGACCCATGCATGTGCCAATGTTAACACCACGACACCGGCAACTACGACTGAAATGGCCGCGCGCTATCGGTTGGTTGGTTGGTTGATTGGTTGATATGGGGGAGAGTCCTTGTAACACCCGTAGTCGTTGATGCTGTCACAGCCTTATGATCACTGAATTTCTCCTCGACGTCAACTGATAAAAAAATTCCGATCTGTTACGAAGAGACTTCAAAAACTAAGTTACACGTTATTATGGCAGGACAAATAACTTTTTATAGGTTGTTGATGGTGTACAGTAACCAGGCACTAATTGGTTTTAAGTTACTTATTTCAAAAAGTACCGTTACCGGTTTAGCATTTTTTACAATTCATCATCAGACGGTTTTTTCATGCTTTCATCAATACAGATTATACATTGGTTTCCTGTGAGTTGCCCTAGGATACAAATAATTTACAAATTACAAGCGTGTAACAAAAATGATTGCGCTACATATTTGTGTTAGAATGCAACTTATTGCCATAAAATATCCAGGAGTATGCGTACGGAAGCAATAAAAGTGGATCGATCGGAAGGAACACACAGAAAATGTTGTGTGGAAGGCTAAACAAAGACTGCATTTTATTGGCAGGACTCTTACAAAATGTAACAGATCTACTAACGAGACTGCCTACACTACGCTTGTCCGTCCTCTTTTAGAATACCGCTGCGCGGTGTGGGATCCTTACCACATAGGACTGACGGAGTACATCGAAAAACTTCAAAGAAAGACTGCAAGTTTTCTATTATCGCGAAATATTTTCACAGAAATTATAGAGGATTTGGGCTGGACATCATCAAAAGAAAGGCGTTTCTCGTTGTGACGGAATCTTCTCACGAAATTTCAATCACCAACTTCCTCCTCCGAATGTGAAAATATTTTGTTGTCCATCTCTGACGCCCAATCACCAAGCTTTAGGGGTGGTACGTTTGGCAACGCATGGCGTTCATCTGTCTTAGCCGCAAAATCGCCTGAGGTCTCGTCGGTCAATTGAGCATCGTCAACTTGGCTTCGTCTTTGGGAGGACGTTGCCAGCAGTGAACCAGGAACTGTTGGAGTGAGGTCCACAGCCCGGGCCGTAGATGGATTTCCTCATCCTCCTGTAACGTGTCACCATCTGGCGAAGCATTTCTTGAAGACAGCCTCCTCTTCTTTCGTCGCTTCGGCGACTTCTTCCCGCAGGAACGCGTGTCCGCATCCTGTGGTTCACGACAAAGAATGGGTACCTCCCGCAGCTCCATGTCCCATCTCGAATCGATTTTCTGATGCTCTCCTTCCTTACACGATTGGAGTGCAGACGTGATCACTGCTGTCGAGAACGGCGACGGTTCCGATTGAGGTTGGGTCGTCTTGGTGCTGAAGCCGGGCCTGCGGGGATCGGTAACTGAAACGGAGGGTGACTTAGTACTTCCCCGTAAGGCCGCAGCGCGCTCACGACAAGGGTGGTCGGAACTTCAAATGGCAGATCGAAGATTCGGATGTTCCAAACTCAGAGCCCTGCATGGTCGACAGTTACTACACCCGCCTTGCTGTAAGTAGGGGGACAAGGCTGGCGCCACCACAAAATAGGTCACCCCAGACCAGGACGTTGCCACAAAGTAGGTCACTCAAGACAAGGACGTCAACCCAAAGTAGGTAATCCAAGATGGCGTCCGCGACGTCATTGATGGTGCAAGTGCCAAACCCCCTGTCACACACCCCTAGCAGGAAGTTTGAATTTTGGCAGGAAAGTGCCACACCCCCCCTCCCCCCTACCCCACAAAAATGGCTGGAAGTTCAAATTCCATCAGGACAATGCAAGCTCTACCAACCTAAGAAAATCGCGGGAAGATAGGCCACTTGGGATACCTTCACTAACCTACCCCCTCCATTCCACCCCCTTCCCCACCCCTCTACGGCCCCGAAAAGGGCGGGAAGTTCAAATTCCAACTGGATAATGCATCACACCCAAGGAAATGGCAGGAAAGAAAGGGCACTTGGACTACCTCCGCTAACCTATATCACCTCATCCTAGCACCTTGTGGGATATTTGAATTTAGGTCCATTTTGTGACATAACCCTAGGGTTTGGGGGTAAATTTCGGGATAACAACTTTGCCAGTGCTGAACATGTTTTTATTTTGCATTCACTGTCTCCACCAAGAGATCTAGACTCCAACTGACGTAATACACAATACTGCCACCAGAGGGCGCTGTCATCTCCAATGTGACGTAACCCACGATTATGGGGGGAAATGGCAGGAAAACGACTCTGAACATTAGTCTTTATTTTGGAGGCAGTCTCTCCACCACGAGCTCTAGAGTCCAACTGACCTAGTACACACCAGATAGTGCTGTCATCCCTCCTGTGACGTTATCCAGTATCGTGATCTGTAGGGGGAAAATGGCGCGAAAATAACTCAGTCTGCGCTGGGCTGCTAGGCAGAGTAAGGAAGGAGTGCACTCTATTTCTTTTGGATTCTTTATTTAGGAACGGAGTATATTTATCACTCTGACAAAAACACGAGCCCTGATGTGCTTGGGGTCACAATACACAGTCTGCAGACACTCAAACAACTCCTAATTTCCGTAAATAGTTTCAGTACAGACCTGCAAAATGTTAACAAATAATGCAGTACACAGATGTGCAGACACGAAATCAACTCGTAAACTGTCCAAATAACGCATAGCAAGGTCTACAGACCCGCTCCTAAAATAATGCAATCAACGCACGGCACACCCTGTCCACTGGACCAAACAGGTGATCAGCGGCAGTCCCTACAAAGTGACAGCTGGCAGATCATGCAAAGCTGCTCTCAGACATGAGGCGGCGACATCCCTTTCATGCTTGACGCCTGACAAATTCCTATCGAAATATGTGTTCACCTAAACACCGGTGCAGATTCTCCCCGGGCGCGCACAGCCGCAAGCCGCCGCTGGTCGCAGGTGAAAGTTGCCTCAAATTCCGAGTAAACAGTCTCTGTTATACCGACATCACAGAACTCCGAGGCGGACTCACGCCTGTCTCATATGCCAGACACCTGCGATCGGCACTTGTCTTCATCGCTGATGACAGAATAGCACAGACTACTTTCGACATAACAGAACATACGAGCTGCGTCCAGCCGTGTGTACCGCGGTAGCGTTACTTACCCGCGAAACGTCCATGTGGCGATCCGCCATCTAAAAGGCTGTCAGTGTTCTTCTTACATAATATGGCGCTGTAAAAAATAACAGCCAAGTCGACCTCTCGGGAATAGTATAGTGTCCCAGAAATAGTTAACGCTCGCTTTCATGATGTCTCAGCTTGCATGCACTTAAATTCTTGCCCTAACAGAACATGTTTACGAAAATAACGCCGAATGCAGTCTTCCTCGCTGACCTAACGTGGTACCCAGTCCATCACATGTTACCCTTCCTGTATGTAACACACACAAACTTCCCTCCGCTATTTGGAGCCTGCTATATCCCAGCACAAAAATGTGAATGAATCGAGCATTATGAGTGGCTCTTATCGAATTTACCCGCCGAGTTACTGATGCCGCCGGTATCGAAGCATCGTTAACTTTTTTTTTTCCTTTTGCAGGCTACACTTTCTGCAGTAATAAACTATTTTATACTGATCAACATACTGCAACGACAACTAAACATCGCAAAGTGCCATACATATCGTCAAATATGGAAAGACTATTTGTCATTTACACTGCTCTCCAACCGAGGACAGGAGCTTGGATATTGAGCTACAACAGCTACACGATAGAATGAACTCCAAATGGTATATTTCAAGGGAAGAGTGAACCAGCAAACCTGAACTTCAGTAGTTCTACGTCATCTGATAACCAATGAACCTACCCTGAGCATGTGAACTTTGCCACAGGCTTCCGCTTCTTCTTCTTGTTGCCGCAACCGTTGCTCCCGACTGCCTGGATAGGTTGACGGGCCGCCTTGGCCCGAGGTAGCGGAGTTTAAGCTGTTTCAGCTGTTACTCCTGAAGTCCTCTCTGTTGGGAATGTTTTTCTTCGCCTGTTGGTCTGGCCTCTGGTTTCTGTGGATTCAGGAACTTATCTGCCGGCTGATTCCGGCGGCTTCTTGTTCTTCTTCTTCTTACTGCTTCCTGGCTGCCCAAATTTTATTTTCTTCAGGCGGGAGTAGTTCACTGGCGGCGTATGTGTCTGGATGTAGATGCCTGCCTTTGGTCAGTGATGTACAGCCAGTCCTCGTCCGTGAAGATTGGGTGCGTGATTATGAGCTCCAGATCTGCACGCCTGACGACTTCCCTCCCGTGCAGCTTCTGGTTCAAGGGTTCGCACCCCCAGTGGAATGGATAAGGTTTATGACGAAAGGGAGGGATGTTGTCTACTGTGGAAGGGTAAGGATGGCCATGATGGGGATAGATACCGTCGCGCAGGGAATCGGCGATCTTGGTGAGCACCTCCCTCACACAGTTCTTGTTGGGGAGGGGGAGGCACTCGAACGGCTCGCCTTCTTCTTCTCCCTCGGTCTGCATCGGCACTTCCTGTGTCGTCTGCGTTTCCGCAGAGACAGGAGTGACGACTGCTTCCGAGGGTGCCGTCTCCTTGTTGTCGGCGGTTTTCCCCGACTGTATGACCACCTCCCTAGCAACCAGCGTTGCCGCGTCGGCCAGGGAGGCGGTCGTTTGTGTTGCCGCGTCTACCCCCGTACAGGTGGGGGTCGGCGCCACGTCCGTCGTCGTACGGGACGCGAGGTACAAGGCGACCCTTAGCTGGGTCACCTCCTGACGCGTCTCTTCGAGTTCCGCTCTCAGGGCCGCTGTCTCCTCCGCCATGGCGGATTTGAGCGCGGTGATTGCGTCCTCGTTGGCTTCGAGCAGTGCTTGGCGGAAGGCGTCCACGTCGTCTTGGTGGCGCAGCCCGCTTCCCCTACTAAGGCAGGAGGGCGGGGTGTCCACCATTTCTTCTTGTTGGGACACCTCATCGTGTGTGGTGGCCAACTTCCGCTGCTTCCACGTCTTCAGATAGCTGCAGCTGCGCGCGTTTGCGGCGTGCGAGCCACCGTAATTTACGCACAGCGCTGCAGTACCCCTCGGTTTGGTGCAGTTGCGCGTGTCGTGCGGTTTCCCGCACTTAACACACGCAACCACACCGTCGCATTCCTTGGCTATGTGTCCAAGCTTTTCACACTTATAGCACTATAACTTTGCCACAGGCTTCCGCTTCTTCTTCTTGTTGCCGCAACCGTTGCTCCCGACTGCGATTAGCAGGAGCTCCACAGCAGCAGCAATCTTGCCTCGTCCTCCATTCCGGCTTCTTGGCATGGCGTTGGGCTGGTTGCGTTGGCGTGCGCGAGCGACGGTAACGAAGTGAGACGCAGCGAGCAGCGGAGTGCGTGACGTGCGTGCTCCGCTGAATCTCCTCCCCTTTATACTCTGATCACTTCCCACCCCTTTCCCCTGCGTCCTGCCGCACATGGCGCTGCGTGGAGGGGTGGTGTGGAGGGGCGGGTTGCTCGCTGCTGGACGTGAACTGTGACCATCAGATGTACTGTGGGCTTCGTCGGGCGCGGAAGGCGCTTTGGGTCGGCGCTGTGCTTTTAGTTGCCTGAGTGCTGGGTCCCACACTTTGCTGAGGTTGAACCCAGCGTCTGTGTTGATCAGCCCATTAGCTACACGTATTTCAATCGCCTCCTTCAGAAAACGGTACCAAAAAGACGAGGACTGCCATAACACTTCCGTTATTTTACCCACGGATATAGGAAATACACCTGTACTGCTTCCATTATCAGAGTACAAACACAAAATGTACGACATACTCGAGGATCCAGCATACAGAAAACTGAAGGGATACCCGACCAACAGGGTGAAAAAGAAGACTATTGAGTTCCTACGTCAGTACCTGCCGAAGGAAATCGTCAAGAAGCAACGACCTTGAGCTGCTGCACCCCAAAGGCTAAGGGTTACCGAAGGTGCACGAAAAGATGTTCCTTTGCGCCCTATCGTCAGCGACACAGGCGCTCCAACGTACCATCTAGCCAAATATTTAATGGAGGAACTAAGTCCTCCCGTCGGGAAATATCAGCATCACATCAGGAATTCTGTACATTTCATTCAACGGCTGCAGGAGCTGCGCCTCCGTGACCAGGAACTCACGGTAAGTTTCGATGTGGCCTCACTTTTCACCAGAGCGCCGCTTGATGACTCTCTTAAACTGGTTAGGGAGAAATTCAACCCGACAATAACTAATCTTCTCGAATTTGTCCCCACATAAACATTCTTTCTGTTTGATGGAAACTATTACGAACAAACGGATGGTGTTGCCCTGTCACCAGTGGTAGCAAATTTGTTTATGGATGACTTCGAAGAGAAAGCACTGGAAACTGCAGCACTGAAGCCTATGTGCTTTTACACATATGTTGATGACACATATGTGATATGGCCACATGGAAGAGAAAAACTTTAGGAGTTTCTCCAACATCTGAATTCTCTGCATCCTAACATAAAATTCACCATGGAGGTGGAAGAGATTGGAGAACTCCCGTTTCTTGACGTCCTAGTCAAGCGCAAAGCGGATGGCACCTTGGACACAGTGTATACAGGAAAGAAACCCACACTGATCTCTATCTCCACGCTACCAGCTGCCATCATCCTTCACAGCAGAGAGAGAACGAAGAGGACGAGAGGACAATGGCGTACCTGCCTTACGCTGGCAAAGTATCCATCAAAATCGGTACAATTGTGGCTTGATGTAACATCAAATGTGTCTTCCGCCCACCTGCGAAAACGCGTGCCCCCCTAGGTACAGTAAAAGATGACCTGGGGCTCCGCAAACCGGGTGTTTACCGTATTCCGTGTAAACGTGGTCAGGCATACATCGGGCAAACTGTCGGACAATCGAAGAAAGATACCTGGAACACAGAAGGCACACTGAACTGAAGCAACCTACAAAATCTGCGGTTGCGGAACATTACATGGATCTTGGCGATACTATGGAGTACGCGAAAACGGAAGTTGTACGGCAGGCCTCGTCTTTTTGGGACTGTGTTCTGAAGGAGGCGATTGAAATACGTGTAGCTGATGGGCTGATCAACAGAGATGCGGGGTTCAACCTCAGCAAGGCCTGGGACCCAGCACTCAGCCAACTAAAAGCACAGCGCCGACCCAAAGCGACTTCCGCGCCCTACGAAGCCCACAGGACATCTGATGGTCCACAGTTCGCCTCCAGCAGCGTGCAACCCGCCCCTCCCCACCACCCCTCCACGGGGCGCCACGTGCGGAGGACGCGGGGAAGGGGTGGAAAGCGATCAGAGTATAAAGAGGAGGAGATTCAGCGGAGACGCTCAGACACGCACGCACACACACACGCGCTGTGGCTGCCGAAATGTGCGGACGCTCTGTGGTGAAGCTGCCGAGGCAAACCTCTCGCTCGTGATTTTGCAGCGATCGGTTGCGCGGGGTCACGCAATTGGCTACTCGCATTGCGTGTTCTCGCTAACCAGCGTTTTCTTTTTCAGAGTCGACATCAGCCCGCAAGGGCCCTTAGGAACTCGTGTGGCAAAACCCACGTGGCGTGACCCCATTCTCTGAGAAAGCAAATTGTCGTGTCTTTCAAAAGAGGCAAAATCGTCGTGTTCGGGGTTACGATATGGAGGAGGAGCTCGAACGAGACGATCACTCCGGACAGACGCAGTGTGAGGCAGATGGGGGACTAAGGGAAGTTTCCCGGACGACGGCAGCGTCTGGCCCCCCATCACCGACGAGGACGACGAGTGAGAGTGTTGCTCGCGGTCGTCGGACGGACGTGGAAACTTCCGCGAACGGACGGCCCCACGCCCGCACACTCTCTCTGCCGAGACGACGGATCGAGCCGCCGATCCCCCTGACAAAGGAGGAATTTGCCGCCGCCATGGTCATGCTGACTCCCGATGAGAGCTGCATCTGCATGCAACGTCTGGCCATGGGAACCGATGCGGACAGGGTGGAGGTACTAACGAGACTCTGGTCCCTGGTACCTGTGGGTCGCGACAAGCAATTGTCTGTCGCAGTTGCCACGACAGCTGCCGCACCAGCAGTGGCACCAGCCGTGGTGGCTACTGAAGCCGCCACGCCCTCACCAACGTCCAGGCTGGCAACACCTGACGAGCCTGCCGAGGTCGAGAAAACCTCACGGAAGCGCCCAGCCGCGTCCGTAGAGGACACTACCTCCACGCAGACAAGTTCCGGTCGCGCCAGGCGGAAGAAGAGGAGGGTACGCCGCAGGACGACGACCGCATCGCCGAGGAAGCCGGATGAAGAAGGCTACATCGCGCCCTCCCGGCGCCACACAGCGAGACCCAGGTCGTTTGGACCGGTGACGCCAGAACAGGTCGAGGCTGCAAACCAGTTTTCAGACCTACCGGAAGTAGCCGAGACCGACGGGAACGGGACAACACCGACTACGGCGACGAAACCGCCCAGCCGCCCTCCGCTGATTACCATCCAGTGGAGTAAGGAGTACGGCGAGCTCAGAGAGAAGCTCTACTCCGTCGCAAAACCGCGCAAGATTTTCGCGGGGACCGACATATACGAGGTCAGAGCAGAGTGCATAGAGGACCATGTGAAACTCGTGCAACTCTGTGAGATCGAGAAGTTGTACTGCTTCACGCAGAGCACGGAGCAGCTGAAGCAGCTGAAGGTCGTCTTTCGTCACCTGCCGCTGAACATGGAACCGGCGTTCCTACAGCGGCAGCTGGAGGAACTCGGCTTCCAGACCCGTCTCGTCGGCCAAATGAGGTCGCCCAGGACCCACAGGGACACGCCCTCGTTCCTTGTGGTTTTAGTCGACAATTTGGACAGCCGGAAAATATTTCAGGTCGAAAACATTGCCGACTTCGACGTGGAAGTCGAGCCACTCCGCGGGAAACGCAGGCGAGCCCAGTGCTTCGACTACCAACGCACGGACCACGCGGCAAAGTTCTGCAGGATGCATGTGCGTTGCTGCAAGTGCGCCGAGAACCATCCTTCGCGTGACTGTCCGAAGAAGAAGGAGGACCGACCGACGTGCTGCAACTGTAACGGGGACCACGTCGCCGCATTCGAGCGCGGGAAGCTCGCCAACCGCGTAAACCCGAGCCGCAGCTTGGCGGACGTCGCTAAGGGGAAGCCGGCCGCCCCCTCCGAGAGGCCACGGCCGCTCGCAGGGGAGGCCGCCCGGCACCGCAGCCGTCGCAGCTGCCTTCCCCTCGCCCGCGGCACCGCCTGCAGTCGGGCATGCCGGCTTGCCGGCGCCCGCGGCTGTAGGGGGGGTTGCCGCCCGCGCAGGGCGTTCCCAGCACGCCGCTCCGCTGCCGACTGCGGGAAACGTCGCGAAGGAGTCAAACCTTCCCGAAACGGCGAAGGAAGAGACCACCGAGCTGGCCGCGCTTCTGCGGTCGCTCGACCAGCTGATGACGCAGCTACCGGTCCTCGTGGGAGCAGTGACGTCGGCCCTCCAGGCCACCGCCGGGAGAAGCCAGCCCTAATATGGATAACGACCATATTTATGGGTTAACCATTAGCACGTTCAATGCTCGGGGTCTCCACCAGACGCAGGCGGATGGTAGGTTCCATCTTCCTAAATTCTTCTCTGTACCACTTTGTCAAATAATGAACAAATTGTGGTTATACGGAAGGTCTTCGCATGTATGCGATTATCTCGATGCATGTTACCCTAACACAAAGCCAGTACTCTATGTTGGATATTGGGAATGCTCATAAGGCATGAAATTAATATTGTCTGTGCTCGAGGTAGCTTAGCAGAGCCACTTACTTCTTCAATAGGCATACAGTATATATGACATAGCAGAGCACAATGAGAATGCTTGCTGACGACGCTGTAGTCTACTCACTTTCCATTAAATCTTTGTCTCTTTTCTTATCTCTTAGAACCCAGCAAAAAACATCCTTGGTCCATATACCAGCAATTTGCCTGGCTATATATAGCCCCGACTATCGCTATTTCATATACACTGTGGTTATAATTACGTCTTTCATTCCAGTCGGTTCCTCGATTTAATTGTTTATTTGTTTATTTTCCTGTCTGTCCTAGTAATTCACAACGTGCACCTCAAAGGGAAAACCACTGTTTTAAGTGTTTTACGTATTAAAGGTCCTTGACTAACAGTGTGAGACGAAAGGCGCGGCTGATGCGCGAGCGAATTTCACAAATGGAACAAGTAGGGAGGCAGGCGTGCAAAAGTCATGAGCAGGGACTATCCCGAAGCTCTCATATTTGAGCAAACAACTGCTTAGCTACCGCTATTGGCGGATGTATCGTCCACGTAGTCAGGTGGGCACCAGATAAAACTGGTTCAAATGGCTCTGATCACTATGGGATTTAACGTCTGAGCTCATCAGTCTACTAGAACTTAGAACTACTTAAACCTAACTAACCTAATGACATCACACACATCCATGCCCGAGGCAGGATTCGAACCTGCGACTGTAGCGGTAATGCGGTTACAGACTGAAGCGCCTAGAACCGCTCGGCCACAACGGCAAGCTAGGCACCAGATAAACTGAAGGATTACTGCATAGGGATTTTGCAGATAATGTGGCATCACGAACCAGAGGTGGCTGCGATCTTTTCAAAACTACCGAAATAATAAATTTAAAATGTACTCAATAATATCATACGAAAGAGAAAAACAAGACAAGGAAGCACGTTTAAAAACACCAGGATTGCTTAGAACTTTAGGTAATTTTGCAAAGGAGGAAGGAAAGAAGAAAATTAGAGATTATCTTCTCGTCGTCAGAGCGGTCCTTAGAGACAGAGCAGAAGCTCGGATTACGTCAGGATGGTGAAGAATACGGTCGTGCCCTTTTCAAAGAAATCATCCTGGCATATGCCTTAAGCGATTTAGGGAAATCACAGAAAACCTAAATCTGGATTGCTGGACCCAGTTTTTACCCGTCATCCTCCCTAAAGCGATTCCGGTGTGCTAAATACTGGGCCCTCTCGCTCGGTATTTTGCAGAGAGTCGCAGCTATAACTGACCCTGCACGGTTGATAAGAAGGGAAGCCTATCAATCCGTAGCTACACTTCCACTTCACAATCGTATGAAATAAATGATTTATTTAGTAAATCATAAGCCACACCATGTCATTGGTCGATGTGACGGGCTCCGTGGCCGCCCCCCAACATCTGAAACTTCTTTCTTGTGGACTTTTTCTAGCTATCCTACTGTCTTTCAGTTCTTTGGATGCATCGACGATATGATGAGACGGCTGATCAACACTACAAGGGTTACAAACTTGGTAGTGAATAAAAAACATTTCTAGAAATTGGAGGTATGTTTTCGGGATTCCTACCGAGATGACAAGCCAGTTTTAGTCCTTAACATTTCGGGGCTTTACCAACCAATCTTCTTTAGACGCTGGAAACCCGGAAACATACTGCCAGTAAGTCACGTCGAAATAATGTCGGGTGATCATTACATATTCAGTGTTAATTATTGCACATTGCAAATCAAAAGACCACGATAGTGTGTTGAAAAACAAATGTCGGAAATGTGACGTGTATTTGATGTTCTCTTTCACTGGTCGTTTGAGCCTTTCATACACATGTCACAGCGTTTTACTGCACTGCTAGTCCACAGCTCATGGTCGTGCGGTAGCGTTCTCGCTTCCCACGCCTGGGTTCCCGGGTTCGATTCCCGGCGGGGTCATGGATTTTCTCTGCCTCGTGATGACTGGGTGTTGTGTGCAGTCCTTAGATTAGTTAGGTTTAAGTAGTTCTAAGTTCTAGGGGACTGATGATCATAGATGTTATGTCCCATAGTGCTCAAAGCCAGACAGACACTGCACTGCTACACCAAATAATAAATGTAATACCTACGGCAGTTAGTAACGCGGCTGCCAGGTTTTAATATGTAAATACCTTTCATAGTACAAATTATTGACCGTAGGCTTATCAAAATGCTGGCCACGGTGGCCGAGCGGTTCTAGGCGCTTTAGTCCGGAACCGCGCTGCTGCTACGGTCGCAGGTTCGAATCCTGCCTAGGGCATGGATGTGTGTGATGTCCTTAGGTTAGTTAGGTTTAGGTAGTTCTAAGTCCAGGGGATTAATGACCTCAGATGTTAAATCTCATAGCGCTTACCGCCATTTGAACCATTTTGAGCTTATAAGAAACGCAACATCGTGTTACAACAAAAAATTCAACCAGAAGTAATGCGAGCACTCTACCTTCATGTGTTCTTTTCAAGTGAAATAGTGCAGCGAGGGTTGATCAATGATCTATAATAAGCAGTATCAGCGTTACAGTTACGTAGCAAATAATTTGACATACTCACAGGAAAACATTCACACACACTCTTATGCACACTACGTTATTATTAAGCGGGCACAAATATAGCAGTATAAATTATTTAAACAACATAATCTCGAAATTATGATGCACCTAGTACAACACTGTGAAAAGAAATAATGCTGCCAAACTGTTTTAGGATGCGATAATATAGCTTTTTTAAATAAATTTTACCAGTTAGCATTATTAACCTTAAATTACGCTACTCGAAATGATAATTTCATCTCAGTGCAACAGTCAATTTTTTCCGTCACTGCTCTAATACTTCTGCCGTTGATCGAATTTTATCATGAAGGGTAAAGAAGCTATTAAACCTCTCAATTACGCAGTCATCACTCTCGATAGTTCGTTTTAAAAATTAAAATGGTTCAATAAAAGTCGAACAATACACTTTAGGTCTCTCTTGGATTCCCTTCATGTTAATTTCTTAAATCTGTTGTCGTTTACGGCATACATTCCACTTCTAAATTTACTGTGGTGTTTCTGACAATCTGGGAGGAGACTGAGTAGTGAAACGTGTTACTTTTACACATAAACAACAGCGATCTGTCACATTACTACACTTTAAAACACAGTTTATATGTAATTCATGTCACACAGTCTCATACGAAACCTACATCTGCTTTCTTTTATATTCTGTATATGATAAGATACTGTCATCCCCCTTCCCTTCTGTGTGAAAGAATGAATGAGCAAATGTATTTCTAGATGCATGCTTGATGGTAGCAGACAAGCCTGTCTGCTAGAGAACAGTAGGACCAACGTCGGAACAGGCAGCTATGCTTTCTAGAAGCAAAGAGGTTTCAATTCTTAGTATGGTCCTGTCCGTCCCTTGTCATGTTGGTATAGGAAGCTGCCTCTCTGGTCACATCCGCTTGAATTTGGGAGGCACCCCTCAGGAGGGACCCACGGCAGTCCATCCGCGGCGAGCGTCTGAAGTGGTAAAATCTCTGGCTAAGCGTGTGTCTGCAAAGTCCATAGGACAATGGATTTCTTATGTTCAGCCTAACCTAAAATTTAATCACTTATATTTCAGGTTTAGCTGTAAAATATCTAATGTTATATTAAATTGTAACGCAGTGTATTTGGAGTGTGAAGTTCAGAATATCTTCCAGTAGTTGCTTTGTCACTACTTTGTGAATAAAGTGGAACCACATGTTGATCAGTAACTCTAGCTAAGATCATTAATCTTAAATGTGAAAGTGCGTGAGATTATAACGTCTCGTCTTGACAATATTTTTCAATATAGCAACTTTTCATTATGTTCAACCCATGTGGGGTGTACTTTGTGAGACCAGTACCACGTCCTTATACAATTGTTTGACCCATCAGGTTAACAGTAAGTCGATAGTAACCATTTCGAGGTTTTTCTTTTGCAAATTGTTTTTCGATGTAATTTATTTTAATTATCAAAATTATTGTGGAGTTACACTCTTTGTGTAAAGCAAGTTCACCATGTGAAGCATGTGGTGTAATCATCAAAGTAGCCCTCACCTATTCTTTTCGGGATAATTTCACAGAGAGTTGGTATGAATTTAGTATACCATGAATTTAGTAATTACATGACGGACGGGATTGTGCTACAAACGCAACTTCTTTGGGTGAAAATTGAATCAGTTGGTTGTGGTTACTTTCCTCTTGCATATGTTTCAACGTTCTTCGTGTGTTATTTTATGAATGCAGTGTTGTATGCACTCTCTCAATCTTGGCTCCATATTTGTTGTGTTCTGTAGGATTAGAAACTCACATTTTCACAATCCTAAATAAGGCACCAGTTTAGTTATGAATCAAGTTTAATATGCTGAAATTTCAATGATCAATGTTAAAATAAATTTCCAAATATAAACTGATTTATTTCTTTTTATTTAAATTCTCTTTATATATATATATATATATATATATATATATATATATATATATATATATATATATATATATATATATATCACAGGTTGTCGTATGACTATTAAAAGATTATAATTAATGTTAGTCTGGTTGGGAATTTGGTAAGCTAGACTGGATACCTGGTGAAACAGTTGCTCAGTAATGCAAGGTTAACTTCCTCAGATAGCTCACAGCTTTTAACCCACTTTTATGGTCTTGAATATCAGCACCGCTTTCAGAACAAATTAATGCAACAACATTACAATGTGTCTTTGTAAAATACATTATTTGAAACCTTGGTTCCTTAAAAAGGAAATTCCTAAAATATGTTTAAGTAATAATTTGTGAAAGTACTCTGTCTTTCTTTCATTAGAACGATGGATGAGACAGAAAATGCTAAACAAATTGCACACTTGTTTACAAAAATTACTTGTCATACTGAGGCGTAGCGCCGTATAACGATCCTGCCTTGGAGGCGGTTAAGTGGGAGATGTGTCTCATAGCTGGATAGTGGCAGATGGTGACGTGAGACTGGAAGCGCAAGTAGTCGATGTATCAGCTGATGGAGAACAATATAGGATAGTGGAACTGTGATTTTAGTTTCGATTGTGCCCACTAGAGTGCACTAAAGTTATATAATGTTTTTCATAAACTTTTCTACTATTTTCATAAAGAGTTATGATGTTTTATTTGTGTATGTAAAATGTTATAAATATGTTTTAGCAGTATGAATTATGCGTGAGTATGGTTTAAGGTTAATATGAAGATAATTGTTTAACGAATTATGCAGTGGGATTTAGTGTGGGAACATTTCGAAGAAGTATGGATATGGACAAAGGGGATTTTTGTAGAATAGATTTGCAAAGTAAGTTTATGGTAAAGGGAAAGTTAATACAAGTAAAAATAACAGTAGTAAATAACTTTGTGCATAAACAAAACTTCAGCATATTAGATAATGATGTCGGTAAAAAGTGCAGTCGTTAGGTTTAATATTTTGCGATTGGTTATTGATGAAAAGCGCGGACTGACGCGGGAGAATGTTGCTTTGCTATTGGCTGTTGAGTAAACTGACCAATGGTAAAGCAATATTCTCCGCGCGCCTTTCTCTGCTGGTAGAGAAGACTGAGGGTGTTCTAGAGAAGAGTCGAAGGCTAGCCATGAACCAGATCGGACGTGTGTAGCAGTAGTTTCGATGGAAGCGATAAGTTGCCGGATCTAGCAGTGTTTCATACATCAAAAGTGATGGAAAGTGACAGTATAATTATTCCGATGTGTGTGTAGAAATTTCGGAATTTTTAAGTGAATTTTGTGACGAGAAAAAACATATATTCCACGTGGCGTATTTAGCAGGTCGGTGGCTAAAAACTGACTGAATTTGGTACCGACAGACTTAATATTTGACGATCATTATCAATCAAAAACAATCAGTATTTTTGTAGCAATTACGTTATCGGGAAATGCAACACCATAAACTTGCTAACGTGAGTGAAAGGGATTATGAGTAACTGTGTCCAAAGCTTGGCAGTGATACTTGTTCACCTAAGTTTCAGAATATATTAATTGAGGACAAAATTTCCAAACTTTCATTTGTGTAAAAACTTTCTCCCGAAACGTAGATTAGTGACTTAAATTGCAGCCTGGTTCACGTCGAAGTACAGTAGGTTTCACTCGGCTTTCCTACTGATGATCTACTGGGACAATGTTCACAGGTAGGTGCAGTTCCGTCGTAAAGGGACGGAAAGAACCGCGCCGCCGCAATACGGATATTTGCACTGCACAATCACATTTCTTTGTGTTTACATGGAGATGGAGGCAACTTGTCGAACTAACTCGCAGTGGTGTGTCCAACTGTCTGTTACTCCAACGATTTTAATAGTTCTCCTTACAGAGCAACATGCGTGAGAATTCGCCCAGCTTCTATCGTCTACGAGAAACGTCGAGTGGTAATTTGTTGTCGCAGCTTCCGCCTGTGACGGTTATATCGTCCTTGGCATTGTTAGATAATTTTCTTGTGGCTACAGCTGGTTTTGGTCATGTGGATGCTCTGACACGAGAGCGACACTGATTGGCTCTTGTTTGTGCCACCCTCTGCAGCACAGAGCATCGACCAGTATGTTGTGCCACGAAAGTCCAGGAGCGGCTACTCCCGAACTACGAGGTGACATTGTGGTGGGTAAGATGTCCTCGCGCAAGAATGGCGCTAAATGGCTCTTCTGCACGCCATCCTAGGCAGCAGAGGACATCGGCTATTTTGCACCATCCCCATCTTTCCACAGCGCCTGTCATCCACTATTTGTGTGTACGCCCACCGGACAGGCTGCATTGGTCCCGCTATGCGGATGGCGCGCGCGCGGACTGCATCTGGTTGATTCACCGGCCCGGTGTGCGGTAGGCGCCGGGCCACCAGCTGGCCAGACTGGAAGTTCTCTGGCCCTGCTGTCTTCTGTTGCTGGGCTCCCACTGTCACTTTCCACGTCTGGATGCTACACCCAAACAATTCTGCACTGACAAAAATTTGGGCAAACAGTAAAATGTTTATACAATAACTCCCGTCTCGAAACTCCATCATTTCACATTGTTCCTTACCAACATCATTAAATTATGAAACTTGGGTGGTCCAGTAGGATTTCATATAGTAACATTTATTAAGTAACTACTCCAATAAAGTCTTGATCCCTGATTGTCAATTCCGTCAGAAATACAAATATAATGATATAGGATTCTAATGTACTAGAAGTTTAATGTTTACTTGCACGAAGCACAAAAAAATCTTATAACAAGTCTAAAATTTATCACGTTAAAACTTTTTTTTTGTTGTTAACCAATTATTCAGTGCTCCCAGTAAAGAAATTTTGTCAAGTGTGTAATGCACTGATTTGCTTAAACACGAGTACCTCATCAGAGATAAGGTGAATTATACAATGTGAATCACACATGAGCTAGTGCTCTCACATCAAATGAGTCTTACTCCACGATCTCAGTAAATATACAGGACTGACTGCGGACCTTTGGTACAGAGCCAAGTGGAGGGTCTGAATCAGAGGCTGAGACGGTTTTGCGACCGTGTGGGCTGCAGATTCCTCGACTTGCGCCATAGGGTAGTGGGGTTTCGGATTCCGCTGGATACGTCAGGAGTCCACTACACGCAGCAAACGGCTACACGGGTAGCAGGGGTTGTGTGGCGTGGACTGGGCGGTTTTTTAGGTTAGATGGCCTCGGGCAACTTCAGAAGGGGCAACAGCCTCAAAGGGTGCGGGGCAAAGTCAGGACATGCGGGGACCAAGCAGCAATCGGTATTGTAATTGTAAACTGTCGAATCTGCATTGGTAAAGTACCGGAACTTCAAGCGCTGATATAAAGCACCGAAGCTGAAATCGTTCTAGGTACAGAAAGCTGGCTGAAGCCAGAGATAAATTCTGCCGAAATTTATACAAAGGCACAGACGGTGTTTAGAAAGGATAGATTGCATGCAACCGGTGGTGGCGTGTTTGTCGCTGTTAGTAGTAGTTTATCCTGTATTGAGGTAGAAGTGGATAGTTCCTGTGAATTATTATGGGTGGAGGTTACACTCAACAACCGAGCTAGGTTAATAATTGGCTCCTTTTACCGACCTCCCGACTCAGCAGCATTAGTGGCAGAACAACTGAGAGAAAATTTGGAATACATTTCACATAAATTTTCTCAGCATGTTATAGTCTTAGGTGGAGATTTTTATTTACCAGATATAGACTAGGACACTCAGATGTTTAGGACAGGTGGTAGGGACAGAGCATCGAGTGACATTATACTGAGTGCACTATCCGAAAATTACCTTGAGCAATTAAACAGAGATAACATCTTGGACCTACTGATAACAAACAGACCCGAACTTTTCGACTCCATAAGTGTAGAAGAGGGAATCAGTGATCATAAAGCCGTTGCAGCATCCCTGAATATGGAAGTTAATATAAATATAAAAAAAGGGAGAAAGGTTTATCTGTTTAGCAAGAGTAATAGAAGGTAGATTTCAGACTACCTAACAGATCAAAACGAAAATTTCTATTCCGACACTGAGAATGTTGAGTGTTTATGGAAAAAGTTCAAGGCAATCGTAAAATGCGTTTTAGACAGGTACGTGCCGAGTAAAACTGTGAGGGACATGAAAAACCCACCGTGATTCAACAACAAAGTTAGGAAACTACTGCGAAAGCAAAGAGAGCTTCATTCCAAGTTTAAACGCAGCCAAAACCTCTCACACAAACAGAAGCTAAACGATGTCAAAGTTAGCGTAAGGAGGGCTATGCGTGAAGCGTTCAGTGAATTCGAAAGTAAAACTCTATGTACCGACTTGACAGAAAATCCTAGGATGTTCAGGTCTTACGTTAAATCAGTAAGTGGCTCGAAACAGCATATCCAGACACTCCGGGATGATGATGGCATTGAAACAGAGGATGACACGCGTAAAGCTGAAATACTAAACACCTTTTTCCAAAGCTGTGTGGCTGGGTTGAAGAGCTTTTAGGATACAGAACACAGCATTTTGTTATCAATGGAGAGACGCCTACAGACGATAAGGTAACCTCTGGCGTGCCACAGGGGAGTGTTATGGGACCATTGCTTTTCACAATATATATAAATGACCTAGTAGATAGTGTCGGAAGTTCCATGCGGTTTTTCGCGGATTATGCTGTAGTATACAGAGAAGTTGCAGCATTAGAAAATTGTAGCGAAATGCAGGAAGATCTGCAGCGGATAGGCACTTGGTGCAGGGAGTGGCAACTGACCCTTAACGTAGATAAATGTAATGTATTGCGAATACATAGAAAGAAGGATCCTTTATTGTATGATTATATGATAGCGGAACAAACACTGGTAGCAGTTACTTCTGTAAAATATCTGGGAGTATGCGTGCGGAACGATTTGAAGTGGAATGATCACATAAAATTAATTGTTGGTAAGGCGGGTACCAGGTTGAGATTCATTGGGAGAGTCCTTAGAAAATGTAGTCCATCAACAAAGCAGGTGGCTTACAAAACACTCGTTCGACCTATACTTGAGAATTGCTCATCAGTGTGGGATCCGTACCAGATCGGGTTGATGGAGGAGATAGAGAAGATCCAAAGATGAGCGGCGCGTTTCGTCACAGGGTTATTTGGTAACCGTGATAGCGTTACGGAGATGTTTAGCAAACTCAAGTGCCAGACTCTGCAAGAGAGGCGCTCTGCATCGCGGTGTAGCTTGCTGTCCAGGTTTCGAGAGGGTGCGTTTCTGGATGAGGTATCGAATATATTGCTTCCCCCTACTTATACCTCCCGAGGAGATCACGAATGTAAAATTAGAGAGATTAGAGCGCGCACGGAGGATTTCAGACAGTCGTTCTTCCCACGAACCATACGCGACTGAAACAGAAAAGGGAGGTAATGACAGTGGCACGTAAAGTGCCCTCCGCTACACACCGTTGGGTGGCTTGCGGAGTATAAATGGAGATGTAGATGTAGATTCACAAACAAAACAACAATCTAAAAGAGAAATATTAGAGCTCTGTCAATATGGTTGTGATCACCTTTTTTGAAGAGATGTAGACAACACAAGGAAATTGATTAGTGATATTCCAGCATCTACTACCTACTTTTAACTACTATCCAAGTCACTTTTAACTACTGTCTTCATCAAAGCACAATCAAAGTCTACTTGTAATTACACAGAACACTTCTACTAATCTACTACATTTGCGCTACATGCATGATTCTGTATACCACCACTATCCAGGCTCGTGGTGTGCCCTTTCCCTATGGGCATGGTGACACTGGTTCCTGGTATCGAGTGACATTGTTGATTTGCACTCCTTTAAACATAAATCTAAGTGTTACACTATTTCACTGGTAAATCTTACATAAAAAACTTCCTGTTCAAAAAAAGATTGTTATTACCACATGTCATTATTTTAACTCATTTATATATTCTCTAAAGCTACTACATTCATTTACTCATTTGCAATAAACTGTTGTTTGGCATACTAATAAAACAAAACAAGTTTAAATTTATAACTCTCTGTCACCATGGTTAGCAGTCTCCTGTCCTCTCTTCTCATTACTTGCCGTATCACTTGCTGCCTCGACAGCCTGCTTGTAGAAAAGCTACCTTTAACATAAGTCTTAGATAGAAACAACAATTACATATACAGTTACATTTTTATATACAGCACTTCTTCATTACCTCAAAATGATTTGAAACTCTTTATTGCACCTGGTGTTTCAACAAATACACTTGCGTGGTTTGATATAATCCGACGCAAAGCTTCACAGTCCCTATCCGCATTTTCGGAACAGGAGATCCTTTCGTTCAGATTATTGCCAAAACTATCATCCTGACATCGCTCAGAGAACATCGAAACCGGTCCATCCACCAGGGTAACGTTGAACTCGAGTTCGGATTGCGATTCGGTACAAACGGAAAATCTCAGGCAGCTCGTTTCACTCTCATTGCGCAGCACGCGCACATCAAAATTTAAACTGACGGGGTTACCATGAACCTGCGCAGTCATAAATCCACCACTAACATTAATTCTTACATCACGTGCTCACAAAAAATCGGTCCCTATGCGAAGGTACTTTCGCGTTCTCGTCAATACGGTACCAGAACGTTTAAGTTCTACCACTGTAAAGACGGAAGATCCGCGATTCGGAATGTCAGAACTGTGTAGCAAGTAGCAGCAGGAACACCACCACAAAATCACGCAACACCAACACACCAAACCATCGACTCTTGGAGAGAGATTTTAACCGTGTTCGACGCAATGGTAAAGTATCGAACTATTTTTCTCCGAATCATATAGTTTGTGGGAAAAGCAGTGAGAATAATTACGTTTGGAAACCTTTTATCAGACAAAGCCTGCTATAACAATAAACTGTTTCGCTTAATAAAACGGCCGCCAGCCCAAATCGGGCACAGTGTCTACACAAAAAGATGAAGTCACACTTCCTGCGTAATTTAAACACAACCACTTAATTTCCATTTACTACGGTCACTTGGCAGTAAGTACTATTAATCCGACTTCCTGTAACTTACCGAATTTATCACTACACTTCAGTAATTATTTAAAAGAAGACACACATATGTTTCAGCAAGGATGCAAAAAAATATTTAACTTATACCTATAATTCACATGACCAGAACTATTATTTAGCACGACTAAATTTCAGTTCTTTAGGACTGTTATTTGTTAACATTTTACTAACACCAATATGTGTCTGGCTTTCTTTGACATGGAGCAACAACACGAACAATAACTGTTAAGGTTGTTACAGTTAAACAATTATGGTACTTTACTTTCAGAAATGCTACTAATCCTCATGGTCACGCAAGGCGGTGGCCCTTAAACTGATACGTGCAAACTTTAGTATTTAATAATGATTTTCAGAATTTACTAGCAAAACAGTACCATTGCCAGTAATTTACTATTACTCAGGCTTCAATAAACATCAGGATAGTCGGAATAAATTCGTTTAGGTAAGGATCCTACTAAGGTAAATGACATAGGAACATCACGGTTAAACACAAAGGTACATTTAACACTTATATTCTACTGATTGCTGATGGATGGTTCATACTGTGATACACTTCTAAATAAAGTACTTTGCCTGTTACTGATGTCGAAGGTGGCTTGAGGCGGTGCTGCGTAGTAACATTGCGCAAGTACGGCTCTTGATGTACATAGCTCTGTCTTCCTTTTGGTGGCGACGATAAAATTGCAAATTGCTAAGCTATTAATTTATTGCCGTACTGCGCCAATCACATAGAACACGTCCGAGGCCAAAACCCAGTCTTGCAGGTAAATTCGGGGCCTCTAGTGCTTGACCAACGTAATGCGTGTTCCCCACTTGCAGGGCAGCTACCGACTGTATGCTACTCGCGCGCCAATTCTCACTCGCGCGCCACAACACCTTTTCCATTCCACCACTACAGAGCGGAGTTCCGTTCTGCCTATGATCCCTACACCTTTTCAATTTACACTTCTGCTTACAGAAAGCCTATGTATGAATCATCTACAATTGCATGACAACATAACATACAAGATTGACCTAATTAATTACAGTTGTGCTTGAAATATTACATAATTATTTACAAAATATATTTTAATACATTTATTCCACGTACGTCAAAGAGGTTATTTTAAACAGATAAACTACACTTAACAAAAGTTTACTCTTGTTATAGTATTTGCTTAATTTTTCAAAATTATTATGGAACAAAAAAAATTTTTTTTTAAATATACAGATTAATGGCAGTATTATATTTACAATAGCATTACACCCAGAATGACCGCCACCCGCATGAGCGGTACATTATAAAAATTCAATTCAAACTCGTAACCTTCGTGTGAAGTTAATCCGAGCTCGCCGTTTGATTTCCACGCTTTTCCCGTGAATCGCTCCCCTTACTCTTGTCCCTCGCACCGGAAGAATAGACCAATTTCCACTCTCCTCGCACTGCGTGAATGTGTCTTCGTCAATAATTGAATATGGACTCCCTGTTTCCAGAATGCATCTTAATTTCAATTCACCAATTTAAATCGTTACAACGGGCGTAATTACCGCCAATTCTCTGCCTGGAGCCTCCTGTAATAAATCGTCCAGTATGTCTTCGTTCCCCAAGTACAAAATACTTGTGTCCGTGCTATTTGCAGTGTCGCTCCGTTCCACGCCAGGTTTAAGTCAAAGTTCTTGCCTCTCATTTTCAATTTGGTGATTGTGTGCGGGATTTGCTGGCCTAATTTCCACCCTTGGTGGTACTCGCGCACCCCTGTTCCTATTCGCATTACGTTCTCTGCCTGGTTGATTTCTGGATTCTTGATCACGATTTCCACCGTTTCTGGGATTCGTAACGTGATTTCCTTATACTCGTTCATTACCAAATTGTCGGTTCCTATTGAACCCATTCTTCCAGTTATCACCACGGTTTTGCCACCCGTTATTATTGTTTCTGTTATGTCGATCATCAATCCGTGGTCGGTTCCGATCGCGCCCCAGTTCTTCTTTTGTACTTGTTCACTACAGGGTTCACCCGCATAATTAGATGTATATGCTTCCGAGTCGTCCTCAAGTTCCTGATGAATTCCTTTGATAGCCTCCACATCATCTTTGCATCTTGCAGCAAGGACGATGTGGCGCATATGTGCCGGCAGTTTAGTTAACCAAACCTGGATCAGCTCTGCTGGTCCGAACGGTTCATACAGATACTGATTCGCCTATACCATATGATCAAAAAGCCGAGCTGTGCTCGTGAAACCTGAGTTTCTTAGGAAAGTTGTCATGAATATTTTATGTTTTATCCTGTCCTGTCTGGCTTCTAACCAGTAGGCCGAAAGGAAAGCTGCCGTGAATTCGCGTACCGTGTCTCAACTACGCGCCATGGTTCTCATTCTTGTGGCGGGTTCCCCTACTAAAAAATTGCACATAAATTCCCTTTTTGAGTGTGCTGGGCCACGACGGAGGCAACACAAACACAAATTGGTGCGTCCAAGCCACGGGGTGGATCCCATCACTTGCGTTGCTAAACACATCGAACTTTCTCATCGAAAGAAAGTGTTTGAAATCCACATGCTCCCTTTCTTTTCGCGGAGAACGCCCGTGTAGATTCATTGCTCGCCCCCATGAGTTTCCTGCGTCCTCGTTTTCGCTTCTGTTCCACACGTCCTCGTGCTCAGAGTCTTTGTCCGCACTTTCGTGTGTTTATTACGTCCGGGGACCTTTCGACTATGTTCAACACGTGTTTCGAGGTCCCCTATACATTCAACTAAATCACGGGTTATTCCTGCTTGCTGTTGGTTTATTAAATATTGTCCATGTTGGAACTTCAGCAAGCATCACACCTCTTCCGTGCTTTCGCTAGCACCTGCCGCCGAACAGTTCCCTACCATTTCTGCAACCTTCGCGAGCTCATTTCTTATATCGTCGGTTTCAGAAGCGTTTCCCTGTTTGCTTTTCTCCAACTCGTCTTGCAGAGCACTAATCGTGCTGCTATTGATGTCCACTTGGGTCTTAATGGCCTCTGGACACTGTTGTTCCACTACCTGCATCATAGACAATAGCTCCACGCGGTCCCTTTCCGCCTGAATTTCCAAAGCCTGGAATTTCTCCGTTATGATTAGTGCCTGCTGTTCGACCACGTTATTCAGTCTTAGTTGTTAATTTTGCACATGCCCGATACGTTGCTCCACAACAGTGACCGTATTCCATATCTCTGCGGCTATTTCTTCACGTAATGTAGTCTGAAATTCCTTTACATTATTCACAACATTATTTTCAAGTTTCTCAAATCGCTTCTCATTCACCTCCAATCGATTTTGTGTCTGTTGATTAGCCTCTATCGTAGATATATGAGTCTCGTCGATCTTGGCTAATTGCCCCATAATATTTTGTAAAAGGGCGCCCCCATGTCTACTCCCATACTATTAAACTGGTTATTGGTGGGTTCATTACCTTCCTTCTCCATACTGGAT